>NC_142032.1:19208755-19528486 GCF_982192425.1 Myodes glareolus | reverse complement strand
CCCAAAACCTCTGCTTGGCTTTCACATTGCAGGCCCAGGCTTCCCTGACTCTCTCCTACCTGCCATGAACCCTGTGCAGCATTATCCTTGACGGCATGTCTCAGCCCAAGCCCAGGGTTTTTGTCTTTATTCTGTGCTGTGGTTCTGACTCTGTCAGCGTGTCCCTTTGCTAGCTGGTTCCTGTTAGGAAACAAGAAGACAGAGGGAGCTGGGCCTTGCTGTTCCTGGAGACCTCGCCCAATGACGATTCTTTATCTTGGCAGCTAAAGCCAGTTCCTGTGTTTGGTTTTGACACTAGGTTCTAGACTCAACTTCTTGCATCCTTCAGATGTACCAAGCAGGTAGCAATCCTCCTCAGAAGCCTCATCCTATCTCCAGCCCCAGCTTCCAGCTTCTAATAATGCCTTTCTGTGTATTTTGCCTGGGGCTGGCTACTGCTGTTTTCAGTCAATCCATTCTGGTATCTCAATGTTTATTTGTACGTGTATGTATGTATGCATATATGTATGTATGTATGTATGTATGTATCTATCTATCTATCTATCTATCTTTTCATCATCTAACACCTAATTTCACCAATCCACCAGATTAACTTTTCTCTGTTAAAACTGCTGTGGTTTGTTTTCCTGATCAGACGCTGGCTGCTACCCACCCCACGGCTGCCAAGCAGACTGAATGGGGAGGCTGTAATTTACCATCTGTTTTTCATTCATCCAAGGAGTAGGTAGCTACCACTTTACCTAGTCACCACACTGTGCTGAGGCCATCAGCCCAAAGCAAGAAATCTTGATATCCTGGCCAGCCCTGTAACTCAATCGGGAGCAAACTTATGGATGCCCCCTCATCTTTAGAAGTAGCAGGATGCTGAGATCACTGGAAGAGGGTGTACAGTTGTCTGACCTCAGAGCTCCTCGGTCTTGCAGCCATCCCTGTAGTCATGAGCCATCCCTCCAAGTTCCCGATCCCAAGGTTTCTCCAAGGTTAACCTCCTGTGTCCATCCCTTTGCCCATAGACAGTCAGGAATGATCCCTATGATGTGGTGGAATTCCCTGAGGCCCACAGGGAATGAAGGGTTACAGCACACAAAGCAGCCAGGTTGATCCTTTCTCATTTTAGCAGCAGCAGGAAGTCAGAACTGGAAGACTACCCAAGGACCAGCTGTCCCTAGCCCACCATTTCACTGATGGGCCCAGAGTGGTCGGGCAGCTTGCCAAAGTCTTGCAATCAGTAGAAGCAAGCTGTGGCTAAAGCAGAATTCTCTGTTTCCAGGGAAGTCCTGGCTCCTCTCGTGGGCCCTGTTGAAATTGCTCTCATCCTCAAGTCTCCGCAGGCCAGCTGAATTCAGTGTGTCCAAGGCCTCGTGTGAAGTTAGGCGAGCTCTCTGCTAAGCCCTGACTCAGCTCAAAGTTCCTCAGAGCTCTCCCCTTGATCTCTGTTTGACTCTGTCTGTGAGAGAATGTACAGCCTGGGTTAATTGATGGGAAAAGACCCACCCTAAATGTGGGTAATGCCATCCCATAGGCCTGGGTCTTGGACTGAATAAAAAGCAAACAAGCTGAGTACCGGGATTCATCTCTGATGTGGAGGCAACTTGACCAGCGGTCTCCACATCAACTTGACTGCCTTGAACTAAGATCTTGTTCTCAAACCACAGACTTGGAGGTACCATTCTTTTGAAGGTTCCTGGGAATCAGGGCAACGTCCCATCCATAGGACTCCAGACACACTGTTCTATTGATCAGCCCTGGTTGCTCCCTAAGGTGTTTTCTCTGGCAAGCTTGACAGTACAGAAGAAAGATATCTTCTTTCTTTGAGCAGCAAAAGCAGGGACTGTTCTTAGAAAGTTCATTTAGATTCTGTCCCTAGCTTAATAGAATCACAATTTCCGTTTGTGGAAGGAGACTTTTTACCCTGGTTCAAAGCCTTTAAAGTCCAAGGAGACTAGAAGTCACCTGGGAAGGTTCTTAACATTATGCTCTTGCCTTCCCCCCTGCCGAGCTTACCAAAGAGTCCCCCTTGTGCGGTGGAGGGTCTAAGGATTCCCTGCTCAGACAAATTGAGATGCGCTGCCTAGACAGATAAACAGCGGTGTGTTAAGGCTATCATCATGCTTGGGTGGGAAGGAGGATATAGAATGGGGTCTGTAGTGCATGCAGAGTGACGAGATGCCATCAAACCCTTTGAAGCTGAACATCTGTCCCAGAAATGGGCTCCGTGGGGTCAGATTCTGGGCTCAGCTCTTTGATTCCTTCTTCTTGCTCAAGGGCGACTCCTGTGGGGTCTGGCTGCTTCTGGACCACAGACTGAGAAACTGGAGACCTTGCCACTCTGCTGTCCTCCCCTGCTGGGTGGCTCTGGGACCATACATTCCTTTAGGGGCTTCTGTGCATATGTGTTGTGATATGTGCTCCATACGGAGTTATCCAATGGCCTTTGTAATCTCACTTCAATTTTGATGAAAATCATTACTTTTTATTTTGTGTCATTCTGATAATAAGAAAATCACATTTGGGGGCTGACAAGATGGCTCAGCAGTTAGGAGCACTGGCTGCTCTTCCAGGGCACCTGGATTCAATTCCCAGCACCCACATGGCAGCTCACGCTGTAGCTCCTGTTTCAAGGGATCTGACCCTCACACAGAAATGCATCCAGGCAAAACACCAGTGTACATAAAATACAAATAAGTAAATTATATATATATATATAATTATTATATATATATATATATATATATATATATATATATATATATATATATATAAATCACATTTGAAAAAAGGAGTAGCTAGGGGCTGAGGAAGATGGCCCAGTCATGCAAGCATGAGGACCTGAGTTTGGATCCTCAGTACCAAAGTAAAAAGCCAAGTAAAATGGTGGTGTGTACCTCAAATGCCAGTGCTGGGAAGGCAGAGGCAGGAGGATCTCTGGGACTTGCTGGCTGGTCAGTCTAGTCAGATTTGTGGGCTCAGGGTCAGTGAATGAACCTGACTTAAGAAATAAAGTGGAGAGCTATAGAGTAAGACACCAACTGTGGGAGGCTCAGCTTAGGGAAAGCATTGGAGACACCAGAATTGTCAATCACCAGACCTGTCTTCTTCAATGGAAGGAAATGATCGGTGCCTATTAAACTGGAATGCCAGAGTGGACAGTGGTCAATCAACCTGGTGATTCTTTGCTACTCTATTAGGAGCCAACCTGCACCTGAATCCCCCAGTATCCCGAGCTTTGTTTAGGCCCTGATCCTGCACTGAATAGAGCACATCCCGATAAAAGAGGCCCCATGCAGTTTGCATCCTCCACCAATAGAATCTATCTGTATGTTTATCACAGACTTTTCTCTAGACCCCAGCCCTGAGCTCTGTTTATCAGTCAATAGAAGGCATTCTTATTGTAAAGGTCACAGGTCACACGTTCTACTGTGTTTAGATACGCTGGGAAAGTAAAGCATGAAGTCAGTCCCTGGAGGTCTTAACCCAGTGCCCACAAAGATGGTATCCAGTGCCCACAAAGATGGTATCCAGTGCCCACAAAGATGGCACTGTCCTGAGTTTCATTCTTCACCTCTCCCAAACACCACCCACCCTGGTCATGAGGCTTTTGGGGGTCCCCAACTATCAACCTCTTTTTACACACAAACACACACACACACACACACACACACACACACACGGTAATTTTAAAAAGTGATTAAAGTACTTTTTCTTCTACCACTTCTTTTTTTTTGTTATAAACTGATTGGTCCATTAGCTCAGGCTTCTTTTTTTTATTGATTTTTATTGAGCTTTACATTTTTCTCTGCTCCCCTCCCTGCCTCTCTCTTCCCCCTTTAACCCTCCCCCAAGATCTCCATGCTCCCAATTTACTCAGATCTTGTCTTTTTCTACTTCCCATGTAGATTAGATCTATGGAAGCCTTTCTTAGTGGCCTCATTGTTGTCTAGGTTCTCTGGGATTGTGGTTTGTAGGCTGGCTTTCTTTGCTTTATGTTTTAAAACCACTTATGAGTGAGTACATGTGGTAATTATCTTTCTGTGTCTGGGTTACCTCACTCAAAATGTTTTCTAGCTCCATCCATTTTCCTGCAAAATTCAAGATGTCGTTATTTTTTTCTGCTGTGTAGTACTCCATTGTGTAAATGTACCACATTTTCCTTATCCATTCTTCGGTCAAGTGGCATTTAGGTTGTTTCCAGGTTCTGGCTATGACAAACAATGCTGCTATGAACATAGTTGAGCACATGTCCTTGTGGCACAATTGAGCATCCTTTGGATACATACCCAAAAGTGGTATTACTGGGTCTTGAGGAAGGTTGTTTCCTAATTTTCTGAGAAATCACCACACTGACATCCAAAGGGGTTGTACCAGCTTGCATTCCCACCAGCAATGCAGAAGTGTTCCCTTTTCCCCACAATCTCTCCAGCATAATTTGTCATCAGTGTTTTTGATCTTGGCCATTCTTACAGGTGTAAGATGGAATCTCAGAGTTGTTTTGATTTGCATTTATCTGATGACTAAGGATGTTGAACATTTCCTTAAGTGTCTTTCAGTCATTTTAGATTCCTCTGTTGAGAGTTCTCTGTTTAGGTCTGTACTCCATTTTTTTTTGTATTGGATTATGTGTTCTTTTGGTGACCAATTTCTTGAGTTCTTTGTATATTTTGCAGATCAGACCTCTGTCTGATGTGGGGTTGGTGAAATCTTTTCCCATTCTGTAGGCTATCATTTTGTCTTGTTGACCGTGTCCTTTACTTTACAGAAGCTTTTCAGTTTCAGGAGGTCCCATTTATTAATTGTTGCTCTTAGTGTCTGTTATATTTAGGGGTTATATTTAGGAAGTGGTCTCCTGTGCCAATGTGTTCAAGTACATTTCCCACTTTCTCTTCTATAAGGTTCAGTTTGGCTGGTTTTATGTTGAGGTCTTTGATCCATTTGGACTTGAGTTTTATGCATGGCGATAGATATGGGTCTATTTTTTTTCTTCTACATGTTGATATACAGTTATGCCAGCACCACTTGTTAAGTATGCTTTCTTTTTTCCATTTGATATTTTTTGCTTCTTTATCAAAAGTCATGTGTTTGAAGATGTGTGGATTGATATCCAGGTCTTCTATTTGATTCTGTCGCTCCTCCTGTCCGTCCTTATGCCAATACCAGGCTGTTTTCAGTACTGTAGCTCTGTAGTATAGTCAAGGATTGTGATGCCTCCAAAAGTTTTTTTACTGTACAGGATTGTTTTGGCTATCCTGGGTGTTTTGCTTTTCCATATGAAGTTAAGTGCCATTTTTTCGAGGTCTGTGAAGAATTTTGCTGTGATTTTGATGGGCATTGTGTTGAATCTGTTACTAATTCTTATAACTTATATTAGTTTATTATTGTTGTCCATGTTAGCCACGTGACTCAGTACCTTTTTTGGCAAGGCAGTCACATCTTGCTTGCTCTGTGTCTGGATCACAACTGCAGACTGCAAAATCCTCTTCCCAGAATTCTCCTGTTCTAATTTCCCCACCTCTACTTCCTTTATGGTTGCCCTGCATATACTTCCTGCCTGGATACTGGCCAATCAATATTTTACTAAACAAGTACAAAAAACAAATATTTACAGGGTAAAACCATTGTCCCACAACAATTCCCCCCCCCTTTTTTTAAAAAAAAAAAAGAATAAGAACTCTGAATCTGATAACCTTTGTTTAGTTTTTTTCCTGGCCATTATCCATAACAACTTGTAACCAATATTCTAAACAAAGGAAATTATCCATAGTCCATTTTTGGGGAATGTGGTCATAGCTTTTCAGGTTACTTCCTGCCGAATTGAGGCACTGATAATCTTATGGGGACCTAAAGAAAATTTAGAATTATGATCAAATTGTGACTGGAGTATCCTGTGAGGCTTGATCATCTCAACCAGCAGTCTTGAGGCTGTTCTGGATGTAGAACTCAGACATCTGGGCCATCCACTCCTATCAGAGATTTCTTAGGGGATCTTCCTTGATCAAACCTTATTTTCCTTAGCCCAGAATAAATCCATAGCCTCTCATTTTTTGTGGAGACAAAAGCAAAACCTCTCCTCCAAATTAACGTATCTTTTGACTTCAATTTTGAAGTCAAGACATTTGCAAAATACTTATGTTTTATTAATCCAGCAGCCTTTATATTCAGATGTCTTTTAACAGCTGTTTCTCCTTCTTCAGCTGTCAAGCAATTCAAAGACAACATAATAATATAAACTATCCAGACTCTCCATGTATTTTTCGTCTTTATGTGGCTTTATTTTAACCTCTATTTCTTTTATTTTTATTTTTAATTTTGGCTTTTTGAGACAGGGTTTCTCTGTGTATCTTTGGCTGTCCTGGAACTCCCTCTGTAGATCAGGCTGTCCTTGAACTCACAGACATCTGTCTGCCTCTGCCTCCCAAGTGTTGGGATTAAAAGTGTGTTGCCCCCACACCTTGAATGCACAGATATCCACCTGCCTCCTCCCAGGTGTTGGGATTAAAGGTGTGTGCCACCACACCCAACTACTCTCTTTTTTTTCTTTTAAGGACTTTATGCTTTTTTCCTCCAAGCCTACATATATTTTTAAACACACAGTAAACCATTTAGAGGTTTCCTTCATCTTTGAGTCTGTCTTTACTGTATCTCTCTCTTTTTCTGACCACATGAGTCTTTAATTTGCTAAGCAATATGGCCAGGATTAAAGCTGTGGCATTGACGGCTGGATCCAGCCCATTCCTTAGCTTTCTGAGATTCCAGCCTCGTGTCAGAAGTACTTGCCACAGCCATGTTTATTGCCACAACTCCATGGTGATTCAAGGTCACCACCAAAAAGCATGTGGTCAGTTTTTCATCAACACCATTTAAGTGTTTTGTGGCAGGACCTCTTTAAAAGAGCTGAAAAATTTTTCAGCTAAAGCTGATTCAGGAAGCCTCTCTTAAATGAGAACACTTGCTTTCCTCTAGAAAGCAGAGCAGACCTGAGAAATTGGTGCGACCAAGAAGCCATGCTTAATGCTGTTATTTTGTGTCTAGAATTACTTCACAAGCTCTCTCATGTTTTCTGTGGATGCAGTTGTCCACATGTTGGGTACCATTTTGTTGACTGAGGATTTCTGTCCCGCCCAGTTCCTGCAGTCATTAAGTTCCAGAGAAATCACACAGAGGTCTACATTAGTTATAAACTGACTGGTCCACTAGCTCAGGCTTCTTATTAACTCTTATAACTTATATTAGCCCATTATTCTTGTCCATGTTAGCCATGTAGCTCAGTGCCTTTTTCAGTGAGGCAGTCACATCTTGCTTGCTCTGTATCTGGATCACGACTGATCTTCTACCACTTTCTAAGTTTGATCATCTGTCTCATCCATCCATCTCTCATGATAGCTTCAGAAGATTTGTACATCAACCAACATTTGAAAGTGGAGTAAACCAGAAGCCAGGCAACCCCATCTTTCTGGAAATAACTCTTCCTGTCCCCAGGCTAGCCCATTTGGTTTGTGTTGATCCCAAACAGATCCAATCATGTTTTTCTTTTCCAACAGGTTGGTCAAGGTATATCCTGAGCCTGCAGCATGAATATTTAAGAACAGGGTAGTCTGCTGAGTGCTGTGAAGAACAGAGACACCACTGGGAAGTGGAGATGGCGAGGAGCCTGTGGCCTTACAGACCTGTTTTACAGCCCTTCTGAGGGTCTGCCCTCATGCACATGCTTCTACCACATCCTTGTAGCATGCCACCCTTTGTTTTCCTATGTTTTGTCACCTGAGCAAACACCTTAAGGGAAGAAGAAATTATTTGGTTCGTAGTTTTAGCCCATCATGGTAGAGAGAACAGGGCATACATCGCAACTTATGCCATGGTAGCCAGGAGAGAGAGCAAGGAAAGAAGTGGGAGAGGAAGAGGGGAAGGGAAAGAGAGAGAAAATAAGCCAAGAGGGAGAGAGAATAAGCCAGTATTAGAATGCCAGTGGTAGATTGCTAGATGCTAGTTGGCTTTCTCCTACCCCTGGATTATTCAGCATTGGCCCCAGACTATGCGATAGCACAGCTCACATTCAGTGTGGCTATCCTCTTTCTGGAAACATCCTTGCAGATACACACCTTGAAGTTGGTTTTACTAATACCGTAGAAGGAAAATCAAATTTTATCGTCATACAAGCCCACACTCACTTTCTGTGGCTTGCAACCATTGAGTCCTAATTCATGATTGGGGAAAAGGAGTCACCAGGTCAGGTGGCAGGAGCAGCCTAGATATGGCAGGGAGATTAATGTGGGCATTAACGCCAGGCATTTGTTTGGGGGTACCCGATGCATGCTAGACACGGATAAGTGTTTTATGTTCGCCAACTTTAAAAATCTCTACATCCCTAAGAGGCAGATGTTATTATCTCATCTCGGAAAAAGGAGCTGAGGCTCAAAAAAAGAGACAGCTCCCTCTACACAATAAACAACAGAGCTGAGACTCAATCCAAATTGGTGTGGGTTGAAAAGTCTATTGTCTTTCAAGGCTGCCACACCATATATTTTTTTTTCGTTCACTGGAAGAGTGAAGAGAATGTCGACCCTGTCAGGCCATTGATATTGTTTGTAGTTGGCTCTTGGAAAGCCAACCCAGCTCAAGGCAGGAGGGTCTGGTGGGTCAGAGTTGCCAGTGGAGGTTGTCCAGTACCCTGGAGAGCTCCTACCGAGTGCCTGTCCCCTTGGTTTCACAGGCTTGAGCCTTCCTGGCAGCTCAGCCTTCACCAGGACCATCATTGTGCTGGCTGCTGTTCACTGGCATAGACAGTGACCTCTCATCCCTGCGTGGGTCTCCTAGGTCATCTCCCCACTCCATCCTAACACACTCTAAGTTTCATCTACATCAGTTCTTGGGAGAGGATGCTGACTTAGGGTGCCCATGTTGTCGTAGCCAGAGAGTTGAAAATAACTTAATCTTTTTCTAGCCAGTTCACCTTTTTCATAGATGAAGAGACCGGCAACTGTGATCTGTTAATCATGCCAAGCCTCCTTCAGCCATGTAAAACCAAACTGACTGCTTTGCATAATAAAAGGTTGAAATTATGAGCCGTTGAGGGAACAAATAATGCCGGATCATTCAGGCTCGAAATGTGTGACTGGCGTCTTTGCACTTGCTTTCCCCCTTTGCCCGTCATCAAAATCTGCCCTCTACCACAGTTGTTTATCTTTAATCCATAGTTCCCCAAAATAGATATTCATAATTTTCCTACAGTGTCTCTGGCAGCACCTTCTACCTCGACCAAGAGCAACAGCATTTCCTTGGTTGTGTGCATTTGGGGTTTCCTTTGACATATAGATGGATCTTTTGCTTGGTGTCTGAGCTGTTTCTTTGTGGGTAGCGTTGGCTGGCTCAGGCTTCCTTAATACGTTCTTCATGACTGCCTTTTGATGACATTAATGAAATCATTCTGAATATCAGTGGGCAGATAATGAGTCTCGAGGTAGGGATGGGGCGAGGGCCCAGATGGAGGAGGCGCAGGGTGATGAGAGGGGCAGTGAGTGATGTTTGGTTTTCAGCTCCAGAAGAAAGGCGATGGTAAAACTTTCGACCCCTAAGGCCCACCTTTGCTCCCTCCATCTGGAGAGATGTGGTAGGGAGCATCCCGGAGTTTGGCAGTTCTGACTCCAGCCTGAGTGGGCAGGTTCCATGCTGTGTCTTTGCTCTGGAAGAGAAGTTAGCCGGGGTTTTCCTTTTCGAACTTGGAGAGACCCTGAGGCAGGATGCTGATGGATTTTGAATGTATGTCGCTATGGACTCTTCTTTACTGCTCTTGTGGCCCCCACACTGGCCCTACTTCCTATGGTCTTCTTCCCTAGCACCCCACTTCTATACTGATGGAGCAGCTGGCAGCCCTCTAACTCCCCCTTCCCATGCTGGGCTCCTATCTACATTTCAGCTATTGTCTGGGTCTGAGAAGGGCAGAGGAAGCTCCGCTGATCTGCTCCCCCGAGTTGTTTATGGGTCACCAGAAGGCGTCTTTTCCAGGCTGAACCAACAGTTGAGGGGACTAAAAGGGAAAATCAAAGTTCTTAATGGGAATTCATCTGAGGGGAGGCAGACCAGTCCATGGTACCACACACGGTTGTGCAGAACATAACAACACAGGCTGGGAAGGCAAGTCTTGCTTGTTGCTGCTATGATTTGCAATGATTTACAATGTTGTTTCGACTGCTGGTGTGGATTGGGGGATATCTCTGCATCTCACTTGGAGTAAATCTCACTCTCTCCATCATACTGAGCTCCATCAATAAGTCTCCAAAATTAAGACAGAGAGATGTTGACAGGGTAGCTGGATTCTCTGAAATCAGTCATGTGACTGCTTGGACCTTAGTTGGTCACCTGTAGACCATGATGGCCATAAAGCCTGGTGACCTTATATACCAGATGTCAGAGTGCAGGCGTGCAAATGATGCTCTTTTGCTTCGAAAGCTGGAATTTGAAGTTGTTTAAAAACTCTGATCCTATAATATACACAGGACTGCACAGGCAGAGCCAGATACCCCCATTCCCATCCACCCCGCAAACAGTAGTTCCGTTTCATCCCTCTAGACATTCCAGAGCTGTTGGACTAACAGTCTGCTCTTCAGAAGTGCTATTCAATAGCCATGGCCCTGCCCTGCCCCTCTGGCTCTTCCCGTAAGAAAACAAGCAGCAGGCATTGCCGGAGGTAGGAGTGTGAGACCAGGATCAGCAAGGCAGCTGCAGAAGGCTCTGGCTGAGCCATTTGTGCAGCGATGACTGTGGGCAATGGATGACCCAACTGAGCAGCCAGTCAGAGTCCCTCAGGGAGGTCACGGGGAGGCCAGGAGCTGTGACTGCCTTGCCAGGACACAGAGAATACCTCTTCTCAGCTCATCAGTAGGAAGGCTGGAAGAGGTGGTCACAGACGGTCTTAGTGACTCAGATAGCTGATTTGGGGCAGTTCTCCTCCCAACATAGCCTGTAGGTGCCTGGGGAGGGGACGGCTCACAGGTGGGTCTGTGTCTACCTTGGTCTTGTCACTGGAGCCTGAAGCTCCCAGACCACCCCCAGACAGCTCGGATGGAGGAAAATACATTCCTTTCCCATCTGGGAATGGAGTGTTTCCCCAGCCCAGCTCTGCGGCCCCAGCTCCTGACAGCTGCTCTCCCAGCTGGAGTACACAAAGGTGCCAGAGCAGCAGAAGCACTCAGGCAATTGATTTTGCAGAGGCTCTGAGGTTGTGTGTGTTTTCTCATCCCCTGGAGAAACTGTTCCCCAGAGCCAAACAGCTCAGGGAGTGCGAAGTTGATAAAAAAAGAAATAGATTGCAGTCAGAGCGGCAGAAATAGGAAGAGGGATGGGGACTCGAGACCTTCCCAAAAATCCAGCCATGGGCTCTACCTGGGGAGGGGCCTTAATGGCCCTCTGAATGCCAGTTTTGGAGTATGTCCTCACTCAGGGAAGGAAATGGGTCTTAAAGCGGGATGAGGGTCGACAGCATCACTCAGTGAGAACAGGAACTTGGTTGTAAGTGAACCACACTTGGCCAGACACAGCAGGAACTGAGTTCGCTCTTCCCAGGTGATCACCGTACCTTTTGCTGAGACTTAACTGCGTACCAGAACTGACCATTATCGCTTCACACAGTTCTCAGAGCACAAGTCTGTGAATTATGCTGTTAGAGTTAGTTCAGGCTGCCGTAACAAAACACCGTAGACGGGGTGGGGTAGTAAACATAGAAATGGTATCTCTCTCAGTTTTGGAGTAGAAAGTTCAAGACAGGGATGTTCTGTATGGTCAGGTTCTGGTTGGGGCTTCTTCCAGCTGCAGACCTTGGATTTCCACTGCACTCACACGCATGAGATGGAGAGAGGGAGGGAGGGAAAAAGGGATGGAAGGAAAGAGAGAGAGAGAGAGAGAGAGAGAGAGAGAGAGTTGCACACACTCTGGGGTCCCTTTCATAATAGGCCAACAACCGCACTCCTAGGGTCTTCATCCTCAAGACCTTCACACCTCTTGAAGACCCCACTCCTGGGGCCACCACATAAGGATTTCAACGTGAATTTTGGTGCATTGCATACCAGGCAGGAAGGAGATGAAGCAGGATCTTGCCTGAAGCCACTCAGCTGGTCTGTAGCCATGCCAAATCCTAGATCAGGTATCTTCAACCATTAAGCCGCATGCTTAACCGTATGGGCAGCGGACCTCTGTGGCGCTTTTATCTACACTACCAGACTAGGGGGCTTCCCAGAAAGATAGAGGGGTGTGGAGAACAGTGGTGGGTGTCAGTGTGTTGGCAGAGGTCTTCAATACCAGAGATGCACAACACAAGAGAAAATGAGGGTATGGGTCTTGCACATGTGTCAGGGGCCTGGGAAGTTCGGGGAGCATTGAGCAAGTGGCCTTTGTCTGGGTGTCTGGCAGAAGTGCAGAACAGGTGACAATAGGCAGGTGGTTGGCCCAGAGAGGGATGTCTGAGATGCTTGGAGGGTTTTCCAAAGCTCTTAGAAACCTGTAGAGACCAGAACCAGGGCCTGTCCATGATCCTCTCTGGGGAGGGGATAGGGCCAGGCTTGCACAAGCTCCTTGAGTGCCTCTGAGTTAGGTGATCATAAACCACACTACAGGAAACTTCAGCCCAGGAGACTTGAAGAGTGCAGGACAGGCCCCATCTCGGAGAAAATGGGACAGGAAGGAAGGCAGCCCATGCTGGAGCTTGGGTACCAGGACACAGAGAAGGGCCAGCTGCTGTCAGAACAGAGCCTGGATTCATCAGAGGAGCACCCAGTGTGTAGAATGAGGTCTCCTGATCTTTATAGGACTTGCTGCTCTTTTAGAATAAATCCAACTCCTTTCATGTACTTGAAGATCCCCCAGCCTCTTTGTCTACATGGCTCTCCTTCCATGCTTCTACCTCCAAGCATCTGAACATATTGCCCTGTTTACTCTGAGAAGCTGACTGTCTATGTTGGCAGCCACTTTCCTCCCAGTCCTAAGGGATGAATCCAGGCTTGGATGCCTCTCTATGAGATGATGCCCCTACCTGCTGTCCCCAAACACTGTCCACTGCAGTTGTACTTTCTCACCACAACCCAGGATATCTCGCGTCCCAGGGCTCCTGGGTACCATCAACTCTCTGAGGTTGGGAAGGACCCAGTAGTCAGTCTTGCATAACTGTACATCCCTATAGCCTATTGCTTTATCATTGTATTAGTGGTGTGTGAGTGTATGTATGTATGTGAGTATGTGTGTCAGACTGTCAGTGTGTGTGTGGTGTATGTATGAGTGGTATGTGTATGTGTGCATGTATGGTGTGTGTACAGTATATCTGTGAGTGTGTGTGTGAGTGTGTGCGGTATACGTGTGAGTGTGTGTGTGTGGTGTATGTATGAGTGGTGTGTGTGTGAAAGAGAGTATTAGTGTCTATGTGTGATTTGTGTGTGTGGTGTGTATGTGTACGGTATATGTGTGAGCATGTGTGCGTGAGTGTGTGTGTGTGTGTGTGTAAGTGTGTGTGAGTGTTAGTATGTGTGAGTGTGTGTATGTGTGATCAAAAAGGCTGCAGATATCCATTAATTTAGTGTCCTGGTGTGTGGAAGTGGGAGGAATCATATCCCTTCCAGCTTTGGTGTCCAGGGATGTGTGTGTTCTTGCTCACTCTTCACAAGGTACAATAAACATGGTTGTCATCTGCCGACAACCTTTCCTCAAGGCTTTGCTCCAAATGCCACCTCCTAAGAAGACCTTCCCAACTACCTCCTGCCTCAGCTGGCCGAGTGTGGTTGGTCGCTCTGTATGTGCTGCACCTTCACGTGACTCCCGAGATGCGGCCTCAGTCATGCCAGGGCAGAGTTCTGTGTTTGTGGAATTGCTGTGCATGTCTGAACTCATCTACATGCCTTTGCCAATGAGAGAAACTTCACTCAAGTCCATTTAACTAGCGAGGAATGAAAAAGGTAGTGCTCCAGCTGATGAAATGGTGGTGCTCCAGCTGATGAACAGGTGGTGCTCCAGCTGATGAACAGGTGGTGCTCCAGCTGACGAACAGGTGGTGCTTCAGCCAATAGGTGAGCAACATTCAAGGGCTGTAAAGCTATTTCTCTCTCTCTCTCTCTCTCTCTCTCTCTCTCTCTCTCTCTCTCTCTTCCCTCCTCCCTACTTCTCTCCTATCCCTCCTTTTCTGTCTCCCTTTTTTCCTCCTCTCTCCTTCTCACCCCATGTTCAGCCTCTTCTCGGTGAGAGCTCCATTCTCACTCTTGAAGACTTTGCTGTGCGTGGCCTGCCAGACCCAGGCATCCTGCATCACTGATTACTGTCCATGGAATGAGCCCCATGCCCATGGCCTCAAATCAGACTGCCCGGCAGTGTCCAGCTCAGCACTGCTTGGGTCACTCTAGCCCTTTGACTAGTTCCTGTGAGTGGGAAGGGACAGACTGACAATCCCTTCATCTGAGGCACATGCAACACTTATGTAGGAGGGAGGGAGATGACAGGCTGCTGGAAGAGTCATGGGGGAAAGGAGCCAGGAAGTTGGAAATGATAGACATTTCCCAGGATCTTATAATTGCTTCTATTTAGAGTGTTCACACATAAAAACACCACTACTTAATAATTCCGTTGTAGAGTCGAAATGAGGAGAATGTGTCAGAGTTTTAAAGATGAAGCAGGACAGGAAAGATAGTTCAGCAGTTAAGAGCACTTGTTGCTCTTGCAAAGGACCAGACTGATTTTCAACACCAAGGTCAGGCTGCTCGCAACTGTCTGTAATTCCAGCTCCAGGGGTTCTGACACCCTCTTCTGGCCTCCTTGGACACCTGCACATGTGTGTATGCGTCTGCACACATGCATGCATGCATGTGAACACACACAAACATGCACACACATGTATCTAAAACAAATCTTTAAAAAGGTGGGAACAAAGTTCAGAGAGGTAAAGTAACTTGTCTAAGCCACTTAGTGAGTCAGCAGCTGGCTCAGAACTCAAATGATGTAACTGTGGTACTCCACAATGTCCAACTCTGACCCAGCATTCCTGATGAGAGAGATGATCTATTACTAGATGGAAGTTAATAATATCGCATGTTCTCACTTTGGAATTGTATTAGTCAGGGCAGTCTTGGTTAGGAGACAATGACAAAAAGCTCCCAAGTCTCAGTGACTTCAAATTATAGTTTTCTTTCTTGATCTATGAACACGGCCATTACAAGTCAGCAAGAGAGCTGTGCGCATCACAAGAGCTGTGAGAGATGAGTGGACGGAATAGCTGCTATTTCAAGTGTTGCCTATCACTGTCTGTCCTAGTTAGGATTTCTATTGCTGTGATGAAGCACTTGCCTGAAGAAACTTGGGGACGAGAGGGTTTATTCAAGCTATACTTTTATATCCATCATTGAAGGAAGTCAAGACAGGAACTCAAGCAGGACAGGGTTCTGGAGGCTGGAGCTGATGCAGAGACCATAAAAGGGTGCTGCTTACCGGCTTGCTCCCCATGGCTTGCTCAGACCGCATTCTTATAGAACCCAGGACCAGCAGCCCAGGAATGGTACCACCTGCGATGGACTGGGGCCTGGGCCCTCCCCCATCAATCACTAAGAAAATTACAGCTGGATCTTATGGAGGCATTTTCTCAATTGAGGCTCCCTCCTTTCAGATGACTCCAGCTTGTGTCAAGTTGACACACAGCTAGTCACCGCAGTGCCAGGGATGGGAGAGGAGCGATCAAGGTTGAGACGAAGTTTTCAGTCACAACTTTTAGGCCAGAGTGGCTGCTGAGCCTCAACTAAGAGCGGGGCCTCCAAAGAATGCAAATATGCCCTGAGACCTGTGATGATTAAAACCAGGGAGCTTCAAAAAATGATAATAAATTTAAAAATAATTTTGTATATAAAGTGTTTTTAATACAATAATTTTATTTTATATCAGAGTGTTATTAAAAAGTATATTATAAAGTTTATTTTAATCCTTTTTTATATCCATAATGTATGGAGAGGAATTTGGGCATTTTCCTCATTAAGTGTGTGATAAATGTTGTTTACTTTGCTCTAAGTTAATTATGAAAAAGGCGATTTGTTGACAAATCTAATTTGATATATTATGTTTTATTTGAGGACCAAAAGTACTTTAAAAATTCAGATTGTAATTATAAGTTACAGCATGAAAAAAAACACCTCCTTCCAAAACCTCAGATTTAAAACTATTGAAGATTTTGTGTTTTGAAAAATCACCTCATCGTTTAAAATGTAAAGCATTTTCTTCTATTGAATATTGAGATTAAAAGAAACTCTTGTAACTGCTGTTTGCCAGCATGTCTTAAAAACATTAGGGGGTGGATCATCTTTATTCTTAATAAACAACAACACAAAGGGTAAATTGGCTCTAATTGCCACCGTATTTTCTCTTTTCAGCACTGCTTTATGGAGTGCTAGGAAAAATCTAGTATTCTGTGTTTTATTTTCCTCGTGAAACTGATATTATATTCTGCCTCGGTGTTCCTTATGCTTCTTGTCTTAAGCCAATGGTCCATAGTAGATGTAAATTAAACTGTGTATGACTAAGTGCAAGAAGAATGTAACCCTGGATGCTGGTGAAATCCACGGATGGTTCAGCTGATCAATGTGCCAGTGGGCTGGAGACCGAGGAGTGACCTGATCGTCCCCACGACTGCCGGCAAGTGCCGCTTGCATGCCTCCTGCTCGCTTGCTCCCTTCTGTTTGAAACAGTAACCATTTCACTACTAATTTAGCAAGAGCTGGAGATACGATGTCATGGCCTTGAAGCATGGGTCCCTTGCAAATCACAAGCACACTGTGGGGAAATGTTCCCAGGATCCCATCAGAGCCTGGTGCACAGCTGAGATAGGATAATCTCTGGGAGCTGCGGCTTCCCAGCTCCAGCTCAGGGTATTTTATAAAAGCTTGGCTGTTTGCTGGTGGTGCATAATCTGTGATTTGCATAATATCGGAGGGGAGGGGATCAAGCTAAATAATTTTTAAAAGGAGGAAAAATCGAGGGTCCCTTCTTGAGCATATTCTGCTTCCTGGTTTAGTCGACTGCATTGCCCAGGCTTAGGCTGTGTCAACACAAACCAAGTGAGTTGAGTGTGGGGAGGGTGGGGCCCGAGGGTGAGGCCCATAGGCGAAAGGACCAGGCAGCTGGAAAGGAAGGCAGATGTCCCTTAGCCAGCGTGTGAACTCCCAGGCCCTTCTTGCCACAAGGGGCAGAGATAATGAAGATGGAACAAGTTCAGAGAAGGGCGACCGAATCCATGCGGGAGACATGACTTACGGGACAGAGTTTAATTGCTTTAGCCTAAAAAGCCCATTATGCTCTCTAGTGGACATGGGAAGGCTATAAATATCTGCAAGGTGACAACAAGGGAGAGAGGTTGAGATCTGGCTGGCTGGGTAGGACCTCTGAGACCGGCTCAGAGGGGCTGAAGGATCTGTAAGGATGGAGCCCACTTCAGGGGCTTTAGCGACATCAAATCCCTCTGTCCTGTAATGTGCATACAAACTTTGTTATAGAAAAAGGACCCACAGGGTGGCATCTAGTTGAAGGGAAAGACCTGGCTCAGGTCCCTCTTGGCACCCTCTCTAGGAGGTTAGCCAGCTCCCTAGCCCTCCATCTTTGCCAAGGCTTAGCTGGAAATCTCCATGGGGTGGAGTGGGGTGGGTGGCCTGGGGTCTCAACCAGCTCTTAGTGGAGTGAAGAGTGGCCGTGTTCAAACTGGAGCCGGATAGAGAGGCACACAAAAGACGGGTTGGTGGGCTGCCCCCTCTCCAACGGGGCAATAGGGCAGAGAGGAATTTGGAGAAGATCCCAGTATTGTGAAGACCCGCCCAGTCACGTCTCAGAAGAGCTGAACTCACTCAAAGATGAAGCTGGCCTGGTGACAGGGTGTGCATGAGACGTCAGGGAGGGCAGGACAGTGTTGGGATTCGTCTCCAGCGTGGAACAAGCAGGTCTTTGTGATGGAGCCGACGGAAGAGGAGCCCAAGCTTCCGGCCAGGGTGGCCTCTGGTATTCCTCAAGATGGGATCATGGGAGTGGGAAAATTGGTCAAGGAGATTGCTGCTCCATCTGTTGGTTACTGGGGAGATGCTGCCCAGCCCCACTGTCTAGAGGAGGCTGACCTCTGAGCTCCGGCACTAAGTTCTTGGGCTTTTACCTTGCACTTGGACTTAAGCTAACTTAGCGAGGCTATTTCACAGATGGAGCTGATGTCTCTGGAGGCAAAGTGTCATCTTTAAGTTGAGAAGGAGTACTTGTCTTGAGGAGGCTGAGTCTCGGGGTTTGGTGGGGGGGACATCCTGATTCTCAGAGTGAGGGACCGTCCTAGAATTGAGCAGTAAAACTTACCCAGAGGGCCAAGGGGGCAGCCCCTGGGGAACCTATTGCTCTTCCAAAGATTTATTCAAGACATGTCTGGGCATCTTCTTTTAATTGGCTCTCAGGCATTCTCCATCTCCAACTCTCTGTTTGGAGGGAGATCCAAGGCCAACTGCATCTGTGAAGACTCTGGAGCAAGGGCAGAGGATGAAGAAAGGGCAGAGGGTCATGTGGATGCCACTCATGGGACACTAGTGGTCCCCAGGCGACACCAGCATCGTAGACACAGCAGCCGATGGCCATGGTTAGCAAATGTGCCTCAGCTGTGCTAGGGGCTGTGACACAGGGCAGTTGGGAGGCGGAGTCCTCCACCACTCTGGGTCTGTGCTTGAGTCCATGTGCATGAGTATGTATGTCTGTGTGTGTGTGTATACATGCATGTACTTGTGTGTGCACACATCTTCCTTGGTCGCTGGACTTGCTTCATTATAGGGATGTGGCTCACTCTGATTTCTCAAGTCACAGGTGGGACGGTGGCTGTGGCTCTTGGTGGGGCTGCCTGTGCTTGGAGCCCATTCTACCATTTGGATGGGGTAAGGCTCCCCCAAGTGACTTGGGAAAACAATGGATGGGAGAAAGTTGAGCAGAGGAGTAAGTGCAGCGGCAGAAAGAGACCCAGGAGATCCCATTTCCTGGAAATATGAGAGGTGCACATATTTGAGGGGCAGTTGTCACTGGTGCTTTGGGGCTACGTTACTGTCTCTCACCTTTTGTGTGCTCATCACTGGACCCCAATTTGCCTACCAGTCAGTTAACTAATTCTCACGCAGCCAGGAAGCGTACCAGCTGGGAGTCCCATAAACAGGTCAGTTCTCTTGGCGTTTGTCCTTCAGCGTGGGATTAACCCTCCTCCTCCTCTCCCCTTCCCACCCCTCTGCAGCTAGCATTGGCCCCTGGGGCGTGTTAAAACCCAGCTCTTGGCCAGATGGCTGCAGCTGGCCCATTACCAGCACTCTCCTGCCCCCTTATGGCCACCCTGGAGCCAGCCTCTGATTAGAGCCTTTCCCAGGTCAGGTCTGAAAGAGCAGCAGTCCAGAGAAGTGTCTTGGCCCTGGCTCTTGGAAGAGAGACAGAAGGCTTGATTCTACCCTGAGCCAGGGCCTCCTTCCCCAGGGACACCCTTGTGTTCTCCTTCCCTTAGGGAACAAAGACAGTCCCTTAAGGCAGTCCCCTGCTCAGAAAAATCTGTGCTGGTCTGTCTTGTGGCAAAACTGCAGAATGACTTGCTGGCTACACTCTTGAGTCTTTCCTCCAAACTACGCTCCCCAAACTCCATTTAAAGCCAACCCCCTCCCACCCTCCAACCCCCCACCCCCACCCCCACCCCTGCCGCCACCACGCTCTGTTTCAGCCTTTGGATTCCAGTCCCCACATCTTTGCTCCATTTCTCTGAAATGCTGGTCCAGGGACAGCACTCTTCGTGACCCGCCCCCAACTTTGTGGGATGCCAGAAACATGGCAGGCAGTTTTTAATAGGGATGTCACCCCAAGCCCCACTGCCTACCTCTAGGCGTCTCAGCAGGGCCCTTGGTGCTCCCAGAATTTTGTTCTTGGGTGTCTTATTTTGGGGGTTTGTCTCACTTGGTGGCTGTGGTATCCTTGGGCTAATGCAGTAACTGCACGATCGTTTATCAGATATATTGGGGGTTCTCCATCTGCATATGGGCTAAATGCCATTTATGCAAGAGTTCTGTGTCTGCCCCCTCATGACTTCATTAGCATCATTATTACAAGGTAGCAGGTGCATCAGGAAAGAGTTTATTTGAACCAACATTTTATCCTCTAAACCAAGAGGTGCACGCAGCCAGATACACCACCTTGGAGAATGGTTTGTGGGTATGGACTTGCTTTTTGTCCCCTTTCTTTTTTCTTAAGGAGTATTTCCTGGGCATCTTTATCTTCCTGCCCACAAGCCCCCATTTTTCTGGAAGTGCAATTGGCTTTGTTCCTCAGCTAGAATAAGTCTCCCAAGGGTTAGGCTTAGGGCTTTCCCATCTCCAAGCCAGGCCCAATTGCTGTGTACAGTATGCGCTCACAGGTGGAACCAAATGTGATGGTTGCTGTGTAGGGAAACTGGAATGTGCTTAGACTGGAAGGGCAAGTTCAAGTTCATAATTACCTAGCACATGGGGTAATTTGGGGCCATGCCCAGCTCCCTGCTCTGGAAGTCTCTCACCCTCTGCTGCCACTTTGCCAGGGGAGCCCATCTCAGAGAAAATGCCCTTTGGGGTCTCCCAGGGGTGCTTTCTCCTGAGATTTGCTCCGAGGGCCCTGGATGTATGTGTGACAGACAGATCTTCTCAGAAAGCCACGTGGTGCCTCGAGGAATCCTGTGCTTGGAATCGGGCTCCACCTCCCAGCCCAGCTGTGCGACTTGGGGTGGTGGGAGGGGAAGTCACTCTTCACCTCTGACCCACTGCTTTCTGGGTGATAAAACGAAGATGCCCAAAAGTCCCTCCACCGGGACCAGCGTCAGAGCACAGGGTCAGCCAGGATTGACCGGAAAGCCTAAATGGTTCCTCGTCTTCCACAACAATTTCCTAGCTCGCCTTCATTTCAAAATAGTAACTGACCTTGAAAACTGATCTCGTTCCTTTCTCAGCCTCTCTCAGGCAATTGCTCATTCCCAGTGTGGTCTCTGGGTCTTGCCATCCTTCATTAGAAAGTGGAGGCTATTATACAACTCACAGGGCTGTATGAGGATTGGAATGGTGTATAGTTCCTGCTGTCAGGCTCACATAGAGAGCATGCTCAGTAGAGGCCACTTCAGTTCAAAGGTCATAGGGCTGGGCTGACTCTCCAGATAGGAGGTAATGTCTAGTTATCCTTGAGGGGGTGTCAAGACTGAGTGAGCAGAATTAGAGAAATACTTTACTATGTGGAGTAACTGAGGCCACAGGGCCTGACCTATGGGGGTTGAATGAGTGTTTGCCTGGTGCCTGGCCTCTACTGGTAGAGTTCTACTTAAATCTCCCAGGCATCCATGGCTAGCCTGTGCCCTTTTTCATATGACCTGCTGCTGAGGTTCACCCTTGACTGGAATTGTAGAGGTGATCTTGGCTCCATCTCATGTGTGGTGACTCTATGCCTGCTCTAAGTCATGTAGTGTGAGGGGACAGACCACCAGTCAACCCTCAACAAGGCCAAACAGTGTTTCAGGATTCGGGCCGTTTTCAAGATCAGTCCCATAATCTCTCTTACTGACCACTTTCCCAGAGTCTAGGAATGTGGAAGCAGGGTCCAAGGTCACACGCTCCTTGACCAACCCTGCTACCCAGAGTACAAGAATGCCCTGCTTGGGTGTGGCTCCTGAATCCCCTGCCAGCCCTTTTTTGGGTTTATGTATCCCTCCAGGTGGGATGCATAGGAGGGACATGTCATGTGACCTACTATTCAAATGGAAGCACTTCTGAGAGCAAAATGGAATTGTGTTTCTAAATACTCGGGATAACAGGTGTGAACAGGTTGGTGTGTTGCCCTTTGAGTTCTAAGCCACGGCCGAAGATTGCAGATATGAGCCAGGGCTCAGCTGCCATCACCTGTAGGACCTTCCCAACTCCCACACTGGATGCAGTTGTGTGGATGCAGAGATCCACTCTGCCCCACTGAAGGCTGGCCAAGCTGCAGACTCTGTCAGACATGAACCCTTCCCACGGGGAGTCCGTGTGAAACATCAGATGCCCAGACACATTCCTGGGCTTCTGCCAAGAACTAGCACTAGGAGCTCTCTTGGGATGATAGAGTGGCATGTGGTCTGCAAGGTTCTACCACCTTCTGCAGCTCATTTGCTCCTTCTGATATTCTCAAGATGGAGGCATCAAGACATCCATTTCCTAGGCAAGGAAACCGAGGCCCAAAGACAAGAATCTGTCCCCAATCCCGTAACTACCAGGTGGCTGCGTGGGGCATCGGAGCTGATACAGGCCTTCACTTCTCTCCCCCCAGGACCTGCCCCTTCCTTTGGGCCAGAGCCTCAGGCTGCAGCCTGAGCTGAGTGTTGAGAATGGGAGTTAGGTGATGAGGATTATGAATATTTGCTGAAACCTCAGGGTGAGTAAGAGGCTGGTTCTGACTCAGTGCAAACACCTTCCCTCAAGGAGAAGCCTCAGACACTGGGCTAACACTGTAGGAGATACATAGCTCCAGGCTCTGGGGTCGATGATCTGGAATCTTCCTTGGCATTTACAGTGATAGGTGGTAAATGTTTCTATTTCCTTCTCTGCACTCTCTAGTCTTTTAGGTTCAACTTGTCTCTGTTATTTGCCCAGTGTCTTGGAAGCGTAACACGGAGAGGGATAGACACTGAGCAAGCTCCTCCTGTGTGTCTAAGACATGCTCTCCCGGAGTCCTCCGCGGGAGCCTAGCAGATAACAGAGCTCAGCTCCAGGTGAGGCACAGTCTGGTGTCTAGGTCACACATTCAGGAAGGAAGAACCAAGGTCTTGGACTGAGTGTGACTGGTGGTTTCCCGTGGTCTGAGTGTGACTGGTGACTCTCCCCTGGTCTGTGAGTGTGACTGGTGACTTTCCCCTGCTCTGAGTGTGACTGGTGCCTTCCCCTGCTCTGAGTGTGACTTGTGCCTTCCCCTGGTCTGAGTGTGACTAGTGATTCTCCCTGGTGTCTTCCCCTGGTCTGAGTGTGACTGGTGACTCTCCCCTGCTCTGAGTGTGACTGGTGCCTTCCCCTGCTCTGAGTGTGACTTGTGCCTTCCCCTGGTCTGAGTGTGACTGGTGACTCTCCCCTGCTCTGAGTGTGACTTGTGCCTTCCCCTGGTCTGAGTGTGACTGGTGACTCTCCCCTGCTCTGAGTGTGACTAGTGACTCCCCCCTGCTCTGAGTGTGACCGGTGGCTTCCTCTGGTCTGAGCACGAGTTTCACAGGGAACACGTCTCAGAAGCCAGCAACACGGCTCAGCAGGTGAGCTTGCTCTACAGCCTGACTGCCTTCATTTGATCTCTGTAGCCCGTATAAAAGTGGGAGAAAATCCAGACTCTACCAGGTTATCCTCTGACCTCCACTTGTGCTATGGCACTCCCACACATCAGTCGTAAATGAAACAAATGAACAAACAAACGAAAAATGAAGTCAGCCACACCTTGGGCTGGAATTTTAAGCCACATTTAATTGAGGTAGAAACTATACCAAGAAAATGAGGGGCCCTTGAAGACCTTAAAATTTACTTCTAGGATTTCAAGGGCAAAGCTCTTCTAAACTTCTGACAAACATCCATGAAAGACATTTTAGCACTAAATAAAATTCAGCATGTTTTCATTGCTGCCGTCTTAGAACCAGATGTACAAGGGGTTGGGGAAGGCTAGGAAGGCAAACCTGGAACTCTTGAGATGGGGACCGAGAACTTCTGGTGCCACCATCCTAGCACCCTCATGCTACTGTAGTAGAAGAGTCCTTTGGTGAAGCTGTCAGGGATACCCGGGAGGCATTGCTTCCAGAACCTTCCTTTGGAGCTCATCTGTGCTATCATTCCTAAAGGTTCTGAGAGCAAGAAGTGATGGCTTAACTTTCTTCAGTTCAGACTTTTCTGAATTTCTTTGGCGATATCTCCTCCCCTAGCACCCTCTTGCCCCTGGGGAATGTTTATTGACATCCATGGAGTCCCTTTGGCCAGCAGGCAGCTCCACGGTGGGTGGGTGGACTGAAGGCAGAGGAACACACCCTCGGCTCAGCGAACCATCAGCCTCTGCTCTGGGGCTGCCAATGCCTCTCTTTGCTCTTTTGGACAGAAAATGTGTTTGCTACGGCTAGGACCTAGCTTGGCTGCTTTCTTAAAATGGGTGTCTTTCCAAATTGGGGGATTACTCAGACCTCTCAGCCTTTGAGCTAGAGGGATCCCTCGGGTCAGCAAACAAGTGTCCGGGCACGTGAGTGCGGAGCAGCAGGGCTCTCTGAACACATGCAGGAAGGCTTTCCAGCAGGAGGCTGCTGCTGCCTGAATTCTAATCAGGTGAGCACACTGGAAAACAGCAGAAGAGGGCCCTTTGCCGCCAGCACGCAGGCCACTGCTTTCCTCCGTGCTGAGCTCGCCCTGCCTGGAGCCAGACTACCAGCATTCAAGTGCAGGGTGAAGAGGGGACAGTGACTGTTTACAGGACTCAGGCTCCAAGCCTGGACCTCATGGCCATGGCCTCTTCTCAGAAGTGACACGTAGCCAGGGCTGTTTACCCAGCAGAGCCAGTGTAAGAAGGTCACTTAGCTTGCCAGGGTTGTGGTAAATTGAAATGCCTGCATGGGTGTGGCGACATTTTTTTCTAGGTTGGGAAATAGCTTGGCAGTGTGACGAAGAGGATGCTCTTTTGTGTCCCACAGTCCTGGCCCGGTCTCAGGCTTGTCACCAGGCTTTGTGAGCCACCAGCTCTTTTGCGAGGCATAGACCCCCCGAGCTTGGCTGTTGTGTTGGGTTGTCAAGAGTCGGTGGGAGTCTCTGCAAACTTTACCAACTAGTCTCTTCTGAGTCACATGCATCTCAATGTCACTCCTCAAGTTACCTGCTAGGAAACAGTCCCACAGAGGCTGAACTGCCTCCAGCATTCCTGGGTGGAGATGGTACCTCTGCTGAGGTCTGTGCTACAGAGCCCGGGTCTTGGCCTCTTCACCTCTGCTAGAGAAATGTCCTTCCTCCTAGAGCCTGGGAGAGAGTGCAAGGCCCTGGGGCCTCCAGGTTCCCTCTTAGGACGGGTTCTAAGGTGCTCCAGAGAAAATGTGGGGAAAGGAGAAGTGGCCTTCTCTGGCCTGTAGGCAGCTGTCCTCTTGGGGTCATGAGGGCCTGGGTCATGGTAGAGGCACAGTGGCTTTGTCGCTGTGTCGCGACTAGTGTTGGGGACGTTTATCAAACTCGCTATTCTGTTATCTCACTCTGTCCTCCCAACAGCTATGAGAAGGGAGCAACCAAAGGTCTCATTTCATAGTTAGGGAAACTGAGGTACAGAGGGGAAAAAATGTATAAAGTTACATATTAGGAAGCGTCATAACTGAGGCCCAAACTCAGAGTGGCTGACCCTGGGCATACCTGCTCTACACTGTGTTTCAGCTCTGGAAGGCTGAAGGGGGAAGATGTGGCCTTGCTCTCAGGCCAGGCCTGCTGTAGAAGAAATGGGCCCTCATATCATAGGAAGCCACAGTCTACACACATCTACTTCAGGTCTCTTTGGTCTGCATCCACACCCAAGGGCAGGGTGTGAGAAGAAGATTCATTAGTTACTATTCTTGTCACTATGATCAAAAACCTGTCAAGAAGCATTTTAAGTGGAGGTGGGTGGGAGGGTAGGGAAGGTGAGAGGCGCAGGGTGGGTAGGAGGAGCTGATTTTGGCTCAGAGTTTTAAGGATACAAACCTACTGTGGTGGGGAGGTCGAGGCAGCTGGAGCAGGAGGCAGTTGGTCAGGTCGCATCCACAGTCAGGAATCAGAGAGCTGCCAGGAAGCTGGACAAGACTATCAAACAGGTAAGACTCGCCCCACCCCCTAGTATTTCCTCCATCAAGGCTCCACCCCATGAAGAATTCATTATCTTCCAAAGCAGCACCACCAGCTGAAGTCCAAGCGGTCAAACACAGGAGCTGTGGGAGGCATTTCACATTCAAACTACAAGGGCGTGTGTGTGTGTGTGTGTGTGTGTGTGTGTGTGTGTGTGTGTGTGTGTATGTGTGCTGATGGGGACACTGAGTCACCTGCCGTAGGAGTATTGTCATCTGGAAGGATTTAAATCACCTGAGAAGTGGGTTTCTGAGTGTCCCAGCAGGATTATCTTCGTTGCATTGCTAATTGATGCAGGAAGAAGACCCCTCTTAATCGTGGGCAGGACCATTCCCTTGGCGGGGTCCTACACTGTATAAAGTGGAGAAAGTCAGCTGAGCAGTAACATGCATACGGTTGTTGTTCTCCATTCCTGATTATGGATGGGATGTGACCTGTACCCTCAAGCCTGGTACCACGACTCCTCTACTCTGAGTTGTGAGCCACAACAAATCCCTCTCTCTCAGCTTGGTTTCAACAGAGTTTATTTTTTAAATCATAGCAGCCCCTGAACCTTTCCCTGTTCAGAACTCATATGTTTCCTTACACAGAATCTCTAGTCCTTCTTGGTACTCAGGGTTCCAGGACCAGGATATTACAAGGGAAGTCAGGGCACACACTCAGTGTGGTTGGAAGCACCGGGCTGTGGAGAGGCTGTACTGGGGAGAATGGATGCATGACAGCTGTTCACACAGGCTGAGCCCAGCAGGAGGGGAGAGGCACCCATTTATCTATTATCTCTGTGATTGCTGTGATTGGCTTGCACTGTGATTGGCTGGCACTGGGGTTAAGGGCAGATCTCAGTGAACTTGAGTTTTATCTCCATCTGAAGCCGGTCACTCACTAAACTTCCGGACATCGATGTCCTTCCCTTCGGAGTGAAGCACAGTTTCTGAGCTAAAATGAGTTCTCCGTGAAGTTGCAGACTCCAGATACTGAGAATAGTGCACGCCTGTATCAGTGCCGAACAAACGGTGGCTGTTAGTGCTATTATTATCTCTGTCCTTGGGAGTTGACTGTCTGGTGAGGCACAGACATTAAAGGAAGTAGATAATTTCCTGATGATTTTAGGCCAGGAACTGATGCTGAGTTGCTCAGAGCAATAAGGTCAGAATTCCTGCCTCCTTGTGCTCTATGAAAGGTCTTGGGGTCTGGGGCTGAGGCCAGCTTCAAACACCATTGCTCTGGCCCAGGGGAACCAGGGCCCAGGATAGGTTCCCATGCCACTTTGACTGTTTTTGCCTTTTCAAATTAGGAGGGCAAAGCCTGCTTTGCAATTCTGCAGTGCAGTCAAGAGGCAATGAGATGGGAAATCCAAATGGCCAAATGAATATATAAGAGCAAGACATTTAGTGGCATGAGAACAAACCATTCGTGAAGGGATTGTCCCCTGGCAGGTGATAAGCGTTTGGGAAGCAATGAAGCAGAAAAGGACCCTCACTCCCTGGCTGGAGCAATTCCTCTGAGGAACTCTCAGTTCCCAGGTATCACCTACTTTATTTCAGTCATGATCTTAGGCTCCAGTGGCTCCAGACATTCTCAACCTCAACTAAACCTCTGGTTTTCTTATCTTCTGAGTCTTGTTAAAGAAAATAAATGATTTGATTTTTAGCTTTATATTGTCCACTTTTTACCCCAAAGTTATCTCCTGGAGATATTTTTTTACAAACTGAAATACAATCTTGAAGTAAATTGTGGTGTGTTTGGAAAACCATTTTTTTTTTCTGGGAGGAGCAGTGCATTGTACTTGGGGGAGATGGGGCTGAAGCTAGAGGTGACTCGGGGCTGCAGTGATCTTGGCCCTGCCACAATGCTGAGCCGAGACGGTGGGGAGAACCAGGCTGAGAAAGAGGAGGGCCGCAGGTTGAGCTAGCTTCCTGTGGTGTTGAGATCACTTGGTGATCTTATCTTGCTGGGACAATGGGTTAAATGGTAGATTCTCAAAAGATCTGTCCACACCACACCCCCAGGAACCCATGAATGTGACTTTATTTGGAAAAGGGGTCTTGAAGTTGTGATCGTCTGGGTGGGCTCCAAATCCTTACAGCAGAGAGGAGAGAACCCAGGAAGAGGGAGAGCTTGGAGTTTGCAGCTAAAGCCAGGAGTGCATGAGCTTCAGGAACCTGAGGAGAGGGAGGTTGTCTCCTGAGAAGGAGGGCCACTTTTCTTTGGTGTTTTGGACTCTGGCCACAAGAATTATGAGTACATACGTTTCCGTGGTTTTGCGTCCCCAAGTTTGTTCTGGCTTACTCCAGCACCCCAAGAACCGAATGCAATGGGTGTGGAACCAAGTGTGAGAACCTGGGGCGAGGAGCTGACCCCATGAAGACAGTGGCTCCAGAGCAGGAGGGGGGTCTCTGGTGGCACTGGATCTAGGGTGGGCTATGTGGGACAGAGAGATGAGAGTCCATCTTCACACAGCCTGAGCACAGGCCCAAGAGGAGATTCCCGAGTGACTGGTTAAGCCCTGGCCTGGGTAGCCCTCCCATTCATCCCTGCTTCTTCATCCTTCCCGTTATGGTTCCTGACTTGTCATGATCACAAAGAAGAGACTTACCCAGGTGACTTGAGGATGTATGAGAACACACAGCACAAGGGCATTATCTCCCCAGCAGCCAGGTCACACTGGAATCTGATACTTTAACCCCTGTCCCAGCAGATGCTCAGGTTTAGGGCAGTGCTGGTGGCTCTGGGGAACTTCCCAAGACCACAGGACTCTCTGACAATGGAGTGCAGCGTCTGGACCTGGAAGGGGCTTTCTGAATCTCCAAGGACTGCATTCCTACCCTCGGTTGCTCTGCCCTCTCACTTCTGACCCATGCCTTCCCCTAAGCACCAGCGCGCTCCAAGCAGCCTCCAACTATAAGCACAGGCCAAAACGCTGGGAAAGACTGCTGTGTCCACTTGCAGTCCGGCGATGCCTGCATCTTTTCTCTCTCTCCTTTCCTGCGACATGTGTGTTTGTGGTTGTGGTATTGTATTGGACACATTAATGTAGTCATAATTTTTTGCTAGTAAAATTGCTCCTGGCTTATATAATGGGATTAAATTTATCAGTATTTCATGGTGTTCCGCAAAAAGCCCCATAACTTCCAGGTGCTCAGCCACACGGACGAGTTTGAGAACCACTGATCTATAATGAATGGTGAAATCACTGAACACAGAAGCAAGCAGGATGTCTGAAGAGAAAAAGACCATTTGTCGTGACTCCATCAGCTTTCCGGAAGGCTGAAGCTGCGCATGCGTAGGGGAGCTGCTCCTGCAGGTTATTTGAGTTTTTCAGTAAGGGTTTGGGAGGCTGGGAAGATGGCTCAGTTGATGGTGTGCCTACCGTGTAAGCTTGGAATGGCAGTGTGATGGCCCTTCTTGGCCGTCAACTTGGCTATATCTGGACTGCAATCCGGAAATGGGGGGCACACCTGTGAGAGGTTTTCTACTAGTTTCAAGTGGACTAGAAATGGTTCTAATCCAGACCTTTGAGGTGGGAAGACACAAGCTTTTGATCTGGATCTGGAGGCAGGAAAACCCACATCTAATCTGAGCCACGCCTTCTGCTGGAAGCCCAGAGAAGGACATGGACTCAGGAACCTTCAACTCTTTGCCTGCCTGCCGTCACCTTACCAGCACACCCACTCCTAATCCGGTGTTGGAGCCTACTTCTTCAGGATTCTAATACACAGAGGTCAAGCTGAGACATCCAGCCTTGTGGGAAGGAGCAACTACTAGATTCTTGGACTTTGCCTTCACAGTTAGACATCGTTGGATTAGCTGGACTGCGGTCTATAAGTCAGAGAGAGAGAGAGAGAGAGAGAGAGAGAGAGAGAGACTCATTCCATAAGTTCTGCGACTCCAGAGCGCTGACTAGCACACTGGGTTTGGATGTCCAGCACCCACATGAAAAAGTAGGAAGGTCAGAAGATGCCTGGCATACGCCTCTGGTTTCCACATACATGCACACACATGTGCATATGCACACGTACATGTGCATGCACACATACACTACATGCATATACGCACAAAGGTATTTGGATATATATCACATCTAGCAGACTTAACATGAGATACCTTGGAATACCTCCGTTGGCCCCAGAGGTCAACTAAAATGTCAGCCTCGTTGCATGGTGAAGCAGTTGTAGCCTAATAAGTAAAGGTCATACTTTGCTTTCCTTCCAGCCTGTCCACATAGCTAGATACTGTCTGTGAGAGCCACATTCCAGCTCTTGTGGGTCACCTGTAGTCAGCCGGCTCTGGAAGACCCTGAAGAGAGGAGGCCATCAGTCCTGGGTCCAAGGCCATTGTTTCCTGACGTGAGCTGCTTCCTACTGGGGGAATCACATGAAGCCTAGGTCACCTTGAGGTCACCTTGAGGCCAGGAACTGCTCTCTGCAGCTGTTTCTGTTCTGCTGAGGGCAAGAAGCTCGGATGCTGGCCCCGTGCCAGCATGCCTCCCTCAGCCTCTCCACACAAAAAGAGCCTGTCACAGCTGGAGTGTAGCATGCTTTCTAGCCACTGCAGCCCTGGAAGAGGAGACAGGTCAGAGAGGCTCGCTGAGGACCGCAGGGTGGTGTTTGCGGGCAAGAAGAGAAGTTAAGAGTCATCATACAATGGTGGGCAAAACAACTCTGTTCATGCCAGGGCAGAATTATCATCCGTACGATGAGGATTAAAAAGGGTGCAGAAAAAGCAAGTGGGTGGCAGATGCACATTAGAGCTGGAAAGAATGGCTTGGAATAAGCCAGGAAGAAATGTTCCTTTGTAAAATGGAGTATATTACCAGAAAGTGATACCGCCTCAGGGCGCAGGCATGGGATCATTTTCTCTGCCGATTAAAGAATCAAAAGGCAGAGGTGTCACCAGAAATCATGGAGGAGTCCCAGCAGGGCCATCATCCTTTGCTGGGAAAGTCAGGGTCCCCTCTTCAGGCTCTTAGTTTCATTAACAAAGGAATTTACGAACAGACGCAAACACATGCTTGAGGGCAACCTATTAGAGTTTAAAGGAAAAGCTTCTGGGCAAGCAAGCTGTTGTCTCACAGCTGCCCAGAGGAAGAAAAGAGAGAAGATAATGGCGGGAGGGTCAGCCACATGGCAGCCACATGGTAGGGAGCGGAAATTCTAAAAACGGAGCAAGGAAGCTCAGGGCATTAGGAAATTTAAGAGCATGTTTGGGCTGAGAAAGAAAGACAAAAGAGAAGAGAAGGAAAGAGCTTCGCCTTTCTGAGTCAGGACCCAGATGAAAGAGCCTCCTAATGCCTCTTGCCTGCCGAAAAGAAGGACCCAGGCCTGCACAGCCCTGGGCAGCTGACCCCTTGCTGGGGCTCCCCTCTCCACAAGGGAGTTACAGGGGCCAGTGGTTTTGAAAGCGTTGAAATGACTTGGCCTCAGCCAGAAACACAGACAAGGCGACGCAGTATAAACATTTGATCTTAAACAGTGACGGTTAATATTATTGGCTGTCTTGAAGAGTTCCAAGCGCCTCATTTTAACATCCTCCTTTATGAGTCTAATAGAGAGGGAGGCACTCTGGGGACAGGGATCACTGGGCAAGCTCCAGGGGCTTCCGGAAGGAGGGTGCAGGCAGCTCCAGGGGAGAGGCAGCTGGAAGCAGGTGCTCAGATGCAAGGACGAAGGACAAAGAGACTGTTGGGGTCCCAGGGACCAGTTGAGGAGGCTGCACTTCCTTTGACTCTCTGGGAGGTGGGAAGCCATCTCAGCAAGGAAGAGTTATCCAGAGCCAGCTCTGTTCGCATTCTCTGGGAGGCCCAGGGTTTCTACAAAGTCCTGTCAGCCTGTGAGACAGAGGAGGCCTTCTATCTTCCCGCAGACTACAGAGCAGAGGATAAACAGTCTGGGCTCCCCAGACGCAGCAAGGCTGCCTGCTAACTCAACTTTCCTCTCTCCAGAGAACATGTGGGCTCCTACCATAGAGAAAGATGTTGCCCCCACCCCTGCCTGCCCCCATCTCTACTGTGCCTACCAAGTTAAAAGCCAGCCAGATCCTTCATCTGCCCTATCTTGTGTTTCATCCTGACCTCCCTACTGCTAGCCCAGGGGCTCATCCCAATCACACTACCATCCTCACTCCCTTATGCAGGCTTCTGCCACTTCCTCCTGACTGATTCCTTCAGCCGGGTGAAACTTTAGCTGTCTTTGTGGGACCTGTCTGACATTGGCAGTCCTGTCTTCTCACCTCTGTCCTCCTGAGGCCTTGGCCCCAGGTAGGAACCCACTAGCTGGTCCCTTTTCCTCATGGCCACTAGCATCTGAGAATCAAGAGTGGGGTCTCACTCATCCCTCTAACCCCCAGTGTTCCTTTCACTTGGTGCTCAGGCACAGTACTTTAGGCTGAGCGATTCTAATTCCTAGTGTTCCACACAGCGCTGAGCGACTGCATTAGAGAGTGACCATCTCCAAAGGATTTTCATAACTGATGTGTCCCAAGGGGCACTTCTCGGGGTACTCAGGGAGGTTAGGTGGCTTGTTTTTGACTCACATGGCAAATTAAGAAAATGATACCACTGGAACTCTGCCACAGCCTGGGTCCATGGCACCTCTGAGGGACGATAGGCATCCTGGGGCCTGGGTTGTCGGAGTTTACTTGGAGCTTGGGGCATCTGGCTGGTTCAAGCTGAGGACTGTCAGTCCTAGGGCTCCTGAAGTCCAGGGTCGAGAGAGAGAGAGAGAGAGAGAGAGAGAGAGAGAGAGAGAGAGAGAGAAAGAGAAAGAGAGAGAAACCAGAAGAGGCCTTTAGGAACCAAATAGTAGTGCTTGTAGTGCTTGCCTGATCTGTCTGCCGTGGGGCTGCTGTCTTGCTGAAGTGTGCGCTTTGTGGTGCTTCCAACCGTGTCCAGCAGAAGAAAGGCACAGAGATGTTGGGTTGTCTGCTCAAGGTCACACAGCCACTCAGTGACAGAGCTTAAGAGCCATTTATTTCCTGAGGTCTTTGACACAGAGATCATGCCTGAGCCTAAAACAAATCCACCCCCAGGATGGCTGCTGCTCGTGATTTAAAGGGCCCGACAGTACTTAATCTTGCTTCTGGACTTCCTCATTTTAGAAAATATAGAGATTTAAGAGCCTATAAAACTGAGCTATAACATAGCCTGACAAGAGTCTTGCATGGGCTCTCTATCCTGGGCTGCCCTTTGCTCGGGGGTCTTGATTTTGTCCCAGGTCACTCCAGGACTCTTCTGTAGTCAATTAAGTCTGCTGGCCTTCCTTCATCCTCAGGAACCCATCGGGCCATCACGTCCTTGCCAGGACCCCAGTGAGCTTCTGAGTGATGCTGTGCAGTTCTCAGTAGGACTCCCCGTATTCTGCAGGACTCTGAAGATGATGGGGATGGGGATGGCTGCAGCAGCAAAAGGAGAATGACACCGGGCATCAGGAAACAGCTTGGTGACCAAATCCAGTGAGCATCCACACAGGGGTGATGCTTTGGTGGCCAGACATAGGCCCACAGAGGCTGCTCATAGCTATCAGAAACCCCCTCCTAATCTGTTTCCGTCCTCACACCCTGAACATCATTTTCCAGTCAGGTCTCCAATACATTTACAGGTCTGTAAGGTCTGTCTGACATGCAGGATGCATGCATGCATCCCACAGGAGCTATGAATGCTGTCTATGACATGATCGGAAACTTACTTAAAACATTGTGTGTGTGAGTGTATGTGTGTATGTGTTTAATTTGTTTTTGTGACTTGGTTGTGCCGTTCTCCGGTGTGAACTCTGTGGATCACAATGTTGTGTTGCAATGTCAAAGTCTGGACCCTACTGCATGTGGCCCAAGTTGGATGGAAGGATGGACAGACAGAAGGAGGGATGGTAACAAGGAAGGGAGAGAAGGAGGAAGGAGAAGAAGGGCAGACCTTATTGATTATGAAAATGACCCCAGTTCTTCTACCTGGATCCAAACTGTTCCAATGTGACTTTTAAGCTCCTTGGTTAGAGACGTGGTATGCCTGGTCCATCCATTAAATCTAGGAGGCACTTGTGACTTGCTTTGGCTTATGGAACTCAGTGGAAGTGAGTGTTGCCGGTTCCCAGAAAAGGCACACCACCTCTTGGAATGTTCTCTCTTATGGAGACATGTTCTGCTGCCAAGTGAATAAGTCCGAGTTGACCTAGTTATGACAGACATGTGGGTCAGTCACATTTCCTCCCTTCTCCCATCCATCAAATGTCACCCACATATGGGAAAGACTGGAGCTGGCCAGAGGCTGTTATGAGTCGGTCACACATGGCTTAGGTCTGCTCAAGGAGGAGCCAATCGCACAGGAATACAAATGTCGGCTGCCCCTTGGGCACTTAGCTAAGTGAGGCTAGTCCTGTCATGGTAGCTACCGGCCACAAGGCAGAGACCATGGGAATCTCTCTGTGTGTTCCAGGCCAGCATGACTGCATGCTTCAGAGTTTGAAAGTTCTTCTTTGCCCCTCTCTGTCCTAGACACCTTGCCACATCCTTCTTAGAGGCTTTATCCCATGCACAGATTCTGCCCAAGGTCACACCATGACATTGTGAGGCCATTCCAGTGCAGTTTGGCTAACACTTCCAGTGCTTCCCTGAGTGCAAGACGTCATGGCAGCCTTGTGGCACGAAGAAAAATAGCACAGTTTCTTCACCTACTTGGCAATAAGAGCAATAGTAATGATAATGATGCTTGCAGTGTTGGGTGATACGTTAAATGCGTTCATGTGTTTTGGGGATCTGAACTGACAGCACAGCAGCACGGATGCAGATGGGGCTACCCCTGAGTGTTAGCTGTGTCCGCAGCTCGTGATGGAGGCTGGTGAAAATAAATATCTATCTTGGTGTTCTGGTTAAGATCCTCCCTTCCCAAAAAGTTGTGGCAATTGACCCCACTCCCTTTGTGCTGCTTCCTGCTAGTGGACATCCAGCTTGGCATTGGTGTGGAGGAACGCTGAGGGGTCGTGTCTTGGGCGTCTATGTGCTGGCTGGTAGGAGCCTGGCTAGATCGAGGTCCAGACCTGGTTCCGTGTTTTGAGTCACAGGTCGGCAGATCGGGGGCTCGCCTGAGAGAGTGCAGATGGAGAACGACTGGAGAGAAATCCAGACTGATGAGGAGATTTCAGGATGTGCAGCCTAAAGAGGAGTCTGAAGAGAGGCAGAGGACAGTATCTCAGCTCTGGAAACCCAGTGGGTTAGGGCACAGCTTCCCTTCTGTCAGTTGAGCAGGGCGAGGGGCAGGGTGGCATTTCAGAACTGGGGGTGGGGGCTGTCCCTCCCACTTAAGAAACTGCTGTCCAGCTTTGAGCCGCACAGTCTGGCAGGTTCTTCCACTGCTCAGAGCCTTGGGCCAGACCATGGCTTCTCTCACCGGCCGGTGCTTCTCAACCTCCTCCTTCCTGAGTTTCTGTGAAAAGCAACAGGTCCTGCCCGTCTTTTGGAAGATGGAAGCATGCTGCAGTCAGTAATGGGGCCTGGTGCTGCTGGGCATGGAGAAAGTATTGGTTCCCAGGGCACACCTTCCTATCGGGGCCATCGCCAGGGTTACAGAATCCTTGCCTGCAATTACACAGTGGCATCTATAGAAATGTAGCATGTAATTTACAGTTCTGCTCTGAAGAGGACATTCTCCCATACACTTTTTTTTTGTCACGATCAGTGGCTCATCCTTCACAATTAAAGAGTGCAAGAGCCACAGGTTGGCCAGAGGCAGCTGCAGAGGTGGGTAGGGAACTCACAGTGACCACACCTAACGGGTGGTCAGAATAGCAGTGCCACAGGGTAGCATAGCATGCAGGGTGGCAGTGAGGATAACGGTGATCTTGGTTGGCATTTATTGAATACGTACTGTGTGTCAGGGACTGAGCTTTTCAGATATCACCCCCACTTAAGCCTTCCAGCACCCCATTGTAGTAGATGCTTTTTGACTAGAAAGCAATTAAATCACAGTGTTAAAGTAACTTAGCCACGTCACACAGACAGGAAGTGGCAGAGCTTATGTTTGAACCTAGAACACCTGCTGTAAGTCTGAGCAGTCCGGTCTTCTCTGTCTGCAGCGGGCCATCTCTCTGTCTGCCAGTCATGTGCAGTTCCTTGGGGAGAGAGTGAGCAGTCCCGCCATCTAAATATATTGATTCCTCCTACTGAAGGAGGCAGGAGAGAAAGATGACCCCTGCCTGGCGGCATAAATTAATCTGTGCCCTTGGGTTTTGTGTCACCATGCTGCCTCCTTGCCATTCAGGTGTGGGCTGGCCTGCTGCAGATCGGTGGCTTCGGAGCGACTCACGAGCGGCACATGGCAAGTGCCGGGACAGTGGCTTCCACACGGAGCCTGGACAAATGGCAGCACAGAGCAGAGGGCAAGGCAATTTACAAGGAATCTTAGCAACCAGGCACCGGGCAGTAAACCAGAAAATCGCCAAGGAAACCCAGCAGAGCATGAGCTAAGCGAATTGCAGGATTTGTGAACCCATTTACACCCTCAGAGGAGGGGCAGCTCGGAGAGCCACAGCCAGTGACACAGAGGCTGTCACCTCTGTACACTTGTTGAAGGGCGGTGAGGACGTAGACTCTATTGAGGGTCAGACAGGCAGGAGCCTCGGGAGCACTCCTGAGCGGACTTCAGGCCTGATTTGGGAGCACCTATCATTGCGACTGGGAATGGATGTCGCATGCAGTGGGAGGCTACAGATGCAGAGGCTTTCCCCGATCCAGGGAATCAGTCAAAGAGAAATGGACCACTGCTGGTCAGAACTGGAGCCCACCCTTCATGTCCGTCCCGAGGAAGAGGATGTAGGCTCTCTTGATCATGTAGAGCACCTCACTGGGAGAACAGAGAGGCTCATGGGGGTACAGGAAGCAGGCAGATGAGCGAGGGACTGCCTGCAAAGGATGACTTTGGTGCACATCTGCTCAGAAACACATTGCCCTCCAGGGACAGATCCATTTGCCTCCAGGACCTGTAGAGTGGTAGGGAACCAGAGGAACAGGTTTCTGGGATATAAACATGTCTTCTGGTTAAACAAGAGCCCTGCAAAGACATCTGCAGGAGAATATGTCACTTCCAGCCATGCCAAGCAGAGCACTGGCTCTGGTTCCGTGCAGCCCAGGGGCTTGAGTGCCAGGATGATGAAGCAGCACCCACAGTGGCGTGGCAAGGTGCAGAGTTGGTCGTAAACACTATCACCTCACATTAAACTGTGCACGCATTTCCGTACGGAAACTGAGTTACCACTCATGAGATAATTAACTGACGAGAACATTTTCTTCTCGATCATGGTCTTAGAGACTTCAGTCCATAGGTGGGTACTCGTTGCTTTTAGGTCTTTGACAGGGTGCTGAGAGGCAATGCCAGGGCATGTGTGACAGAGTGAACTACCCACCTCTTAGCCAGGAAGCAAAAGAAGAGAAAGGGACTGGAGTCCCACAATTCTCCTTAAAGACCCTCCCACCAATGGCTTAAGGGTGCACATCTGCCTGTAGGTTCCATCACTCACTGACAGCACCATCCTGGGAACCGCGTCCTCAACACTCGGGTCTTTAGGGGGCATTCCATAGTCAGATGGTAACAAGGACCAAGGTGCAGCCCCAGCAGTGTGAATCTTGCTGATACGCCTGCAAAATGGGCATGAAGTCATAGCATGGGGAAGAACTAGCTTTCTCCATCTTTCAGTGAGAACACCGGGGCCACAGCTCTCTAGGGACACACCCAGCTCTGCCCCATTGGCTTGTGTTCTGGCTTGAGTGTGTACTCTTCTTCGCAGGTTCTTGTGTCTGAACCCCTGGTTCCAGACTGGCGATGCAGTTGGGAGGGTTGTGGATCACTAAGGGTGAGCCTTGAGGTGGTGTAGCCTGGCCCCACCTGTTTTCGCTCTGTGCTTGTCTGACTGCTCACACAGAGCAGCAGCCGCATCTCATGTACCCACCATGCCTTACCCCACACCCCCATGCTGCCATGAGGGACTGGATCCCTTTGAACTGTGGGCCCAAACAAAGTCTGCTTCTCTTAAACAGTTTCTGGCCAGGCATTTTGTCACAACAATTTGGAAAGTAACTAATACACTTGGTGAATTCCTCAGAGATTGAGCACTCGGGCTCTGCCCTGGAGGGGCAGAATGAGCCAGGCTTCCTATAAGCTACACAGATTTCCTGAGTATGTCAGTCACTGCCCCGTGTATACAGCAAGGTGGTCACAGCACCTGCTATGTAGTTCTATGATTCCCTTCAGTAACACATGTGGGCACCTGTTGTGGGGCCTGGTGTGCTGTTAGCACATGCTCAGTAGGTAGTGATCGTTTTTAGTATCACAAACCGTGGTTCAGGAGTAAGGGGTCCACATCCTGTTGATGTTCTGCTCCCATGGGACAAGCTGCAAGCTCAGGACTGTGCATGAGCTGGGGTCTCTGTCACCTTCCTTCTGCTCTGATGAAAAAGTGGCTTAAGGGAGAAAGACTTCTTTATTTTTGCTTAGAGTTCTTGAGGAGGGGGTTAGTTTGTCATAGCAAAGAAGTCAGGGCAGCAGGAGCACGAAGCAGTCAGGAAGCAGAGAGAGTCCAACATCTTATCCCCAAACAGGAAGCAGAGGGATTACATCTATCCCCAAACAGGAAGCAGGGAAACAGCGGGAACACAATTCCTCCAATAAGGCTTCATCTCCTGAGGGTTCCCTAACCTTTCTAACAGCTCCGTTAAACTGGAAATGTAATGTTCAAATACATAGCACCTCTGGGGGAGCATTTCATGCTCAAATTGCAACAGTTGGGGTGTTGAGACAGACTTGGAATACAACAGAAGTGGGGCGAAATTTCTGGGGATCTTTTGCCCGAAAAATCAAGATCAGAGGATAAGACTGAGAATCAAGTCTTCCAGGAAGGCTGTTTCATATTGTATCAGCCAGCTTTTGCTGTGTAACAAACAGCCCTAGCATCTCAGTGGTAGGCAGCATAGTCTCTACTGATGAATCTGTGGGTCAAGTGAGGGCTTTCTGCTCCATAAGGCTCCATGCTGAGGGAGCTGATGCTCTCATGGCCTTGGCAGAAGCACGGAGTAACAAGCAGAAGGCCACTAGGCTTCACAAGTCTTAGGCTTGAAGCTGGCACACTGCCACTTATGTCCCTTCTAGTGACTAAAGCAAACCAGAACCAAGCTTCAAGTCAAGAAACAGAGTCTACTCTGCCCTCTGCCGGCGTTGAGGCCCCAGCAGGGGTGTGACTGCAGAGAGGAGTAAGGAACTATGTGTGGTGGTTTCTTGTGGAGCAGTCTCTGAAGGGTGGGGTTAGGATAGGAGGCAGAAAGACCCCAAAGGGACACCAAGGGACAGACATCAAAGTGGGGAGATGAACACAAGGGAAGGTCCAGGCAGAGCTGTTGACTCCCATAGTTTCCCAGCACCCCCGCTACTAGACCCATCAACCGCCAAGCAGACCAGCATGAAAACAGGGTGACTGTCACCCTCACAGGGACACAACCACTGCCACATCAGAAAGCCAGCATGTATGATAGACTTACAAGACTGTCATGGATACAGGAAAATGCCTGGTTGACCCATCACATGACAGTCCATTCCTAAAGACCTCATCTGCTCTGTCAACCCCACTAGCCCCACGTTCATCTTGCTATAGTTTCTTAGTCCAAGAGGTTGGAAATACCAGAAGAGAATCTGGGGCTGGTGAGGGGAATTACCAATTAGCACAGCAGGCAGGGTCTTAAAGGGCTGGACTGGGGTCAAGATGATTGTTTGTTTATTTATGATTTGGATTCCTAGGAACTTCCCAAAAACTTTGAGATGATTTATAATTAAAAAGATAGGCCCTGCGACAGCAAGATTAAAGATAAAATATCCAAAGTCACACGGATGAAGGGAGGAAATGATTAAACCAGAAACCTAGCAGAAGATACTCACTGCAATTGCGCATTAAATTGAGCTAAAGCGAAGGGGGAAATGTGATGAGTTATTGGATAAAAGAAAGTATAGCCATTTGTCAGGGGAGCCAAACTTTTCTCTGACACTCCATGTGAGTGCAAATTTATCATAAGAGTCGCAATGGAAGGGACAGAGAGGCACATAATAGACACTCTCCTCAAAGACTTTTGCAGAAGATGCAGAAACATTCTTCAGACAGTCGTTTATTATATCGACCCGGGATAAAAGCTAAGGACTTAGGGATGAACCCATCGAGATTTAATACAGCCTTGGCTAATGGCTTATAGATTGCTTCAGGCATGGTGTTTGGAAGCCCAGGGCTAGAGTCAATAGCGAGAGTCTTGGAGAGATGTGCCATTCTTCTGGAAGCCACATGGAGTCCAAACTCCTTGGCTAGACATGGTGAGTGTGGTTCATGTCATCCTGCAATCAGGATGGACTAGCAGTGAGTAGGGAAGTCCGCTGTCTAAGAAGAGATGCGAAAATCAGGCTGCCGAGCACAGAGGGTAACCACATCTTCTCATTGACAGAAAGAGAGCATCCAAGAGAAACAGGAGGGAATTGAGAACTCCATCCACTCCTTCCCAGAAGTCGTTTTGAGACTGTGTGAACTTGGAGGACTCTTTTTCTTTATAATGTTTTATACTGTAAAATATCAGTGTAAAACAGTTGGGGTGGGGGGTGGGGGGAATGGCTCAGTGGACAAAGTGCTTGCTTGAGCAAGTGTGGGGACCAGAATTTGCAGCCCCAAAACCGATGCAAAGGCTGGGTAGATGTAATGATCACCTGTATTCCTAGCACTCAGGGAAAAGAAATAGGAGACCTCCTCCAAGCAAATTGGTGACCTCTGGGCTCACGCAGAGGCCCTGCCTCAATATCTATAGTAAAGGGAATAAGCCCGATGTCAACGTTGGGCTTCCATGTGAGTATGCTCTCTCTCTCTCTCTCTCTCTCTCTCTCTCTCTCTCTCTCTCTCTCTCACACACACACACACACACACACACACACACACACACACACACACACACACACAGAACTCCATACACGTGCAAATGCAATACACACATGCACTAATGCCGCACACACAGATGATGAAAAAAAGTTGGAAAGGATTTGTTTTCTAAGTCCTGACTTTTGACGTCTTCAGGTTTTAAGGAGGAAGTGCAGCTGTGACTTGTGCTCTCTTTGGCAGAACCTCCTAGGCAGGTGGGAATGAGAGTCTCAGAACCATGGCTTCTCTTCACTCCCATCTCTGCCTCTCTCACATTATCTTAGACCTAACCCCACTTTCATGATCGCAGAAACAAATTCCATGCCATCTCACTAAGGGATAAAGGAGACAGTGAAAGGCATGGGTGACAGGGTGATCTACTGGACCTAAGGGGGACATTGCATTGATATAATATCTTTGGCAAGAAAATTGGCATTTTTGTCAAAAGTTTGAAAAAAGCATGTGTCTTATCCCTGTTTTAGGTTTACATGTGGGAACTTGTCCTAAGGAAAGAATCGTGGCTATGTGTGATAACTGAGCCATAGAGCATATTATTTATGTGGTGACATGGGGAACAACTTGAATATTGGCTTCCGGAGGTCTAGTTGAGTAGAAGTCGTAGGAAAGATGATGCACCCATCCCAGAGGGCACCTTGACGAATCCTGAAGGTGCTGGTCATGCTTTACAGCCTCTGCTAAGAGAAACACGTGGATTAGAAAGTCCACACACAGGACCATTTCCGTTTTGGAAAAAAAAAAAAACCGGATGTGCCACTCGGGGTGCAGGTTAATTTTTGTTTCTTCTTCTTCTGCCTAATCGCCTTGTTTCTGTGTATTTATTACAATTTCTTTTTGTTGGCAATAAGATACAAGTAAAAGGAGCATCTCCAGTCAAAGCACTAGATGTTATTCACAGTCCTGTCTTTGAGGGCAGAGGAACATAGGATGAGGGGACTGAGACAAAGTCTTACTATGTAGCCCAGGCTGGCCCAAAACACACTACGTAGCTCAGGCTGACCTGGAGCTTGAAAATGCCCTGACTCCATGGCACTTGGACTGTAGGCAGGTGTCAGTGTGCCAGCCTTTAAGGAGTTTATTTGGAGTAGGCTGCTCCTGGTTTCAGGGTAGGGCACTGTGCAGAATGAGACACTCTAGGCCACCCATCTCTTGTTTTTTCTACCCTGTTCTTCTCCAGGTTTGCAGGAGTCTTGTGAGAGGGCAGAGCCTCAGCCATCACCCTCCACCTCTTTCCCTGTGCTGACGGACTGGGGAGTGAAGAATTAGCTCTGGGTGATTACGGGGCTTGCTTCAAAACGGTGGCCTGTGGTGACATCCCCTCCTGGATTGAAAAATGATGGCGGTGAGAATGAGAACAATTGGTGGAGCTGACACCAGGTTAGCTTCTAAAAGATGACACATTCTTCTCTGGATAAACCAGTTTCCCAGAGACCAGACCCCAAAGCGCGCCCCATGCCTCGTGTACACACGCCAAGAGATTTATTTGGCTTTTTGTTATTAAGTTCAGCCCTTTGGAAATCCATCTCAGTCCAATTTCTGACTGTGTCACTCCTCTTTGCAGACAGGCTAAGAGAGACGAACGCCTCTCCCCTTGGCGTCCCTGCGGCTTGTAAGCCACCAGAAGCAAAGGGACCTGTCTTCAAGGAGAAGAGTAAATTTGAACTTGTTGTTGGACAGTGTACCATGGAATTAAGGGACATCTGTTTGAGATAAAAACAGACAGAGGAAAAATGTCATTGCGGCACAAGGAAAGATCCGTAGACCACAGGAATCCTGAGATGAAGAAGTCCGGATAAATCTGGGAAAGGGCTTCATTGTCTGTAGCCCAGAGCTGTGGGTGGGAGTTGAGAGTTGTCTGGGTGCTTTGTGGACAGTGGGGGAACAGGTCTGTATGACTCCGTGTGTTGTATGCTCATGTGAGGTACTACGAGGCCTCACACACCCACAGGGAGCAGCTGGCGTTATTCACCTCCGAGACAGGTAGAGACCAGAGTTCAGAGGAGTCGAGTAACCTGTCCGAAGCCACACAGGGAGAAAACAGCGCCTGATTTTCACCAAGCAGCTCTCCTTCGGCACCAATATTTGTTGTTAGCAAATTATGGAAACAACTGGGCATGGATTTGCCTTAGCACTGACCAAATGGTGCCAACTGTTTGCCAGAGGCACTTAATTTAAACATTTCAGTGTTTTCTCTTTCTGCGTGCCTCCATTGCTGGCTTTTGAGCTTGGAAGCAAGCGTTACTTCCTGCTGTTCTACCAAAGCGGTGCCAGTTTCGCGTTGGCTCTTATGAGAGATTTTCAAGTTTATTTGATTTTGCCTTGGCATTTTGCAGTGCTCAGCAGAAGGGGTGGAAAGCAGCATTTGGTTCACTGAGAATGGATAATGGAAGGGACTTTCCAGGAAGACTCCCTCCCTGTGTGAGCCTGCAGGGTGCGGATCATCACTGCAGCACGTGGTGGTTTGATAACCCGTTTTAATAATTCAGTTTGAAGTACTTTCACGCTCACAGGAATGTTGCGAGGACGGCCATTATCTCCTCACCCTCGTTCCCCGAGGTCGGCGTTCAGTTTCCTGACCTTCTCTCTGCATATGAACATCTATCCATTATCGTTATTCTTCTCGGGAACTACTTGCGGGTGAGCTGCAGCCATGATGCCTTCATCCTGAAAGTCTTCAGTGTGCACTTCCCTAAATCAAGGGCACCCACCCGCACCCCCCACATACACAGGCAACCACAAGTCTTGTGGCTTGGGTGACGACAGCGACAGAATACGATGGTTCGGTTCCCAGACCTGATCTAAAGCTTGCTGCTGAGTGAGTGTCTTTGTCCCTCTTTGTCTTTGTCTGCAACCCCTGCAATAGTTTCTAAGTGTCAACCGCCGATTTCCCATCCCTTCTACATTTATTTATTTATTTCAACAGGAGCTGGCTCTTCTGAGCTACTCACCTACCTGCCGCCTCCCTCCCTGTCAGCTCACACAGTACACACAGTGGGTCACAATCTGCTAAGGACACTAGTTGTCCTGGCACCGAGCTGTCCTGACTTTGCCTCAGAGGCCCTTCAGCCTGCCCCGGGTATCTTTTTAACAGGTCTGTGTCCCCTTGGACAGACAGAAAGATCATTGAGAGTTTTCTGGAACAAGGTGTTTCACACTTTCTTTGTCTTTGCTCTGCTTGGGAATCAGCCATTTCTACACAGCCCCAGTTCCTTTAGTGGAGGGAGGTGAGTGGGTAACCACCTCTGTGCTGCCATTCCTGCCTAAACTCTTTCGGCTGATGAAGTTAGGGATTACATGTGTGCATGCACAGATGTTCATATTTGTAATTCGCTGTATGTGTTTGTGTGTGTGCGCACACACAAGTGATTTCCTTCAGAAGACACATGGAGTAGGTCAAAGGGCTTTGGTGTGAGGACCTTGTTTTATCCAAACAAACAACCTTTATGTAACAATCAATAAATACCCTTCAGCACAGCTGCTCGGGGAGCGGGGGGCGTCGGGTCAGTTCCTTGACACTGTGCCTCCCTGCTGCTGTAGAACCCGAATGACATTGTGGAGTGACCTTCTTTCTTTGACCGGCCTGCGCAACACAGAACACTGACAACCAACTGCCTCGTATCCCCACCGCCATGCTTTCTGTCATAAGGGATTATATCGTCAGACTGACCGAAACAAACCTTTGCTTTCTTATCTTGCTGTTGCCAGGCATTTTGTTATAACAACAAGGAAAGTACCTGGCCTACCTCTCCAGCAGTGAAAACAATCTGTCTCCAAACCAAATATTCCTTTATTTTCTATTCCTCCTTATTTATCTATTTTGCTTGTGAGTGTGCATGTGTGGCACTTGTGTGGCATAGTACACGGAGGGGGTGTGGTCAGAAGACAACCTATGGAGTTGTTTCTCTCCTTCTACCACATGGGTGCCAAGGTTTGAACTCAGGTCACAGGCTTGGCGGCAAGCATCTTTACCTGCTGAGCCTTCTTGTCAGCGTTCCCCCAGCAATGTTTTTAACTTATCTCATCTCCATCCCAAATTAATGGTCTAACCAAGTCAATTGACTTGAAGACTTGGCCTTGCCACTCCCATCGCATCTCACTACAACTTCCCGCGCTCTGGCCACGTGTCCCCTGTTTGGGCTTGTGGCCTTTAAGGCATCAGCCACCACAGCTAAAGGAAGAGAATGGGTGGGAGGGGGAGGGAGAGCTGTTTGAGACTTGACTGTTTTCTTCAGGATCATTCCGTCTTACTGTCTACTGTAGTGAACACAGTCCAAAGCCTCGGTTTTGGGAACCAGTCCCATTCAACCCTTTCACCTTAACTCCTGAAGGCACTGAGTGGGGCAGCTAAAGCATTGGTTGGCCAACAACACTTGTGACTGAGGGCTGAATGGAGAATGGTGATTCCAGTGGTTACGATGGGCAGAGGTATCACCTGGAGACCCCGACTATCTGTAGCCCTGCAGTATTTGTAGGGTCAGCAGGAGCCGGTTTGTGGAGAAAATGAGGTCAGGGCAGAGCTAGTGTTTGTGGAGCTTGACGCTTGTATAATTTTTCTTGGAGAAAAATAATATACTCTAAGTGCCTTAGGTCGTGTTTGTTATTCCTATAACCAAATACCACAGACTGGAAAGTTTACAAAGAATAAAGGTTTACTTAACACAATTTATGGAGGACAGGGCCTTGAACAGCTGCATCTTGTAAAGGTCTTTTTGACGGGGGCTCTGCAATGTCTCCGGTGATGCAAGGCGTGTAAGTCAAGAGACCCCTTCTGGGGACAACCCCTTAACTCGCTGGTCCACGGATGAGCCTATCACCTCTTGATCTTGTCCTATCATCATCTCTTGATATTGACCAATGGTCACTGGATTTCAACATCAGCTTTTTGAGGGACATTCAAGCCATAGCAATTACGCAAACCCACAGCCCTCAGATGCTTCTCTCTCTCTCTCTCTCTCTCTCTCTCTCTCTCTCTCTCTCCCTCCCTCCCTCCCTCCCTCCTTCCCTCTCTCCCTCCCTCCCTCCCTTTCTTTCTTTCTTTCTTTCTTTCTTTCTTTCTTTCTTTCTTTCTTTCTCTCTTTTGTTTGTTCAAGACAGGCTTTCTCTGTAGACTTGGAGCCTGTCTTGGAACTCACTTTATAGACCAAGCTGGCCTCGAACTCACAGCTCTGTCTGCCTTCTGAGTGCTGGAATTAAAGGCATGTGCCACCACCATCCTGCCTTTGCTCTCTCTTTAGAACCAACTGACTTCCCACCTCTTGCACCAAGAGCTAGCACTGTTAAGATACTGACCATGAACAAACACTAGCCAGTGTCTGTCCCTTTCTTTCCAGTCTGAAGGCAAAGTCAGTTCAATATTCTGTTCCTGAAAAATGTCCCTGCCACCAGACCACGACATTCCTAGATAAAGTCTGGGATTTTGCAGCAGTAAATAAGAAATCAGAAGTTATAGTCTTGGCATTGCTGTCCGTGTGTGTGTGTGTGTGCGTGCATGTGTGTTGGCCTTGTCTACACAGTAGCCCTCTAAATCAACCACAGAGTCCTTCAGTACTGCTATTGACTAGGCATTGTTGGGATGCTTTTCCATGCAACCTACGATCTGTGGAGTTCTGACCACAAGTCTGCATGTTCTCCCACAGCAGATACTTTGGGAAGTGAGTTAACCCCTTCTGCAGGAGTAGGTGGACTCCTGGCTCAAGATTTAGAAGTTGGTGAACTTGCCAGCAGGAGGCAATGCAGCTGCTGGTTGCTCCTGCTGGCCTGTACTTCCTTATCCTTGTCAGTGGGGCAGGGTAGCAGAGAGGTTCCCTCTACCCATGGCCTTCTTCCTCTACCACAATCCCGAGTCAATGTGAGACTTAGAAATGACTTGGGGTCTTTTGTAAAGGATGTTCCAGACTTCTCATCAGATGATGACAAAGCACTAGGGCAGGAGGGACCTCTACTCCTCAGCCTCCAGCTGCACACTTGCCTTTCCTAACCTATGACATGGTGCGAAGAGAACACCTCTAAGGCTCTCTGTAAACAGCGGCCTGTGACGACAGGAATGAAAGGAGCGGAGCTGTCCTGGGAAGAATGTGCCAGGCTCTGGGTGTTGGAGTTTGCCCAATGTTACTTAGCCAATGGTTATTCTTGTTACTTGAAGAAACCAGAGCAATGAAGGGTCTCACTCAGGTCATCGTGTTATTCTAAGGCAGTGGTTCTCAACCTTCCTAGTGTTGTGACCCTTTAATACAATTTTTCATACTTTGGGGACCCCCAACCGTAAAATTATTCAGTTGCTACTTCATAACTGTAATTTTGCTACTGTTATAAATCATGATGTAAATATCTGGTATGTAGGATATCTGATATGTGACCCCCATGGGATCTAAAGGATGTACTTTTAGTTTCAGAGGAGAAATTCACAGAAAATTCTTTTCCTTCTGACTTGGGAAAGAAGGGGTTTGGGGAGACTTGTAGGATGTGGGAATCACAAATGTCTGGTCCATTAAGAGGAAGGGTAGCATCCATACCTCTCCAGAAAGGACGTGTGGGTCTAGCGAAGGACTCTGCCGTTCTCTAGAGAGGCAGGAGTAGGTTCTGCCTGTAAGCTCAGAACTGCACTGACCTTGCAGACAGCCTGTGACCTTGGCTGCCTCAGAAAAGTAGCTCCAGGCCTCCCTGAGAGGAGTGAGGCTGTCTGGGCACAAGTGACCCAGTACCCTGCAACAGAGTGCCTCTTGGGAATCACTACTTTTTCCAGGGACTGTGAAATTCAAATTGCTACTTTATAATTAAGTGACACCAGGAAACTTATACTTTAAGACCTATGTAAGCTTTGACTAATTTGGGGGAACAAATTTGGTGACCCTGAAAAAGGAAGTCTTATGAGGCATTGCTTGAAGGTGTCTAGCCACTGAAAAGACCCACTCAACTCAATGACATGGCCATTTAGTGGCAGATCCAGGTCTAAGTGCCTTTCCGCATTTAAGAGCTCGGGCTGAGGAGTCATTCTGAGGAGCTGTGAGCAAGCTTCTTACCCGGTCTACACCCCTCCTCCCCAGGGTTTATGAGGACTGACTGAGTTAACACAAGTGCTGGGCTAGCCTGGCTGGCACTGTGTGAAGATACCTGATGCTGTGCTGTGACTCAGGGGTAGTACTCCCCGCCCAGTTCTTTTGAAGCATTGCTGACCTGCCTCGGGTGTTTTGACATCCCTGGCCTGGCCAGCAGTGTACCGTACACACTGATGACTTCAACTGAATGAGTCTTTGCATTGGAACCCAGCTGTGAAGCATCGTCATAGTCACAATAGTGAACAGATCCATCACCCACAAAAGGTCCCTCCCGCCTCCTTCTCATCTGCCTGCACACACTCCTCAGATATTTGTCCTGACCCATTAAGCTGTGGATTCCAGAACTTCTATAACATGGTGACATGATGTGCACGTGGTTTGGGTCTGGCTTGACTCAACGTAACTACTTGAGATTTGACCTTCTTGTCTGTTATTGACATGGCTTTTAAAACATACCTTCCCCAGCCAGTGGTGAGCAAACATCTCCCGGTGAATGACAAGGGATAGGGAAGTCTTTGCAGGGGTCTTGCTGGGCTTTCTAGTCTGGACTCCTGGTGCTGGGGGTCTCAAATGTGTGCATTTTGAGTGTTCTGACATACCCGTGTCCCACAGTATCAAGCGGACGTGACCGTGACTCTAAAGCCACGGGGCTTCCCAAGGGCACATGCAGCTTTTCTTATTACACATGTCCAGGCCTGAGGTGTGACCTGATTGAAAAACACGGTTCTGAAGTCTTGACACTAATTTCTGAAGGCCATTTGAGCAGTGTCACCAGAGCAGAAGGGAGGGGACTCAGGCAACGTTTGGTGGTGAGAATGACACTTATAGAGGGGCAGGAGCTTAGCCTGAACTACCTTAGGACACTCGCAAGTGGTCATTTGACTGACATAGATTGACCATCTCTAGGCCCAAACTTCCAAATAACCCAGTTCTGAAACTTTTTGAGATCCTGTATGATTGATCCTACAAGTGGAGAATTCTACACCTAGCCTCATGTGACAGGCTGGCATCAACAACACAGGCTCAATAAAAATGCCATATAAAGTTACTTTCTGATTGTGTTCATGATGTGTATATGAAACACAAGCGAATATCACGTTCAGTTTGGGCTCCAACCCTTAAGTTGTCTCATCATGGATAAGCAAAGATTTTTTTAAAATCTGTTTTTAAAATTTGAAAATCTAAAGAACTCTGGTCCCAAGCTTTTCAGATTAGGGGTGATCACGCCAAACCTACAATCTTATTGGTCACATCCAAACCCCTATTTATTTCCTGAATTTATTTCAGCTTTCTAGACACACGTGACGAGAGCAACATTGTACTTGCCCCTCAGGAAATACACAAGGGTGCGGCGTCACCTGCCCGCACACACAGTTCCAGAAAACCACACTCAAGGGGGTGCGGAAATCAATATGGAAAATGAGACACTCAAGTCACCACAGAGGGCTATTTTTGCGTATTCCAAATTGCTCTGTTTCTGAAAGTAGCTATTTTCAGTCATCTGCTTCCCTGGCTATGTATAGGGACGGCTCTGCAATTTAAACACAAGTGGCAAGCGAAAGAAATCTGCAAATAGGCTTGCACCCCAGGGATAAATCTGGGGTGATTGCAAAGGTGGTGGGAGCTGGTTCTGTTCCCAAATACGGAACCACTTCCAATTCCACTCACAGATTGGAACCCATCAAGAAATAAGTATCTGTGTAAGCTGGAGGGACGGACACTTTCTAGTAAGTGCTCAGGGTTTAAAAATAGGGATTTCGAAGGCGGCGTCTCCTGTGTGTCTGGGGGCCACTCCCTGGGCTGTCCTGCTCTGCCAGCCAGGGACGTGTTTAGACGGCAGGTGAGGGGAAGCTGGCTCTATTTTTAAAGGTTTCTGGTTTTCTGATCGTTGCCAGGGAACCTGTGGACACCAGAGGAGTCCAGGACTCAGGAGGTGGCCTCACACATGGGGCCAATGAATCACTCGACAATTATTTACTGGTCTTACTGCCCCAAAATACACCGAATCTGCCCGCTGGGGCCGTGCACCCTTTGCCACGGCATTGCCTCAGCTGCCCTTCCTTTCCACCTTGGCCAGGGCACTTCCTGTTCATTTCATGTCCATCTTCCACAGTTCACATTCCCTCCTAAAGCCAGAGAGAGTCTTTTCAGAGTCCACATTGGGCTAACCCACCACCCTGATTAACATAAATGAACCATAAACGCTTGGAAGCCCTTAATGGTGGATGCCCCTGGGGGAGAGGTGAAGAAAGGCCCTGACGCTTTTACTGCTCCTGTTTCTGTGTGGTTTGAATTTTATACATTGAGCTTGTATTTCTTTCCTTGAGTTTCAAGGGTTCTAGAATGTTCAGTGTGGTTCCTAGGCTCCAGGAACTCTTCCCCTTGCATCAGAGTCCCACGTGGTAACAATTCCACGTGTCCCAGGTCTTGAGAGGCAGAAGTGGCCACCACAAGTGGAGGTTATCGGAGAACTGAACACCCAGCGGGAGGGTTCTGGGAGGCACAGCTGCCTGAAGAATGGCTGACAGAGTGTCACTCACTGACAGTGGCAAATGTCATTGCACACATCTGGTACTGGGTGCCCTTTGCTGGGAAATGTAGTAGGGATATAGGCTCTCACCATGTTCTGTGACTCTATGTGATATTCCAGCAGGAACGTCGTTTTATCCCTGGCTCTCAAGGGGTGTGCTTCCTCAGGCATCACCGACCGCTGCTTGCTTGCCTTCTCTCTCTCTCTCTCTCTCTCTCTCTCTCTCTCTCTCCCCTATCTTTAGTTTCTAACAGGCAAATGCAGCACTCAATCCAAAAGGTGTGGACATACACAGGTTCTGTAAGACACAGAGGGAAAAAAAGAAGAACATGGGATTTATGTGGAGTCCAATTCCTTATGACAAGGGAAGGAGACCAAGGAGGACAGTATAGATGAAGCTTTCCCAGGCTTGACCTTAGGGCTTTGACTCTAAAGATGCCCTTTAACCCCTGCCCTATGGCACCTTTTTTTCCCAGTGGCTTGCTCTAACTCATTGCCTTAGATGTAATATCATGTCTTGACACTCATTGTTTGACTTCTGGAAGAGAAGTCATACCCATACAGCTGTCCAGAAGGATGGCGTATCCTTCTAGCTGCTCTGAGACTCCGTGAGGAATAAATAGAGAGATGTTAGTCCGATTGGACAAGGCGGTGGGAGTTGGTTCTTTCCCCACATAGCTCCTCCACTTTGCCTAGACATTTACAGATTGGTTGAATGCCTTTTTATTCTTTCCCACCACCACAAGGCCACACCATCTTTCTTTTTAATATACAGACCTTGCCTCAAACAGAGTAAGTGCCAATAAATAGTTGTTGAATTGATTTTCCTGTTCGGAGACATGGCAGAAAGACCCTCCTGCCTTATGAGCATAATTCTTTAGTTTGACTCTTGTTGAATTTCCTCTTTGTGAATATTGGTCTCATCAGACAGTAAAAGGAAAGCTCTGAATCTGAGCTAGGCTCTTTCTGGGTCAACAAACACAAATATAACCCAATACGGAGTTGTGGGGTGTGGCAAGAAAGGGACCTCAAGGTTGGGTTATGGTTTAGATCTAGACTGTCCCTCAGTTGGTGGGCTTTGGGGAAGGGATGACATCACGAAGGCCCTGGCATCATCATTGGATCAGTCCACAGACGGGTTTATAATTTGTTGGACGCCTGGGATGTGACGGAACCTTTAGGATGGAGGCTTTCCTCAGAGGAAGTGGGTCACTGAAGGTATGCTCTGGGCTCTCTCTCTCTCTCTTACTCTTTAATCTTTATCTCCCTTTCCTTTCCCCCCTTTCCTTTCTCCCCCTTCATTCCCTCCTTTCTTCCCCCTTCCTCTCTTCCTCTCCCCCAGTGGTGTGCAGCTGAACATTATCATATGGTTTCCCCTGTGATGCTCCACTTCATGGCTCAGGAACAGCAAAACCAAATGACCAACCCTGAAACTTCTGAAAACATGAGCCAAAGTCAGTCTTTCCTCTCTCAAGTCAACTCCCACAGGTGGTCACAGCAATGGCAAGTAACTGAGAGAGAAGGTAAAGAAGAAACCGGTCACATGGATGGGGATACCCGTGAGCCGGAGGCGGGAGTCGAATTAATAGAATCATGTCCAAAGAAGAGTTGAAGGCACGGAGAACAAAGGGAGTGATGGATGGGACGGCTCAAGATCAAGCAGGAGAACAGTCTAAGCAGCCATAGACACTCTGGGCTTGCAGATTAGTCGGCATAAGCCACCGGGACCCCTCCACTGTCCTGAGACATATCCTCAGTGGAGAAGCCAGGTGGTTCACAGTCACCATGAGGAATAAACGAATATATTGAAAACACTGTGAACTGAGAAATGGAATGCAAAAGGAAGGGAAGTTAACAGGATTTGGTGACAGTAAGTATCCTGGAAGAATTCTTTCCCTACGCCTCAGCCTTCATGGCTTCCCCACTGGTTTTTCACAGGGACCCAGGGTCTCTAAGTCTGCCGGGGTCTCAGGATTCATTCAGCACATCTCTGTTCCTACAGGCCAGGAAACAGGTTTAGAGGGTGTGATGGCTATTCTTGGTTGTCAAGGTGATTATATCTGTAATTAACTAAAACCCAAGCAGCTGGATATATTTGTGTGTAGTGGATTTCAATTGTATTTTAATCAATAAAGACTGCCTGAAGGTCTGAAAATAAAACAGTCCCACTGGTCAGCCTTACAGACCAGGTTATGGTAACACACACCTTTAATCCCAGTACTCACACTAGTTGCCATAGAAACTGGGTGATGCATGCCTTTAATGACAGTGGTGCGCGCCTTTAATCCTAGCCCTAGAGAGGATTATAAAATGGGAGGAATCAGCTCAGTCAAGCAGTGTCCTTCTGAGATTTCAGGAGGCAAGATCGCCATTTTGGTTGGGGGTTGAGGTAAGATCCAGTGGCTGGCAGTTTTACTTTTCAGATCTTCAGGTAGAACCCCAATTTCTGACCCTGAGTTTTCACTTAATCGGGCTTCACTTGTGAGGGATGTTTTCTTTATTAAACCATCTTAAATGGGAAGAATCACTTTTAATCCAGATCTTTGGAGGTGGGAATATCTACCTTTAATCTGGGCCACACCTTCTGCTGGCAGCCTATATGAAGGACATGGAAGAAGGAAGCTGACCTCTTTGTCCGCTTATCTTCTCTCTCACTGCCAAGTCTATTCCTTCACTTCAGGATTCTGCACACTGAAGGCCAACCGAGACATCCAGCCTCGTGGACTGAAGAACTACAGGATTCTTGGACTTTCCATTGGCAGACAACCATTGTTGGACTAGCTAGACCACATCCTGTAAACCATTCTAATCTCTCTCTCCTCTCTCCTATCAACTTTGATCCTCTGGAGAACTCTGGTTAATAGGGAAGGTATGTATGTTAGTCAGTGTTCTCTAAAGGAACAGAATTCCTTGAATGAACGAAAATGAACGAATAAATGAATATATTGTATGTATGTATTAAAGGGGATTTGTTGTTGGAGTGGCTCACAGGTTGTGGTATGGGTTGCCCAATAATGGCTGTTTCCCAGCAGAAGGCCAAGAACGCGGTAGTTGTTCCATTCTGGAAGCTGATGTCTCAACAGTCCCAATCTGGTGCTGGAGCTCCTGAGGATTCCCAGAAAACGACTGGTCCAGCCTACACTGGAACTCTGAAAAAGTGGGTTCAAATTCCAGCAAAGAAATGTCTTAGCATCGGGGTAGATGAGCTTGCCAGTAAGAGTGAGGACAAACAGGCAAAAAGCAAAGGTATCCTCTTATGAGGGCTGCCACCAGAAGGTATGGCCCAGACCTAGGGTGTATTTAGATTGGATCACCTCAAATGACCAGTCGAGAAGATCCCTCACAGGTATGCCCAGCTGTTTAGGTTTTAATCCCAGACATTTGATTCCAGATGTGTCAAATTGACAACCAAAATTGCAACCATCACAGAGTGCTACCTAAAGTCACTCATGACTAATTAATGAACAAATCAAATGCCATCCTCCCAATCAAAGTTTCTCTAAATTGTTTACCCTAGGCTGCAGGTTTTGCTTTCTTTGTTTTTGCTGGTTTTTGTTTTACTTTCAGTCCACATTTCATTGTTTCATTTGAATGACAGTTATCCTTGTTACTGTAGTTAGTGGCATCTGTCACTAATAATTGAGTACATGTCAGACACTTTCTCAGCTGCCCTCAGGCCTTAGCAGTTATACTTCCTCAACTACTCAGGTCCCGTGAATCTCTGCTACTGTAATCTAGCTCTGTAAGAAGGGATGGCCTTCTGCAAGGCAAGGTGGGGATAGTGGGACACCTTAGTTCTCTTGTATAGCCCAGCATGGTCCCTGTGTTGGCGATAGTGACCATCAACTTGACCAGAGGTAGAATGACCTACGAGAAAATCCTCCAGGCACGTCTATGAGGGTTTCTAGATTGTGTTTATTGAGATAGGAAGACCTACTCTAAATGTGAGTGGCACCATTGATGTGAGATGTCCTTCTGTATATGTGTTGCTTTATTGATTGATGAATAAAACTGCTTGGCTAATGACTCTAGCCCATTCCTAGTGTATTGTCTTGAGGCTGTGGCCTACTGGTAAGGATCCTAAGGTTCCACTGTGTCCTTCTCCGTCTACATGACGTAGTCTCCAGCTACATGACTCAACCCACTCTCTCTCTTTATCTCTGTTTGGATTTTTTACCTGTCTCCACTCTACTAAGCCACTGGCCAAAACAGCTTTATTCATTATCCAATAAAAGTAACACATACACAGAAGGACCTCCCAAATCACACCATTCTATGGGCTGGGGTTTTGTACTGAATAAAAGCACCCACATTTTTTCTGTTTTCTGGCTGTGGCTGTGGCTGTGGCGGCCGCCTCAAGCCCCCCTCCTCCACCATGACTTTCACATCCCACTTGAACTGTAAGTCAGGGGAAACCCTCCCTTCTTCACGCAGCACTGTCGGGTAGCAATGAGGAAAGTAACTAAAACAGTCTTCCTCTCCCTCGGGGAGTTTCTTTTTGTTCTGGATGTTTACCTAGGTAGTTCCTGCTTCCTGCTACTTTCCCCCTTTTATCTGATGAGTTTACCAGAGCCCTACGGCACCTCAAGGGCAACCCCTGAGCTCCTAGCCTAGGTAACCAAACCTGAGACGCTGAGGGATTCCTAAAGATTCGCACCCACGTATGGCACAAAGACATTGCATAGCAGATGATCCAAGAGCTGATTGAGACTGAATGAAGTATGTTCTGTGTACAGGTCTCTGAAAATGAATAATGAGAATCCCTAAGGAAGATGGGTGTGCTCTTTTTCCTGCCTGTCCCTTCATGAGTGAAAGGAGGAAGAAAGGGCCAAGGGTGCCAGCAAGGGCAGAACATCTGGGTTGTTGCTCAGCCCACAGAGTTGAGCACCCCCCTCCCCCATTTCGCAGACTTCCAAACACCACCATCTCCTCAACTGCTGGGAGCTTAATTCTGCTCATTTCCCGAATCTCCTATGACCTGCTGATCCAGTGTGGTTTCTTCCCCATAGCTTTGCCCTGTGATCCGCCCCCTGTCGGGACTCCCTGCCTGTGCCTGACCATGTCATCCCTGTGAAATCCTGGCTATTAATTGTGGGGCCACTTGACCTCCCGGATGTCTCCCCTGTACTTCTTGATGGGGAAACCAGCCCCACTATACAATGGTGTCTCCTGATGCTGGCCAGCCCATTCCTGCTTCCCGGGAGCAAGGTCTGATGTCCAAGGCTGATGCTGACAGCAAGATGCAAGATGTGTTTTCCAAACCACCATAGGCACCACATAAATCCATGGATGCATACATATGCTAAAAACTGCGGACAATACTGCTAATGACCAAGCTAGAGCTGGCTTGGGAAACAGGCAGAAGCTACCAGCAATCTCGTTAATGCTAATGTGTGCAGCCAGGCACTATGAACAGAATGTCGGTGTTAGAGGGTTGTGAATCTCACGAGCTCCCTGACTGTGATACCACTAAAATAAGTCTCGGTTTCCTCATTTGCAAAATGAGCTTAATTATCTAAATATTTCCCATCCTATTTGCCTAACAAGGTTGTCGAATGATCGAAGCACACAAAGCCCCTTGATTCCTGTTCTTAAAACGACATACGTATATAAGACTATTAGTTCCACGATTAGCGATTGTCTCGCTCAGTGTAAGTACTCTTGGACTATAACCCCATCTATGCAAGCAGGCACTCTGTCTCTGTAACTCAGAGCTGTGTTTTTTGTGTCATGAGATGACCTGGCACCAACATTATGCTCATTAAGTAATTTATGAGGGTTTGATTGACAGTGTCATCGCTTGGAAGGAGGCAGTATTGGTACAATTAATGTGGGCTTCACTCTGTCAAGCATATTTAATTGAGACTTTTCTCTTGGTGTGGAAATAAAATGTATTGTAGGAAGTGATCAGTTTGTCTGGGAAATAAAAACATGAAAGGGACATAGGTAAGGATCTCAGATCCTGAGTAAGACAAGGATTGTTCTTAAGGCCTTCTAAGAGATTGGCTTCATTTGTGTTACCCCAGAATGCAGACACAGAGATGTATCAATGAGAGGAGGTGATGAGACATGGGCTGGGGAGATGGCTCTGTGGGCAGGAGTGCTTACGTCAAAGCCCTGAGTTAAAATCTCTAGCATTCATGTAAGAAGCTGGGTGTGGTTGCATGTGAGTCTGTAACCCCAGAACTCTTGGGGGTGGAGACAGCAGGACTACTGGGATTCTGTGGGTTCCAAACTTCCTCCAAGGGTGGTCTCAAGGGAATAAGAAAAGGAACCATAGAGCAGAGTATGGATGTCTTCTGTTGGCTTCGGCAAATCTGCACAGACAAGTGCACATACAGCACACACACGGTACGCTATACACGTCATCCCCCACCACTCCCACATAGAAGAGGCGGGGCGGATTTGTGACTACTGAAGAGCCATGATGGCAGATGTGGTGTCAGGTGGCCTCTGCTTCTCATTTCATCTTAGCCTATGGGGCTCTGAAGGTAAAGTTCACAATAAAGAAAGAGAGGAAGAAAGGCAAGAGAGGGAATGGGAAAGACAGAGGAGGGACAAGAGAAAGGGGAGGGAAGACTGGGCACCTCTCCATTGCTCTTCTCTGAGGAGTCCTCCTATTGCCAGGCCAAGGCCGGTGGCCTGGGTCAAGTCCCCAGCTCTTCCACCCAGCCTCCAGACAGGATTCTCTTTAGTGCAAGGCAGGGAATAACTTGCTTCATGGTGAGCTGGTTATCATGGTTTCTTTGTGTATGACCTTGTCTTAGTTAGGGTTTTATTGCCATGAAGAAACACTGTGACCACAGCAACCCTTATGAAGGAATACATTTAACTGGGGCTGGTGTGCCATTCAGAGGTGTAGTCCGTTATTGTCGTGGTGGGAAGCATGGAGGCAGGAAGCATGGAAGAGAGCTAGGAGTTCTACATCTAGATCCATAGACAACAGGAAGAGACTGAGACACACTAGTCTGGTTTGAGCTGCTGAGACCTCAAAGCTTGCTCCCAGTGCCACACCTCCTCCAACAAGGCCACACTTCCCAATAACGCCAGGGCCTATAAGTCTATGGGGTCATTTTCATTCACAAACCTCAACACTCTCACTCCTGAGTAGGAATTGGAACCTACTTGTCCATGACTCTTAGACTTCCAGTTTCCAGAACTCTGAGAAAGTTCTGTCCATTCAGCCCCCAATCTATGGTACTTCTTTATGTATCCCAAACATGCTAAGCCACACTATCGAGGGAAAATATCACAAAGGGAAGCCTTCCTTCCAGATGCCATTCTGCTGCCTAATGATTCAGGGCTCCTGTACAGGGCTTTGCTGTGAGCACAAGAGCCATTGGTAAACGTAGATCCCAACACCCATAGCAGAGATGGGAATCAAGAGAGAAGTTTAGAAAATGTTAGATGTAAAGAGAAACCTCCAGTCAACATCTTGACATGATCACTTGAAAAACAAACCCCTCCCCCACCAAGACCACCTCCTCTGCTTGTCCAATTTGGAGTATCTAGTGCTCTCATTCAGGACTTGTACTTTTCAGGGAACATGGCGGTGACAGTTAAGAGAATCACCAGTGTGTTAAATATTTAAAAAGCACCCACCCTCCCGGGATGGGAAGACATAGGTAATAGTTCCATGTGCAAATTCCAAGGAGGGATGGGTCCCCCAAGGCTGTAATCCACATCCTGAGCCACTGCTTGATGGGCACCTTCAAGAACCCCATGGAGGAGTCCGTGTGGTCAGCTTCCCAGATCATATCAGAGACAGGAGAGATTTACAGCTTCTCTCAAAACATCCCAGGCAGCAGCGATGTCAATTCCAGACAAGCAGCGGGGAGAAGATCCTCGGTGCCAAATTACAGGCCTTGCTTCTGAAGAGCAGCCATCGGCCTCGGCACTTCACAGTGGGCTGTCTCCTCCATGGGTCACATCTGGACTCACAACGAAGAGCGAGCGCTATACATTTTTCTTGTTGTTGACATATGGCTCTCCCGGGACCCAGCAGGTTGGACCAGCACGGACACTTCCAGCATCCTGACCTCAAAGATCCCACGTTCTCTAGAATAACAGAAGGGAAAGGCTCCAAGTCTGTGAGCAGCTCTCAGCTAAAAATCCAGGCACGTTTGCTTTGTCCCTGCCCTGCTAAAACGTGATTAACATGTAACTGTAAAATGTTGCTGCCATCAAAGAAGCAAGGAATGTTCACCGAGTAATGGCTGCACTCATGGCTACATCAGGCTGCTTTGCAAAGCCCCAGCCTATTGGGCAGCAGTCATCTTGTTCCATCACCTTTAGTGGCAACAGCCAGTCACTGACTGACTGCAAGAGAGATCCTGGGTGCAGTTAGCTCACCGGGGTCTCCAACACCCTTGCATTTGACTTTCAAAAACAAAAACAAAACAGAACAAACAAACAAACAAAACCCTCAAAGATGTGTCCTGCAGGGGGATACATCTCAAAGGCAGGTACTCACTCTCAAGGGCAGAGTGTGGTCAAGTTTGATGCACTAGAATTAATTTCTCTTTTTTTTGATTGACTTTTTATTTTGACTATTTATTTTATTCTGTGTATGTGTGTGCCTGTGTGTGGATATGTGTGAGCGAGTGCAAATGGCAACAGAGGATGCCAAAGGTGTTAAAACTCGTGAAACTGGGGATACAAGTGGTTGTGAGCCAGGTGATGTGGGTGCTGGGAACCACACCCAGGTCCCCTGCAAACGCATTGCACAGGCTGAATTACTGAGCCACCTCTCCTGTATTGGTTGGTTTCTCAGATGAAGGAATCACACTGTGAAGAAAATGGGGTGTAGGGAAGAAAAATGTATCTGTCCAACTGAAGTGATTTTTCTAACTGGGATAGAAAGAAATTGTTAAGATAAAGGGCCATACAATTAGAAAGCTGAGGTCTGGAAGTTGTCTCCTGTGCCAATGCATTAGAAATTAGTTCCTGTATGGTGATTTCTCAGAATATTAGGAAACAACCTTCCTCAAGATCCAGCAATAGTACTTTTGGGCATATATCCAAAGAATGCTCAATCATACCACAAGGACATGTGCTCAACTATGTTCATAGCAGCTTTATCATAGCCAGAACCTGGAAACAACATAATGCCCCTCATCCGAAGAATGGATAAGGAAAATGTGGTACATTTACACAATGGAGTACTACACCACAGAGAAAAAGAATGACATCTTGAAATTTGCAGGCAAATGGATGGATCTAGAAAACATCATATTGAGTGAGATAACCCAGACCCAGAAAGACAATTATTATATGTACTCACTCATAAGTGGTTTTTAAACATAAAACAAAGAAAATCAGCCTACAAATCACAATCCCAGAGAATCTAGACAACAATGAGGACTCTAAGAGAGACATACATGGATCTAATCTACATGGGAAGTAGAAAAAGACAAGATCTCCTGAGTAAATTGGGAGCATGGGGACCATGAGAGAGGGTTGAAGAGGAGGTGAGAGGTAGAGAGGGAAGCAGAGAAAAATGTAGAGCTCAATAAAATCAATAAAAAAGATGTTAGTTCCCACTTTCTCTTCTATCAGGGTCAATGTATCTGGATTTATGTTGAGATGTTTGATCCACTTGGACTTGATTTTTGTGCAGGGTGATAGATATGGATCTTTTTGCATCCTTCTACATGCTGACATCTGGTTATACCAGCACCATTTGTTGAAGATACTTTCTTTTTTCCATTGCATAATTTTGACTACTTTGTCAAAAATCAGGTGTCCATTGGTGTGTGAATTTATGTCTGGGCCTTCAATTCAATTCCTTTAGAAGTGTTTTCATTGAAAAGGATTGTTTGGCTATCCTGGGTGTTTTGTTTTTTCCTATGAAGTTGAGTATTTGTTCTTTCAATGTCTGTAAAGAGTTGTGTTGGGATTTTAATGGGGATTGTGTTGAATCCATAGATTGTTTTTGGTAAAACGGCCATTTTTGCTATGTTAATCTTACCAATCCATGAGCATGGGAGATCTGTCCATCTTCTGGTATCTTCTTCAATTTCTTTCTTCAAAGATTAGAAGTTGTCATACAGGTCTTGTACTTGTTTGGTTAGACTTGCACCTAGGAATTTCATACAGTTTGAGGCTATTGTGAAGGATATTGATTCCCTGACTTTTTTCTTAGCCTGTTTATCATTTGTATAGAGGAGGGCTGCTGGTTTTTAGCCACTTGATGCAGACCCACCTATAGCCAAACATTAGGCAGAGTCCTGGGAATCCTACAGAAGACAGGAGAAAGGATTGTAGAAACCTCAGGGCTCAAGGGCACCACAAGAAAACTCAACAGACTCAACTAACCTGGGCTCTTAGGGGCTCACAGAGACTGAACCAACATCCAGAGAACCTGCATGGGACTGACCTGGGCACTCTTCATATGTTATAGTTGCGTAGCTTGGTTCTCTTGTGGGACTCCTCACAGTGGGAACAGGGGCTGTCTCCAACTCTTTTAGTGGCTTTTGGGACCCTATTCTTCTTACTGGGTCACCTTGCCCAGCCTTAATACATGGGGAGGTGCTTTGTCTTACTGCAACTTGATATGCCTTGTTTTGTTGATACTCATGGGAGACTTGCAGTTTCCGGAACAGAAATGTAGGAGGAGTGGATTGGGGGTGGGAACTGAGGGAGTTGGGTGGGAGGCTTGGAGAAGAGGAGGGAGGGGAAACCCATGACTGGGATGTAAAACAAACAAACAAACAAACAAACAATTTACTTATTTATTTAAAAAGAAAAGTAATCTGACTTCTTGCTGGCCTTAGTTCACCAGGGAACTCCCTGGTGAGCAGGGAGGGAACAGACAGCAGCTCTGGGTGGCAATGAGTCTGGGGAGTTAATGACTCAGAAAAACAGTGTCACTGTGGCTATGCAAGCTAAGGACCAAAGCTTATAGCAGCCTGGATAGCACAGAATGTGTCCAAAAGTTCACACTACAAACCCACGTCTGTCCATGGCGAGTTAAACAAACCCCAGTTTCCACTGTGCAGAAGAATCTCTTGAGGCCAGTGCATGGGGGCTGCTCAGCTCAGGGTCCTTTCTGAGCTCGGGCTGCTTAGAATTAGGAGGTGTGAGACACAATGTCCACTTCCTCAACAAGTGGAAAGTTGCACAACAGGGCGTAGTGGAGGCAGGGATCAATAGAGGTGCCTGAGAGTCCGCTATAAGCATCATCAGCATCATGCCATGTTGGAGGAAATAAGACTTACGTCATCTTTGTGAGCCAACGGTCCTTTCCTGCTGGAGGATCCAGCATTCTGGGGGCTGTGCCTTCTGCACACATTCTCAGAGGTTTGTTTTCGTTGTCTTGTTGCCAATGCCCTTCGTCCTTGGTGCTGCTGGGCTCCTGTGCAATCCTTTTGTGAGGGTTTCTGGCTTACTCTTCTTAGGTGGTCCTTTTTGGTTCTTTCAGAGATAACATTCTTGCTTTATCTTGTTCTTACAAATGCATTCTCTTGTTCAGTGTTGCTACTGGAGTCTTCTTGATTCATTTTGTTCTATTATCGTCCACAACCCACTTTCTTGACTAAAGGTTCAGTAACAAGAATCAGGCCTCCAAGTTCACTGGTGAAACCACACAGGCAGGAGAAGGTTGTTTTCTACTGGATACTGACAGACGCAGACTGAAGGACCTCCTGCCCCACCATGACAACATGGGACAGCACAGTATGCTTGACTGCTTGACACAGATGTCAACGTGACCTGGGCCTGAGCCCTCAGACTTTTAATACTTGTGGGATATAGTCAAGAAATGTGCCCATCTTAAGCCTCCATCTTCTGACGTGTGGCATAGACATATCTTATGATATAGATATAGCATAGACCCTGCTTAGTAGGTGTCAGAGAGAATAAACGAGCTCACATTTAACATAGTCCCTGAAACACCTCTAGGGACCAGGGAAAAGAGCATCCATGTTCTTTGTAACCAGGAATAGTTCTGCAACTTGGTTGCAGTGGGGGTTGCACAGGTTTACCCATATGAAGTGGCACACCCAGTGTCAATTTCCTGGCTCTGGGTTTGTACTACAATCATACCCTGGACCAGAATTCAAAGAGGCACTTCTGTCTTACCTTTCCAACTTCCTGTGAGTCTGTAATTATTTTAAGACTAAAAGAAATAGACCAGCAAGGAGGGAGGGAGGAAGGGAGGGAGGGAAGGAGGGAGGGAGGGAAGGAGGGAGGGAGGGAGGGGAAGAGGGAGAGAAAGAGAGAGAGAGAGAGAGAGAGAGAGAGAGAGAGAGAGAGAGAGAGGCCATGCACAGGTCACAAGGGTTTGTAGATTTAATTTTCTACCCCCATCTGCTGTGTGACTCCAGAGCGCTGGTGCAGACCTGCTGCTGAGTCACTGTGCCCTTGTCTTCTGATCCGTTCCCATTTCAGTCTCTCAGCATCAGTGTCCCTCCCATCTGGGCTGAGATCACCTTCAAGCAGTGCTCTATGGCAACCACCACGGGTGACTTCTCAGTAAAGCCCAGACAACAGAAAAGGCGACTACATACAGCCCCGAACCGGGCTTATTCACTGTGTGAGCACAATTCCTATGGATCTGCAGGCCTAGTCGTGGAGGGGGACTGAGGAGTTGAAGGGTTGCCATAGCCACAGGATTGAGGGAAATGAGCCAAGTTTGTGATTCAAGTCTCCACAGAAGTCCTGCCCTGAAAGATACAATAGTTTCAGCCTCAAAATTTGCTCCCAATGAGGATGAGAAAATGCACGGCTCATCAATGACAGAGTTATCCTCCACAGGTCCATGGTCTCAGGATTCTGCCCTCAGCTTGTGGCATTATTTTTGGAACCTGTGGAGCCTTTAGAAGTGGACCTGACTGGTTGAAGTAGGTCAGCAGGGGTGAATTTCTAAAGATTTTACCTACATGATGTGGCATCCCTCTCTGTATGCTATAAATATGTTTTATTACCATGGGTTAATAAAGAAGCTACTTTGGTCTATGGCAGGGCAGAATATAGGTAGGGGAAAAAACTAAACTGAATATAGGGAGAAAGAAGGTGGAGTCAAGCAGATGCCACGGACCTGCTGAAGGAGAAAGATGCCAGAACTTCATCAGTATACCACAGCCTCTGGGCAATATACAGATTAATAGATATGGGTTAATTTAAGATCAAAGAGTTTGCTAGGAATAAGCCTGAGCTGTTGGACAAGCAGTGTTGTAATTGATGTAGCTTCTGTGTGACTATTTGGGTCTAGGTGGTCAGAAAACTAAAGCATAGGCTCTGTTTACACCTACGTCTAGTTTGGGCTGTTGTCTTTGCTTTCTCGTACACAAATATGTGAACAGCTGTTGTCTCATGCTCCCAAAACTATACACAGAGCCTCTCCGGCCTCCCCACCTTTCCTACCACGAAGGACTGAAATCTCTTCAAAACCACTAAGTTGTTCCTGATAGGTGTTATGGTCACAATGACATAAAAAAGTAACTAATACAGAAAACACAAAATTTCAATAAATTCTAAGCTTGGTGGTGCTGGGAGTTACAAGGAACAAGATAGGGGAAGTCAAAAACCAAATAACCAAGGAGAAAATGGTACATTTAGAAGAGCAATTTCCAGATGTGTAAGTGAACATGGGCATGACTCAGGTTGGTCACGTGAGGCCTCTTTTCCATTACTAATGCTGAGGAGAAATGGGGAATTTAGGAAGCATTGTCCAGGGGTACAGGAGCCCAGGAGAGGACGCAGCACTTTGGGAAGGTTTTTTTTTTTTTTTTTTTTTATTAAAGAACTGTCTTCAGGTGATGGCCTCATTGACCAGAGAAGATTAGAGCTGGGCATGTGCCCTGCCCACCAAGTCCAGCTCCCCACCAGCCCTTATTGCAGCCACATGAGTTATTGACGCCAGAGAAGATGCCTAAACTGCATCAGTGTTCCTGGTGAGCACTGACGGAATGACAAGAGGTTACCTAAAGATAATCCTGACTGATTTGAGGCAGCAGTGACCATTGAGACAACTGTTGGCAACTGTCCCCAACCCCGGGCCTCTTACCCAGTCAGACCTGGCTTTTTAATCCAGGGTCACTAACAGCCAATCACATCCCCAGGGACAGGCTTCCTACTCCTGTGTCCTTGCTGTGACCCAGCGCTCAAAGCTGTAGGTGGGAATGGCGTAATCCCTCTCTGATGGGACAAGGAGGTCACTGAGGCAGCAGATGAGGTGTTCAGCAGTAGACCCAGTCCTGGGCAATTGTCCTTTCAGCTGTTGAGAGCGGCTGTGGTACCTTGATAGCTATAGAGCTGTTGTTTGCACCTGCGCCACTGCTGCTACCATTGTCATTGGTCCTTTTTTGTCTCTCAAATTGTGAGCACAAGGTGCTTCTTAAAAAATAGGGGCTCAAAATGATGCGCCCACATGAGACACAAGATCGCCACTTGATAAAAGTCAGAATCCCTTTGGAGGAGCTACCGAAGGAATACCAAATACCCAGGAGAACAGCGAGGCAGATGTATGGGGACCTAGCAGACCATTGTGCCTGCAAGCACCCTGTATTTGGCATTGTGTGATCCGACCCATGCTGTCTTCTCTTTCCGGGAGCCTGGAAGCTTCTTCTCTTATTCCCAGCTGACCTATGATTTGCTCCCCGTTCCTGGGTCTTCTCTTTCTGGTATCTTCCGTGTCCCAGAAGCCTTGGGTCTCTGTTATCTCCTGGTTGTTGGGGTCTCCCAGCCCATGCCACCTGCTGGATTGTACCAGTTCACATGGGGTGAATGAGCCTTCACTGAGGAATATGTTTGAGACCCTAGGACACAAAAGGTGATGGGCGGAGGAGTTGGAGTAGGGAATGTGGACTCACACATCTTCAGGGGCAGGAAATGCCACATACCCAAGGAAATCCACCCCTCCACCCTATAGACACATTCTCTGGGGCTGTCAAGGGAGAAAATGACATGGCAGATGCGGAGTCAAAGGGCCTCCCTCTGGAAGCCTCCATGTTTTAGCTGAAGTTAAGAACAGAGTCCCTGTAGCTGAGGCTATGAGATGGACTGACCCGGCAGAGGTTTCCCCTCCAAACTGCCTCTCCAACGCATGGACTCCATCTAACAAATGTAACCAAAGGCAGACAGCAGGGTCAACATTTTGTTCCTCTGCTCTGGAATATTACTAATATAGGGTTTTTGAGCTGTGAGATCCCATTAGCTCTCCTCTGACCTTGGGGCTTTCAATTTTCCATTGAATTCATTCAAACCATTTATTGGCCATGCCTGAGGCTCTGAGCTCAGCACAGAAAATAGTGACTCGCCTCAGGAAGACTCTTGCTGTACCAGACACAAGTCTGCAAGGCTGTGGGACTGTCTGGGCTGGTGAGTGAGGAAAGAGGCCGGATCCCTTGGGCAGAGGTCCTGAATGTGGGTGTACTACAGGCTTGGGAGAACCACAGGAAGGAGGTGAGGTCTGATGTTTGCCTGAGAAAGGTCTGCAGGCAGAGGCAGCCCCGTGAGAGCAGGCAGAGCTGGTGTGGCAGGCCGTGAGTGAAGGCCATTGACCCAGACTGCAAAGGGCGTGGTTTCATGCTAGAACCTGAAGGCTCAGGGTCTAGAGGACATTTGGTCACTTGGATTCTATGCAAATATCTAACAGACAGGAAGTTTTAAAGGAGAGAGTCTGTGTTTCATCGGGTCCTTAATGTGACCAGAACCATCACTAATGAGACAGACCACAGGAAACTCAAAAGGACATTTCTTTACAGTATTGGTTTTTCTATTTGGAGAATTTTCAAGCACACGAAAACAAGATAAGTAACAAATATGACAGCTCAGCACCCACCCACCTCAACAATGGCCAATTGCAGCCTGTCTGCTTACTATCCCGGATCAACTTGTTGAGCCCACGTATCATAATTTCAACAGTAAAAACTCACTAAATTTATGAATTTAAGAGATGACAATGGCCTAAAATTCACAACCACGACAGTCTTCTAAAGTCGTTTAATAAAATTGTCTTGGTGCCAACCAGGATCCAGTTAGAGTTCCATTTCCCTAATTGCCTCTGCGCTTCCTAAAAACAGTTCAGTCTGGTTCAGGTTTCATATAACGCTCTAGCATTGCTTAAATACAACAATGACATCTTTTCAACCACTTAAAGCCCTTTAAACCACTCTCTCCTTCCCTTTCTCTTTCTCCTCTCCCTCCCCATCTCCTTCTTTAGTCTACCTCTTCCTCTCTCCTCCCTCCCCTTTCTCCCCTCTCCTCTTCCCTTTCTCTTCCTCTTTAACCCTCTCCCTTTCCTTCCTTCTCTCTGCATGCCCCTCTGCCTGTCTCTGTCCCTAACTCTTCCTCTCCTCCGTGTGTGTGTGTGTGTGTGTGTGTGTGTGTGTGTGTGTGTGTGTGTAGAAAACCTGGCCATATGTCAAGCAGAGTTTCCCACAGTCTGAGTTTTATGAAGTGATCACCCATGATGATATTTAACATGACTCTAGCCCTATATTTCCTGTGAGTTGTGGAAGTTTGACCTACCCATGCCATCAGATTTGAAGTTGATTTTTTGTTTGTTTAACTAACTCATGAGACTCATAACGCTCTATGTCTTTCTTTGTTGCCAACTAATGATTGTAAGCTTGGAAGGGGTATGGGCATTTGAGACGGGTCTGTGCTGTGTGGAGCCTGAAAGAGGGAGGAGGCCAATGAGAAGGCACTGGCTATGTCCACCAGAGCCCTGTGGATCTCCCTGTGTGAATCACCGGCATCTGTAAAGCCCCCTGGAGATACCGGTACTCCTATGTCTCTCTACAGCTTGTTTTTGTGACCTGGAAGAGAACTTGACCTGAAGGAGCTAAATACAGCAAAACACCTTCCCTGTTTGCCCTTTCTGCATCTACCCAAAGCTTTGCTGGGAGCTGGGTTTGCAGTGTGCTGTCCCTCCTTAGAAACACGCCGTCTCCAGGACCTTGGAGGTGGGATGGAAAAATCTGCCACACAAAGAGAGCACCCCTGCCCTGTGTGGCTGCATAGTTACTTTCTAAAGGTGAAGAACACAGCAGCTCCTAATGGCAAACACCTAACAGTGAAAAGGCCCCAGAAAGCAAAGTCTCATCCTCTCCAAAGAAAAGGAAGTCAGTGTTTGAAAGGGTTTAAAATGTCTGTGAGGCCTGAAATACTCTCCCTTATCTCTTCGCCCATCAGCCAGTCTCTGATTTCTCTTGAAATTTCATAGAGGGGAGGGAGGGAGGAAAGGGACAGAGGTATATTACAATTCTTTTCAGAATGAGAACACATAAAGGCATCCGGTAATACAATTTTCGAATGTCTGAGTAGGCTTATTTTCTTACAGTATTGAGTCATAAAACTGACATTAATTCTAGAAAACATTTTGATTTTAGGGTATAATAAAATTCAATTTGATGCTGTGAAATATCCTAAACTATGTTTTTAAAGGAAATAATGCACTTTGGATAACTACCAAGGAGCTTAGCTATTGAGAATAAACTATAAAATACAAATAAAAACATATTTTGAAATTTGGTACAGCACCTTAGAGATGTGCTATAACAACAAGGTTCACTGAACTGTGCAGACCTGGTCGGGCAGTTCCTATCGCTCTGCATGCCTTGCAGCTATACCTACGCAAACCAATACTGATGCCTGAATGCTTAGAGGAAGGTGATTGTATGAACAGCCAGGCTGATGTGGTTTTGAGAGCAGAGGGCAGGGTCTGCCCAGCTCTGTGTGGAGATCAAGAGACAATAGAGCGGTGGGCAGGAAAGGGAGACTTTGATTTGAGATCTATGAAGCAAGCCTTTAGTTTAACTACAGCCTCCTGCCTAGATGACCTTGGGTGAGCTGCAGAAGGAAGGACTTTTGATATGCCACAGTGCTTTTTGGGAGCAAATGAAATCGGGGTGCTGGGCATTTCCTTGGTGTCTGGAAAGGGCTGTCTAAGGCACCAGTACTCTCCTGTCCTCTGTTTTATTTTGTTTTAAGAGAAACATCATTTAGAAAAGTCACAGATGCCAGTTTCTGGGAGCTTAGATTGGTAATTCATATTGGAAAAAATCTGGAGACAATAATCACATAAATGTGTCTCTTTTTGACAGTCTGGCTTAATTGGGAGAAGATAGATAGCATCTGAACTTTGTGTAAAACTTTGAGGTAAACTAAGATGTCAAGAGGCTTGAGGAATTCAGAGGAGTTGCAAAATGTATTACTGGAGCCTTGGAGATGGTGTTCAGACCCATGTGGGATGCTATTGACAAAATACAGTCTATCTTTATGCAAAAAACATTTTTGTTTGATTTCTGGCTTTTTAGAGACATGCTCTCACTATGTCAACTCAACCATGTTCACCTTAAACTCTGGTCCCCCTGCCTCAGCCTCTCAGGTGTTAGAATTACAAGTATATGTTACCATGTTTGGCTTTACCAAACCTTTAAATAGGTAGTCGTCGTTCCCATTTTACAGATGAGACTAGGACAACAGTAACATCCATAGCATGTGACATGGCTGATGAGTGACAGCACAGGCTGACCCCACAACGCTGGACATGCTAGACTCATGCGGTGGACAACCCTTCAACTTGTAACTAGATGTAGGCAGACTATGAAGACAAAGGCTCAGTCTAGATAGAGCCGTAAGATGCTGTGCCCCGTCTATTCTCTCTCTCTCTCTCTCTCTCTCTCTCTCTCTCTCTCTCTCTCTCTCTCTCTGGTTTTTTGAAACAGGGTTTCTCTGTGTAAGAGTCCTAGCTGTCCTGGAATTAGCACTGTAGACCAGGCTTGATGTGGGAATTAATATAGTTTCTGTGTAATTATTTTGGGTCTGGGTGGCTGGGAACCGAATAAGCGACCTCCACCTACACAGGCTGGCCTCAAACTCAGAGACCCACCTGCTTCTGCCTCCTGAATGCTGGGATTAAAGGTGTGCGCCACCACAGCCTGGCTACCTCTTATTGACCTAATGGTTTGTGAGTATGGGTGCCTATGTCTGTGTAATACATATCGCATTATTAAAAAGTGTCTATGAAATCTAACAAAACGTGATGAGTATCCAAGTACTTCCAAGCCAGTTTTCAAAACAGAATGTTCGCAGTAACTTAACTTCTCTTCTAAGGTTCTTCTAGCGGCTTCCATTTCTCTACTCAGCAGTAACTGAGGTTTCTGTTAGTCATTCTCCTACCTTTTTCCCTTGGCCTCTAAACATGACTGTCAAAGCTTTCCAGTTTTCTGGATGAGAAATCTATACAAAAGGAGTACTTTGTTTTAGAATATTATTTTAACTAGGCAAAGATATGTTACATTTGTTTATGCTGCAGAACATTACTTTAACCGTGTAAAAGTGTGTTACTTTTGTTTATGTTACTTTTTTTAAAATTGCGGAAATCTGTTTTGCCATGCCTACCTAAGGCACCTGATTGGTATTCAACTCTAATAAAGAGTTGAATGGCCAATAGCTGGGCAGAGAAAGGATAGCTGGGCCGGCAGGCAGAGAGAATAAATAGGAGGAGAAATCTAGGCTTGAGAGGAAGAATGAGAAGAACAAGAAGGAGGAAAGAATGAGGGACACGCCCTGCACAAGAAGCCAAGCAGATGCCAGCCACACAGATGCAGAGACGCAGAGAAAGTAAGATATACAGACGTGAGAGGTAATGAAACCCCGGGCAAAAGGTAGATAAAGAGAAACGGGTTAATAAAAGAGCCAGAAATGAGCCTAACTGAGGCCAAACATTCAAAACTTAGAGCCAGTCTCTGTGTCCGGAACGGTTGGTGGCCTAAAAGTAGAATCCTGGTCCAGTACTTCTTGGCTTTTCCGTCTTCCGATCAATAGGAGTGACAGGGATTCGAGGTGTTAGTCATGGACTCATAAAGGTTAAAAGGACTTTCAATACCATTAGGCTGGAGACGTGAGTAGATGAGTCATTCCCGTGCTCGGGCAGACATCAGTCACGGCGCTCTTTCATGCCCACCTGTCTTGGTTCTAGCCAAAGGGTTTGCTGTGAAAAATCTAGCCGTTCCTCTTAGACTAACTCATTACTCCTCACAAAGTTCACAGAGCATTGTTCAGCTTTCGAAATTTTTTTTTGTTTTGTTGTTGTTGTCGTCGATCTGAGCATATTTCTTTGGTTCTAGTTGGCATGGCTTCCAGGAGGCATTTTGTAAACTACTTGAGGCTGGGGCCTTAGCCTGTTTCTGTAGGGCTTTCCCTTCCTATCCCTCACAGGGCTACCTCAGCCTTGAGCATACCGTAGTTAGTACTTCATTAGAATCAACTGGTTGACAGGTTTGCTAACATCATGGTCAAAGCCAAGTCTAACCGGGTGTCACTGGTGACTTGGAAGTCAGTGATCAACTACTCTAGCAAGAGGCAGTGGGACCCAATAAAGAGAAGCCTCTATGGTGCTACCAGTACTCAGAGTTGCTTTTGTCTCCTTTTGTTTGAGAGAGGGTCTCATTCTATAGCACAGGATATCCTGAATTTACTGTGTAGCCCAACCTCAAACTCATGGTAATCCTTCTGTCTCAGCCTCCTGGAATTACAGGTGTGAGCCATCACTCTGGGCTCATAATCCTTATTCTGAAACCATTTGCTGTGATTTACTTGACTCCTTGTCTCGAAGTGTTCCAAATTTTCCCATTTGGTACTAAAGAAAACCACACCAAAAAGCCCACAACCAGCATGGGAGCATGGAAGGACACTGTCACTTGGATGGACGCAAGCATGAACATGGCTGATTCTGACATCAGCCTGCCACAGGGATGCATCTGGTACATGTCAGGGACTGTGCTAGGTACCTTCCTTTTAGTCTTCTTTAACCTTTATGCTCACTCTGAAACAGCAGCTCCCCTATTTACAGATGAGGAAGTATCTATCAGAGATGCCTGAGTTCTCACCCAGCTGCTTTTATAGGTAGGCATTCAAAACCTGTGAGGTTGCTGAACTACACAGAGCTTGTACCCCTGAGAGTCACATAGACCCATCAGTGAGAACTCACCAGAGGACCAGATAGGAGTTCATCTGAAAGATCGACCAGGTGGCCCCCGCTCCTTGCCTAAGATAGCAAGCACAGTTTTGGGGACTGGGGGGAACCTCGGTGATTAGCCCTGATATTCCTGTGTACCCATGATTCTCTCTTCCTTTTTACTGAGGATGAGGAGAGAGGAGGGGAAGGGGAAGCCATGTATCCTGATACCAATGAGCTGACGGTATGAAGATCACATCCTTTTCCTTTTCCATTGTCAATCTCTGTTACCTGAGAGCTCACAGGCCACTAGAACCTTCCGCATTTAGATACAGTTTCTGACCATCCTGCAAGGGTTTGCTGAAAGACACAATGCTGGAAAGGTCACACTGAACATGGAGAGCTTGCTGGTATGGTACAAACTGAAGCACTCTTGTGTATCTGTCTGGCCACACAATCACTTGGTAGGAAAGTGTCTGAGCAGAATTCTGTTCTGTGGAGGGGAGGAGGTCAGGCCAACCCATCAGAACTCCTGCCATTCAGGCATTAAAGGCTCCTGCCTCCAAGGCTGTGAGAGGTTGCATGGATGGAGCCAAGTCAAGGGCTAATTATTGTCCAGAAAAACAAAAGCACCGTTTTCAAGTTCTGTTAAAAGGGACTCAGATGGGAGGAGGTGGAGGCCTAGATTACGTAGTCGGTACTCAGAGCAATGGGAACAGTCTACATTTCAAATGCCAGGACAAAGTTCTGGTCTTCCAGCTTCCGGTTGGCATCCTGGGGCCTGCCCATCGTCTGAGGACCAACACGTCCATCTTGGTAATTCACAGTGACCTGTGTACAGTCCGGTGACCCAGTGTCCACACCCAGCTGGGAACAAGGATCAGGCACAGCACAGGGGAGGCTTGTTCTGCCGGAACCATGCTGGCTGACTTGGGGGCAGGCTGATGCAGTGGGAGTTTCCGACTTCACCTCAACCTACCCTCAGTTTGGTCACAAGCTCAGTGCCTGCTTTGTCCCCGGATGAAAGGGAACTGTTGTCTCACCTGGAGTTAGGGTGCCAGTGTGTTTACTCTTCTTTGTAGGGGATATTTCTGGACCTTTCTTCTCTCTCCCAAAGACCCAGGGCAACCCTCCAGAGTCCAGAAGGACCCTGGACCCTGCCTTCTATCTGGCTCCTTCCCACATGACAAGGAACTTTGAATTCTTTCCTTATTTGTTTCAGAAGGTACTTTTAGTTGGCCTGCCGTCCCATGATATATTGGTCAACTGCCACTAACAATGTTCTGGGTACATGTAGCTCCCTGTCAACTTGCTGTTGAATCAGGACCTGGCCTGGCACATCATGTGTGTTGGTCACTTGGAGATCAGGAAGGTGAAGAGGAGAGGTAGGGCTGAGAGTGAGAGGATGTGGTGGAAGGGGATGAGGAGGTTTGCTTAGCAGAGAAGGAGGTGTAGGAGATGAACAAGGAGAGGCGTGTTTATGTGGAGAATGAGGAAACTGGGGGTGGGGTGGGCAATCAGCTGGGATATGGTCAGGGAATAGACCTAAAGGGACAGGAAAAAGGGACATAATTACTGTGTGCTGGGTACCACACTGGGGCCTTAATATACTTTTTCACATAATCCTTACAACACTCAGAAACCAGTTCTTACCATTACCCATATTCTTTAGTAAGAGGACTGAATCAGAAAGTTTACCTGGCTTGTCCAATGTCACTCAACTATGAGAGAGCAGAGACAGATCTGGAGGATCCAACCCTCCCTAAGGGCGAACTAGGAGTTAAACATTGTTGGATGAAAGTTTGCTGGAGACAAAAAAAAAAAATGTTAATTTATGTTAAGTTTTTACCGCAATTCCTTTCCCCCTTTTAAATGGATGAAGCTATTAGGCACAAGCAATTTAGCTGCTTGATTGACAGCTGTCAGACCTTTGCTCCAGGACTGTTCATGATGGCAGAGCTCCAGGCGGAGATGGCAGCCAGATTGGAACTGCCAGTTCCCAAGTCTGGAGGGCTTGGGCATTCTATCACTGCCTCTTCTGACGTGCTCTCCGGGGAGGTGAAAACTTCAAGCTCACTGCCACCATTTTCAAAGAGCTTGCTGTCTTCATAAGAGCACCCTCTGTTTTAAACACCCCATGACTTGATCGAGGAGGTCACGGTCTAGCCCGTGACTCCAGGAAGAGGCTGGGATCTAACACAAAGGTCTTTGCCTCCTGTCCAACCAGAGCTTTGCTTTAGGCCACTTCAGATACCCTGACACAGTTCTGGAGACTTCACTTTGACCATGACAGCTTCAGATGACCCTTGAGTGACCGCCTCCTGTCACTCCAGGTGAGCCCTCCACCTCAGCCCTGCCCACTTCACCATAACCATCCTCTCTCTGGCTGGGGAAGAACACTAGCCAACACCAATGGAAGAGGAGCTCCACTCCTCAAATGCTGTTGAAAGTGGTGGAGAGCAGTGGCTGGACATGGACATGACTGCTCTACCAGGCTTTCCAGGTCATTGCCTCCTGGTTTCAGGGGCTGTGCTTCTGCTCCTTTAAACTGCATGCAGGCTGGGGCAGGGCTCAGCAGGTTGCGTTTCACTCGCGCTCTTAGAACTGTCACCATCGTTATCACCATACAGGGATGAGCAGAGTGCCCACATTTTCCAAACCTAAGACTGGAGGGAAGCTCTCTTGAAAGTTGGTCTTCATTAAGAACTTACGTAGTTAGTCTGCAGATCCTTCGGCAGCCCATAATATAACCTGTGGGCACATCTTGTGAAGGTCACTCGTCATGCAGAGGTCACTAGAGTCAAGCCTATTGAGTTGAGATCTGGCCCATAACCAGCTATAATCATTTACATTCAGGGTTTTGCTAATGCTTTGTAAATGTGAGAGTGTAACGGATCTATCTGGGAGGAATGGATTCTAACTATGTACGTGTTCCCCGCCATCTCTATCAGATTCTGGAAGGAATGGGCTCCAAAAAATTAGAATTCTCCAGGAATCTCTTGCTGGGAGAGAATTTGGCTGGAGTCATGGGGGCATCCAGAGGAGGAACTTGCCACCTAAAGAAAAAAATGATTTCTCACGTGACCTTGTAGGAGAGACTTGGAACTGAGACAATGGTGGACTGAGGACCACTCCTTGCTGAACTGCTTAGTTATGAATTATTTTTGCTTTCTATTTAAACCCCACTCTCATGTCAGGGTCCCAAAGACTGGGGGCATCACTGGATTCTTTTGTCCTTCTGCCAACGGCCATACTGAATAAATCTCCATTTTTTGTTTTTCACTGTTAATGTGGCATTTTCCAGTTGACTTATTGCATATGGGTGGCTGAACCTGGCTTGTCGGGGCACTGATTGTGAGTCCTGATTCTGGTAACAGGAAGGTAGATAGTGATGGGGACTCTGCCTCCATCTAGGTGATGTTTTATTACATGAAATGAGAGTTGTCACAAGCATGTATATCGAGATCTATAGGAGTCATTGTTGTAAATTTCATCGTCATCAAAGGAGCCCAGGCTGCTTGGGTGGGGTAAATGGGCAGTTACCTTCAAACCTCGGTGACCAAAGTGCGGCTTTCAGAGGCTAAGGGTGGGTCTCTGGGGGCTGCCGTCCCTGAAACTTTCCGTTTGCTCTCCCAGGAAGAATTGAGGCTCCTCTACACCTTTTTACACTCCCCAAGACTAAATGGCCTGAGGGTAGAGTTATGAATTTAGCCAGCAATTTAAAAGCCTCTGCTTAGTCACCCCTAAGCTCTGTCTTATTCACTAAGACTCCAAATGTCCAGCCCTTCCTGGCAATTAAGCTTCTAAAGAGTGGACCGTCACAGAGCTGAGCCATCTCCAGATTCCCTGCTTTCCCTCCTGTAGGTTGGCAGCCTCCGGGGTGGAGTCTGGTAAGATGCCACCTCTCCCTGCGCCACCTGCACCTCATGGGCTGGCTGACCTTCATTGCAGCTGTGCTTCAAGATGAGCGTTTCAGTCAGTGCTTCCTAATAACTAATTCTGGAGATGGTGAGTTCCTGTCCTTGCTCGCATGCCCTACTTCAAGCCATCTGCACACACTACAGGGCACTTCCCCCTGGCACCCCGATGTTCAGACCCTCCAAGTCCTCTGACATCTTACTGTTTACACCAGGCATGCCCTCAGAGAGCAGCCCAGGTCTCCTGTCTCTTTAAACAGAGGCGAGGGACCGATTGGTAGCAATACAGACTTGATCTTAATCAGTCTTCTTACTGATTTCTCACGGTCGTCCGCGTTCACATCTTTTAGTGCCTGTTCTAGGCCTTCCTTTTGAGGTCCTAGTCCCACTCCTGTCTAAGAGTCATCTTTAGATTATGGGCTTCATTTTCCGCCACATTCCTGGCACCTGGACAGTGCATTGCAGGCTCTCAGTAACCGTTTGTCAGAGAGGGAGTTGTGTGAACAAGTCCCATGATGCTGCCACAACACGTAAAGCCCCTCCTTAATCAGGTCCAAGGGTTATTACCACCTCATTCTGGGAAGGGTTTTATTTTACCTGCCCCTTCACTTTGGAAGCAGAAGTTTTTTTTTTTTCCCAAGTTATTTAGGGGAACCTCCAGTATAGATTTGAATTGTAATGATATCCAATGAAGCTTTCGCTACAGGGTTTCTAAAGACGATAGCAAACTTGTCTGGATCTGGACCTAATTTATGGGGTGAGACTTTTACACAGTCTACTATAAACCTGACATGATTATACATCATGAGCCACAAATACACAGTGGGATTCCGATATTAATGACCAATCCCTCCTCACCAAGGACTGGTGAAAATCCTTAGCCTTTCTGGTTAGGGAACTGTCTCATCAGCATCTGGTTAGGATTCATCGCCTGTGTGACACTGGCTATCACATCCCACCTTGTAAGTTGCTCTGACCTACACTGGCCATCACAGGGATGTTCGTTTCCTTATACTGGGAGTTTTCTCCGAGGGACTGCAAAGGCTTCTTCAGTTTTGCTTGCAACTGAACACAATTCAGATTTTAAATTCAAAAAAAGGAAATGGAATGATTTGGACAAAGAGGCACAGAATATCTGAGTTAGAAGAGATGTGAAGCACCATTGAGCCCAGCAATACAGTTTTCTGTCTCATGCGCCAGTACCAAGTGATGCTGGACCCTTTGACAGAAGGGCCGAGATGTTTCTTGATGTTGGCCATAAGTAAGGGGTGAGGTCTTTGTAGCAAATGCCACAGATTTCTCATTGCAGAAGGTAGGGATGCCCAATGGGCCAGAGATGGGAAGGACTCAAGGGCCAGGGGTGGGAAGGACTCAAGTGGTGCGGGAGAATTGTCTGTATTTTGTCAATCATGTTTTAAATAAATGCTGATTGGCCAGGCAGGAAGTATAAGTGGGACAACCAGACAGGAAGTAAAGGTGGGGCAATGAGAACAGGAGTATTCTGGGAAGAAGGAAGTTCTTTTCCTTCCTGTCCTGCCCAGACCACCAAAGAAACAGGATGTGACTTGTCCCGCTGAAAAAGGTACTGAGCCATGTGGCTAACATAGATAAGAATAATGGGTTGATATAAGCTACAGGAGCTCATAAGAAGCCTGAGCTAATGGGCCAATCAGTTTATAACCCAATATAGACCTTTCTGTGTGATTTCTTTGGGGTTAAACAGCTGTGGTAACTGGGCAGGATAGAAACTCCAACAAGCCCGGCCCTCATGTTTCAGAATGGCACACAATGTCCGACTCACACGTTACACTCAAGGGTCAGGAGTGGGAAGGACTCAAGGGTCAGGGGTGGGAAGGACTCAAGGGTCAGGGGTGGGAAGGACTCAAGGGTCAGGGGTGAAAAGGACTCAAGGGTCAGGGGTGGGAAGGACTCAAGGGTCAGGGGTGGAAAGGACTCAAGGGTCAGGGGTAGGAAGGACTCAAGTTAAAAATAGCCCTGGACTTTAGGGAAATGGAAAGCCGAAAGACAGTGCCAATATCAACTGATACTCAAAACTACTTGCAAAATGACAAGGTTGGGAGCAGACTGAAAAACAAGAATGACTGGTCACAGACAAGCAACTCGGGACAAAGAGGGTCAGAGTCCAAGCAATGGCTAAATGTTCAGCTGATTTCCATTCCCATGAGCATTACCAGGAGTGGCAGGGACAGGAAAGTGACACATGTCCCCTACCACCAACAAGTGTACTGAAATTATGGGACTCTTGCTCTTTAGGCATCTGCAGAACCCCTCCCACTTGAGCAGGAAAGATGTTGCCTTTTCATGAAGACAAATCAAACTGGTTCTGAGGACATAAAAAGCACAATTTAAAGAAAACTATGCTTAGAGACAGTTTGGGGCATCTACTGTCCAGAGCCGGTGGCCTGGGCTCCCGGAGGAGACCACAGCTTCCTGGTGGTGCCCATCTCTGGATACGCCCGGAAGAAGCACCATACACAGGTTGCCATCTGCCCCAACAACCATGAGGTGCACATCTATGAGAAGAGTTGGTGCCAAGTAGAACAATGTTCAGAGCATAAGGGGCACAACGGGCAGGTGACAGGCATCGACTGGACCCTAAGAGTAACAGTGTTGTGAGCTGCGGCACAGACCACAATACCCTTTGTGTGCCGACGGGCCCCACGTGAACACCCACACTGGTCATCCTGCGGATCAACCGAGCCACTTGCTGTGTGCGCTGGGCCCCCAGTGAGAAGAAGTTCGCCATGGGCAGTGGTCCTTGCATCATCTCCATCCATTATTTTGAGCAGGCGAAGAACAGGTGGGTGTGCAAGCAGATCAAGAAACCCATCCGCTCACTGTCCTCAGCCTTGACTTGGTGTGGGAGAATTGTCTGTATTCTGTCAATCATGTATTTTAATAAAATGCTGATTGGCCAGGCAGGAAGTATAGGCAGGTCAACCAGACAGGAAGTAGAGGTGGGGCAATGAGAACAGGAATATTCTGGGAAGCAGGAAGTTCCCTCTGCCATTTCTGCCCAGATCACTGAAGAAGCAACATGTAAGCTTCCCCCGCTGAAAAAGGTACTGAGCCATTATGGCTAACATAAATAATGATAATGGATTAATATAAGTTACAAGGACTAATAAGAAGCCTGACCTAATGGGCCAATCAGTTTATAATCTTATGGAGTCTTGTGTGGTTGATTTTCTCTGGGACTTGCCGGCTGTGGGGTACCGGGCGGGAACAGATACCCCAAGCTAGTCAGCCCTCATGTTACATTGACTGGCACCCCAATAACGTGCTCCTGGCTGCAGGCTCCTGTGACATCAAGTGAAGGATCTTCTCTGCCCAATCAAGGGGGTGGAGCAGCAGCCAGCCGCTATACCATGGGGCTCTAAGATGCTCTTTGGGGAGTTGATGTTCAAGTCCAGCAGCATTTGTGACTGGGTGCATGGCGTATGCTCCTTGGCAAGTGGGAGCCATGAGACTTGGGTCAGGCCCAATAGCAGGGTGTGCCTGGTAGACACTGGCAAGAAGATGGCTGTTGCAACCCTGGCCTCTGAAACCTTGCCACTCCTGGCCATCACCTTCATCACAGAAAGTAGTCTAGTGGTGTCATGGTGTTTCACTTGTATTTTAATAAATAAAACTTACCTGAGGATCAGAGAGTAAACTGTCCCACTGGTCAGCCTTATAGACCAGGCAGTGGTAACACACACGTTTAATCCCAATATCCACGCTAGTTGCCATAGAAACCAGGCAGTGCAAGCCTTTAATCCCAGGGTGCATACCTTTAATCCCAGCCCTAGAGAGGAATATAAGATGGGAGGAGACAGCTCTCATTCTGAGATTCCTGTAGGCAGGACCGCCATTTCAGACTGAGATGGAGGTAAGCACCAGGGGCTGAATGCTTTGCTTTTCTGATCTTCAGGTTAGATCCCAATTTTTCACTCTGAGTTTTCATTAATCATATATCATAGTGGCAGTGTGCCCTAGCTGTTTACTGGGACGATTTACCTATGATAGTGGTGCAGGGATGTTGAGCTTTGTGGTCAGCTGATTATACCCAAGCAGAGTTCCCAGTGTGGCCAGACAGCCCGTGAGAGCTCCTGGAACCCTGACAGGAAGGCCATCTCCGAGGGTGCTACAGTCACAGGCATCTGCCTAGACTCACTTCACGTGAACAGCGTCAGTCAGTCTCGGTCTGGGGGAGGGCAAGGGGGTGACTGGGCATGGGGGGGGGGGAGGGCAAGTGCTTGAAGTTCTGTGCTGCAGGCATGGATGGTGGCGTGAACATCCAGGATGTGAAGAGCCTGGAGTCAGCCTTGAAAGACCTGAAGATCAAATATGCTGTCAGGAATGCTGCCCTCTTTCCCCTCTGGGGAAGAAAGCAAGGACGAGGAGGCTGAGGGCTGCTTTGCTGAACGCTTCTAGGGGGCCAGTGCCGGGCTGCTCCCCAAGGAGGGAAGGAGATAGCTGGGGAGATTTCCTACCTAAGGAGCCTGTGCCTTTTAAAAATATGTTTTCACTTACTGCTTGAAAAAAATAAAAGCCACCCCAAAAGAAAATTTGTTATTTAAAGAACAGGAAAGAGCACCATGGTAACATAAATACACAATTATGTATATACTGTGGATAGTTACAAAATAAGTGATTGTCCATTAATCAAATAATCCAAACAGCATAAAAAAAAGTCACACAACTTGTAAATTGCCCAGACCTCAGGATTTTGATGCCAGAAGTAAAACATAAAAATTTCTACTGTTAAGATTTCAAATCTAAACTTTCTAATTTCCAGGGCTGTTTAGGTCAGTGAAGGGTCTGCGCCCGGTGGGCTCTTGTGGTCTCCTTTAATGTCACAGTTGTTGTGACTGCAAGGGCTTAGAACAACATGGGTTTGCTTGTTATGACGCAAGAAAAGTACGATAATATAAACAGGCCGTCCAAGGCTAGACCACACCAGTGTTTCACTGGGAAAGCCTCATCTCTTCCTCCCCAGAAGAAGGACAGTGAGTGTTCTCCCCTAATATAGGTAAGGCCTTCTCTATGAACACCTATTAAGCATCAAATTATTAATAATTCTTGTGCTCAAGAGCTGTAACAAGGGACAGTTTTTTTGTTAGTTTTATTCCATCATTTATTTTTGTTTATTGTGGCAATATTAGCAAAGAGATACATAAACATAAAGGAAATGACATTTGCAATTCTGCGTTGGCTAGATAACATTTTGTGTTTTCTTTTCAGACATTTTATTATGCAGACAGACATGTCAGCACATTTTAAAAATAACAGTGGGAACATACTCTATTGGTGGAGAATGTTTGTGAGCATGGTCTTGCATGGGCCAGCACCATCCTGCCTCATCGGTGCTGTCTTCTTTCTCTTCCAGCAGACCAGAACGCTGTATAATCCAACCAAGTGAGTTCCTCTGCCGAATCTGTAAATAGGAGTTGGAGGGAGAAACAAGGTGATTTGTAACCTGCCTAGCTCCTGCAGAGGCCGACCCTTGGCTGCCATGTGAAGGGCACTGTGCATTTGTTCTAGAACGAGGGAAGGGCAAAATGGCTCATTGAACCCCTGGCCTTGCCAAATGGTACGTGGAAAGGCCAGTGCCTAGTGGTCCTACCTGAGGTGTTGGAGCTGGAGCATTTCCCTATCCTCACAGCATCTCTGGGGAAAGGAGGGTTGACAGCCAGGCTACACCTGATGCCCAGCACAGAGATGGAGAGCTGGAAGTGGGGGTCCCAAGGCTGTCTGATCCTGCTGTAGCAGGAACTTGGAGAGACACTGAAGAAAGCAGGACAGGCTTCCTCCCACGGGCCCCTTCTGTTCCTGGGTAGCTGCAGAAAGTGGAGAGTGGAGTGTCCAGCTGGCGGCCGAACACAAACTTATTCTTTCTCTCTCTCTCTCTCTCTCTCTCTCTCTCTCTCTCTCTCTCTCTCTCTCTCTCTCTCTCCTCTCTGCCTTGCTCCCTCTTCTTCCCTCCCTTCTCATCAGGACAGCAGTCATACCTGTATTGGAATCCACTTCGTGGCCATCTAAACTCGGTCATACATATAAGTTTCTGTCTTCCAAGGAAACAAGTCATTTTCACGGGTACCAAAGGTTAAAATGTCAGCATTGGTGGCACAGCCAACTATAACAGGATCAGTAAGGGGGAACTAAACATGCTCCACATGGCTCTGGAGCACTCGGATGATTTTTCCCCCTTTAGTTTGGTTTGGATTTTAGGTAAGGTCTGCTCTGCATCCTACACTCACCTGGTTTAGTGCTGGGATTTCAGGTGGGCACTGCCATGCCCAGCTAAGGAAGAAAATCTGTGGGAGCTGCAGGTGGTGGTGGCTATGGTTGTGGTTAGGGGGCTATGGCAGCTACAGCTTTGTAAAAGCAACTTCTCTGGGCCTCAACTTTCCAATGTGATAACTGAGTTAAAACAGGGACTTTCAAAGCATTGACCTTGACACTCTTGCTGGGTGACATTAGCTGACCCCAGAAAACAATTATTTCCTATGGCTTCTGTAATGGATCAGATTCCCCGCTCCCCACACCTCCCTCTCTCCCATTGTGAACTCTCCTTATACACAATTAAAGCTTACTGGCCAGTAATCCACAAAAATCTGATATTCATAAACTAAAATTAGTGTTCCCCGAGTCTGTTATTCTACACAATGCTCTACACAGGATGGGTGATGGCTGGCGCGTCAGCCGCTGTTTTGAGCTGCTGTGGTCTTGGTTGCTGTTAGTCATGCTTTTTATTTATAAAGTATTATTGGTTCTGTGTCCTCATTATCCATTCAGCTGACGAGGGTTGCCGGTTTGTCATAGAGTATTTATTTACTTCAAGAGAAAAATTGACCTAGAAAACTGTTCAATATTTAAGCACTACATGTAATTGAATAGCAGTAGAATATTTGACCTCCTGTGTGCCCCCATGACTAAAAGAGATGTGTACACAAACTCCTTGTGGTTTGTTTATAGGGGGCAGCTACCAGCCCCAGTTTGCCCAGATGGAAGGGTTTGCCAACATGTGGAGCCTTCGGAGCTAAAACTGGGTAGATCCTGGACAAATTGCCACACTTGGTAGCCCTATTTTATAGGGATGCTTCCTTGATGCTCACATCTGTGGAGATGAGCTATTTTAATATAAAACCGAATCTAGCATAATAAAGCAGTAGGGTTGCTTCTGAGACCTGAGCAGGTTCTCTACCACAGACAGGGAGTGTGTGAGAGAAGCCGCACGTTCAACAAGCTTAAAGCAACACCTTCGTTTTGTTCCTTTGCGGTTCTCACAAACTCCGGCTCACTGACAGACGCTATAGTGTGTGCACGTGTGCATGTGTGTGTACGCGTGCGTGCATGCGTGTGCGTGTGTGCATGTGTGCGTGTGTGTGTGTGTGTGTGTGTGTGTGTGTGTGTGTAGGGTGCTGGTGTTCTTTGACCCCTTCCACGCAGGTATAGTTGAAAGGTCGGGCATGGCTGTGTAAGTCTATAACACCAGCCTTGTGGGATGCGACAGGCAGATCCCAGGAGCTTTAACTACCAGCTTTGCCAGAAAGGTGAGCATCGAACTTAGTGAGACAGCTTGTCTCAAGGCCGTAAGGTAGAGATTGGTAGAAAAGGGTATCTTTATCTGGACCCAGCCCCCACAAGTGTGTGAATGCTGCTAAATCCATGTTGGTCTAGCTCACTACTCTTAAGTAGAGGGGCGTGTAAGAATGGGCCTCACAAAACACCTATGGTCCTTACAGACAGCAGGCTGAAGGGCAGGCGCCCCTCCCTACCGAAGTATGTTCAAGGGCGGTATTGCTAAGGATCAACTTACCTGGCTCCACAGGCACCAAGGGTTGGAGGGCAGCTGTGCAACTGATGCGCATGCGCAGTCGCAGAGTGCCAGCGCTTGAACTGGGAGTTTTTTCCTTCTGCACGAGCTTGGTCCTCAGAGCAATGCATGGAGTATGGTCAGCCTTGCTCTGTAGGCTCGGAACTCAGCTGGAATCCAGGCCCAGCTGCTATGACCTCTCTCACCTCAAGCCCTGGCCTCTCTACTGCTGCTGTGGTCCCATGGAGCCCAGGACTGTATTCACCCAAGCAGAAAGGTCTTTTGAAACTGAGAGAGACAGGAGCCTTAAATAGCCCAAACTAACAAGAGGTTGACAATTTAAAGCAAAACCAACACGAGTTCAGTTTGGAATAGAAACTCCCTTGACAGACCCATGCTTAGAATCCGTTGCCCCCAATTTCTCCCAAGTCCCAGACCATACCAAGCCTACTGTCCAGGCCGCACTTAGGGCAGAGGGTGCTTGGCACCATGACAAGCAGCAGAGTCGGTGGAAGGTGGCTTTTCCCCACCTCCTCCTCCTAACTCAGGATACCTATTCTAGTGCGACAATGTTTCTGCACTCTTGGAGTTATCCTGAACTGTGGATAAATGATCTCCAGCCACCTGAGTCCTACTCAGCTAAAAGCAAGAACTCTTTCTGTCCCCGGGCAGGGGACAGACACAGCATTCCAGACATTGTTACCATCGGGACTGCCATTTATTTAACTGCTAATCCCACTTATGTGAAATTAATTTACTCTGCTATTACAACTTGCTGAGTCTCCCGCCCCAATGGACTTTTATAATTCACACCCAGCTGCTCCATTATTGCTCCTGTTCCCTGTGCCAAAGGGCAGAGGCCGAAGCTGAGTCTCAGGGTGACTGCGTTAGGGGGCTGCCCTGTGCCGCAGAGGGCTATTCTCATTGTGGACCATAAAAACAATGTTGTTTTCTTTGCTCCTAAAACCCAGCTGCCCCGTAAGCCCTCCCATTCCAAGGAAATCTTTGTCCTCTTTTTCAGCTTCTTCCCAACTCCAAATATGGGCTGCCCCAGTTTCTACCGAGCACAGATGGCTCTCTGGCTTCCCTAGTAGACACTGTTTCTGTCTGCCCTGGTCCTGGATGAAGTGCAGATGGCCACGAGGTACCAACGTGGATTCTTACTCTAGAGGTCTGGGTGACCCTTACGGGAATCACTTGTAAGGTATTGAGCACCGAGCTCCTGGCCGAGCAGACAGCGGGTGTGACAGGCAGATGACAGTTCTAACCTCCTGGTGACAGGTTCCCGTTCCTAACCCACTTCTGACTCCGGGTAACTCGCCGAGGTCTCTGGGGAAGAGCTAGGGGTGGCAGGGTAGGGGATGTTGGACTCTGCCTCTGGACCTTTGCCAACAGTGTGAATGGGATCACTTAGACCAGCCAAGGGCTGGCTGTCCTCCAACATGTGACAACCTGCCTCCTGTCCTGTTGATTGCTGAATGAACCCCCCTCCTTTTCAGTCTTGCCCAGGCTCTCAGGAGCTTGGATTTCCTGCCTGGCCATGTCCCATCTTCTCTCTTCATAACCTCTCTTCTATGTCATGGCGTGCCATGATGCTCTGCCCAATGCCAACATTCAGCTTTTGCTACACGATCCCAGCAAAACTTGAATGCCATCCTTGTTACATTCACCAAATCTAGTCTACGCCTGTCCTTTACTATAAGAAAGGTTTCAGCCAGATGTGGTGGTGCACTTGGGAGGCAGAGGCAAGCAGCTCTCTGAGCTTGAAGCCAGACAGAGCTACATAAGAGAGACATTGTCAGCTGGGCAGTGGTGGTGCACGCCTTTAATCCTAACACTTGGGAAGCAGAGGCAGACAGATCTCTGAGTTTGAGGACAGCCTGGTCTGAGTGAGTTCCAGGACGGTCAGGACTGTTACATAGAGAAATCCTGTCTTGAAAACCAAAAAAGAAAAGAAAAGAGACACATTATCTTGGGGTGGGGGTTGGGGGGAAGAGAAGAAAAAAAGAAGGAAAAGAAATGCTTCCTGGCCTGTGAGTTCCACCCATCCCCCTCCCATGAGTGCCCAGCTGGTTCGCTTCACAAAGAGCCCTCTGGGATCTTTACATGTGGGCTCTCTGTTGTCCCTACTGGACTGTGACTGTGCTGAGACTCTGGACCACTGCTCCACGTTTGTGGACCACCTTGTACAGAAAGTGGTCAGTCGTTACAGGATATGGTGACCATGTAGCCAGTTGGCTCTAGTTGGGACGGAGTGTATCTCTTTGCTTAGAACATGACTTTCAATTCCAGAAAAACCTCAGTTCGTCTCACCTGGGTCAACAACCAGCCATGTATTTGCTGTCGCCGCGCCGATGCTCAGCTGCACAGAGTTGGCTTACTGTTAAGGGACCTTGGCTTATTGTGGACCCAAGTGAAGTAATGCGCGGCTTGTGGCATGATCAGTGAGCAGAGCAGCAGCTACCATTATTAGCTTGTGATTCTGTCGGGGGTTGGTGCCTCTGTAGCGGTGAGTCCCCTGAAAGCAAATGAATGGGGATACGAGTTTTAGGGATGGCATCCAGAAAGAGTGCTGGTTGAGTTTCAGAAATCCAACAAGGTCTGATATCTGTGGTGGAGGCATCAGAGGCCAGCTGCCACCCCATTTCTCCTGGCCTCTCCCAGCCTGCAGGCAGACTTACTACAGAAGCTGCAGAGCCTTGCCCCAGGGTGGGTGTAGAGTGCTTGTGCGGACCAGGAAAACCAGAGCTCGCTCCTGACCTTGAACGTAGTTCGCAGACCCTGAGGAAGGTAGTTCCAATTACAGCCACAGAGTTGGAGGAGTCCTTCCAAGGCACATTGATTTATTGGACCAGAAATATAGTACAGCAGTCGCTCGGACTTCTGCCTCTGGCGAGCTGCCCAGCCTGCTTCCTTCTTTCCTGTCCTGTTGTATCGATCTGCATGAGTCGCTGTGGTTTATTGTAGAGGTATGCGTGAGTGCGTGCATGTATACGTGCTTGCATGCTGTGTGTGTATGTGTGTGCTTGTGCATGCATGCATGCATGTGTGTGTGTGTGTGTATGTGGTTGAGGTCCCAGTGTAGAGGCTAAGTTGATACCTCTCCCATTGAGACAGGCCCTGTGCCTTCAATGGAGGGGATTCATTTCTTTTCTGTTTCAAATGACAGTTTTCATTTCATTCTTTTCCTCCAGGTGGGCCCAGAATGTTCCCATATGCTTCTCCTCTGTCTGGTCCATTTACGAGCACAGTAACTGATCGTCTTGTAAAGAATGAAGGACACTTTCTTTATTGTGTGCCTGTGTGGGGCAAAAGGTCATCATTCCATTAGGTACAGAGGAGCAGAGAATTGTCTGAGCAAGACTTGTCAGAGGCCCAGGGGCAGTGGATTCTCCGGTGGTCTGCCTCGATACCCTCAGTGGTGGCCTACTCCAGGCTTCACCCTCCTGGGGGGCAGATGATCAGCTACCAAGAGGGTCCAGAACATAAAGTAATTGTGGAATCTAGAGGCACAATTTCAGTTCCTACTCTGAGCCCTACTTTGCTCCCGTCACGTTCATGACTGTGGGTCTTCTCCCTGGCAGTAGCTCCTTGTCTCGATGGCAGGTTACTACCTCCTTAGTGGTGTTAGACAACACACATTTGTTCTCACACAGTCTCAACTGTTTAAGGATTGCGCTGAGATCAGTTGGGCTCTCTGTGTAGAGCATCCAGGCCTGTGCCCCCTCCCGTCGGCAGGGTGCTGGGGATGTCCACGGTCCTGCTGGCTTCATCAGGTGATCTGAGGTGCACAATTGAGCCCTTCTGTCACCTAGAGGCTGGCAGGAGCTATTTGCCACCTGGGGTTTTGCAGTGTGGCCCCTTTCTTCCTCAGAGAGAGTCAGAGATTCGCAGAGCGTTCTGGAAGATGTATGTTGTCATCTTTTGTGACCCAATTGCCTATGTCCATGTACACTTGTATCCTGTTGCTTAGAAGCAATTCACAGGCTGCATTTATACCCAAGGGGAGGGGATAACATGAGACACGTAGACAGGCTCTAAGCAGGGATCACGGGTAGGGAACCCTGAGGGCCTGCCTAGCATGTCTGTCTGTTCCCTTGTCCTCTTCCATCCTCCCTTCTAGACTTCGACCTATGACTTTTCTGGGAAATGAGAGCTTTGAAACCAGGAAACTAATAAGTGATGGCACTTATATTTCAGGTACCAAGTTGGTTTTAAACTTTTTTTTAATGCTAGTATAATATGTACACAGAAGCTACAGCATCCTAAATGTGCAGCGAGCTAGTCTTTAGGAAGCAGAACACATCTTCACTACTGTAATGCATATCAAACTACAGCTATCACCTCCATCCTGAGGGTTTTCACTGATGCCCAAGGCCCTAAAACCAATGAAGATGACATCCTAATAAGACAACTTTCTTTAACCTGATTTTACTCATTCCACAAATGGGATCCTGTGGCATTAATTATTTGTGTCTGGCTTCTGAGACTCACCATAGTACCGCTGGGTGTGGCTCTAGAGTGCTCATTCTACATTGTTCACACTGTATTTCAGCACATGCTGATACAGCTCACCATTCTGTAGTTGACGGCTGTCTGTCTGAATGGCTTAGTTTCCAGTTTAGACGTGCTATAAACAGTGCTGCACGCTAGGACAGGTTGAGCACCCTAATCTGAAAAATCTAATGTCCCAAATGCTTGGGATAAAACCCCACTATCTGAAGGGTTGGTGATGCTCACAAAGGTTCAGGGTTTCCGTATTTCACCAGGGGATGCTCACCCATGACAATCTATGCCAGTGTTCTTAAATCCAGAAAACTGAAATCTGAAAACACTTTGTTTTGGTGTATGTCTCACAAGGGGTACCTGCTTGTGTGTCTGGTGTTCACGTGAGCACATGAACGCATTTCTATTGGTTCTCTACCTAGATATGAACCCACTGGGTCAGAGGGCTGTATGGACATGCTCTGGAAAGCTACATGAGCTATGACCCTTGCAGCTCCTTGGCGAGGAAAGTATCATTTTCCTGTTTATATACAATAACATTTGAGCCACCTACATTTCTCTGCCGGCTCTGAACAATCAAAGATAATCTTCTTTTATTATTTCATCTGAAGAATTGTTTTGGAAGATCGCTGCATCCTGAGCAAATACCCTTTGCTCAATATCATTTAATTTATCTTCTAATTCTCTTGTATTGGGAAGCCTATCTAGACAGCTGTAGAATTGTTGATCTGACAACCTGTGTTACAGAACTGACAAAATCAGGGAAGATCCACAATGCTAATTTTCTACCATAGTGTCTTTAAACTTTCCAGACAAATCTGATCATTAGGTCTGGACCACAGTTAGTTAACTTTTGATGAGGTTAAACTATTTTCTGCTTGCTAACCTGTATCCCCTGTATCTCTCTTTTCTCTCTAAATTTCCCATCCTTCCCCAGTCCTGTTCAAATGCTTTTCCGTGCTACAAGGCCCACTACTGCCTCCCTCCCCCCACATCTGGCCCTCCTCCCACCAGGATAGCCAGATCTCTTCCGGAGCAATAAACCTCACAGGTCGCTGAACCTCTGCTCACTGTCACTGCCGCTATGTGACATAATGACTTCACCAGGTGAGATTCCGGTGCACTTGGGGTTCTTAAAGAGCTGTGCCTGGGAGGAAGTTTCCCTCCTGCTTGGGGACCAGGACAGCTGTAAATCAGGTAAGGGGAGCGCCCTGACTTGTTTATCCGGGTAAGAATTTTATGTGCTGAAGTCAGCAAGGGACCTATTTGCCTGATTCATAGCCAATCTGCAGAGCCATCATTTTGAGTAGGGCCAACCCACCCTTCTCAGTGGATTGGCATGTGCTGGGGGGCCTTGGAGAAGTGGGGACACTCTACAGCACCAAAGCCTGATCTTTTCCATCCATCTGGACCAAAAGTTGCATCTTTCAATGCTGTGAGGCATCCGGTGGGGAATCTCCAAACAGTGGGAAGTTCTTCCTCACAAAGTTAAAACAGCCCCCCCCCCCGCCACCCCAGTTCCTTCTCTGTTAGCAGGAAGGGCCAGCAGCTGTGCCTGTGAGACGGGCTTTGGTAGGGGGGCTCCCCATAGTGCTGAAGAGCACCTGGCTGGCCTTGGGCTGGTGTCAATTAGCAATCGAGGTCAAGGCTGGATTGAAAGTTGAATAATAAATTACGGTTCATCCTCACCTGGAAATACTAGACAGCTATTAAAAATGTTTCCAAAGGAGCTCTTACAGCAAGCACTCAACAGTTTTTGATATGAAGTCAATTCAAAGAATGACAGATGTAAATCACATTATACCGTATTCTGATCGTGTGAAGGACTAATTGGAGATATGAAATGGTAACCATGGTTGTCTGTGCAGAAGTGGGTAGGTATGACAGCCCCAGGAGTCTTCTATCGGGCTACAGCGGGCACAGCTTGGGATGGTAGCCTTTAGCCCAACCTGGAGAGGCTGCCAGCACAGCTGTGTTTGTTACTAGTGGAGCTGACCTGGTTTTTTCTTTTTCCTGACTGATAGTGGCTGCCCAACTCGCTGCAGAATGACACCTGTTTATGTTGAAATACTTTGTGACAGACAGGGCAGATTTAGCGTCGGGCAAGCAGTAGGTGGAATGCTCTGGTATCAGGAAGGGGTTCCCACACAGCTTCCCGTGAACCTACTTTGCTGTTAGTCTCAACAGATGTCTGCTGACCAGAGGTTTTGATGGCTTGAGATGGGAAGTTTTGCTCAGGTCCATTATGTGGGTGCCCTTGTCACTGGGGCTGTGAATTTGTTCTTATAGTGACAAGAATATGACAATCGTTGCCTGGGCCTTGGCAGGCCAGCCCTCCAATCAGTTTGTTGTGGGAATCTAGTTGACAAGGGGACAGTTGGACCAAGTTCTCCCATTCCTTAGATGGACTGTGTCCAACTGGTACGCCAAGTTCCTCCCACCTATAGTCATACAGAAAAACAATACAAATAGTCTCTGTACAAAACATTGTTTTTACTAAGACACACTCAGATAGCCCAGGCCTGGGGCACAGGCGAAACTGTGCTTGATGTGACTCGGGCCCCGATTCAGAGACGATGGTGTCTTGTTAACACAGCTGCCTCCTGTGGCATCCTTCTGAGCAGGGCATCTTGGGCAGGTGGTCTGATAGGCGGCTCAACAGTGCAGGGCAAACTTTTCTCCCAGGGTCAGAGCTGGTCCAGCATCACAAGCCCTTGAGGTCCCGAAAGACTGCGTGGGCCGCATTCCGTCCAGCTGCTCCCATGACGCCTCCTCCTGGAACCAAAGCCCCTTTCAGAAACCCACCAGAAAGGGACAGGGCGGGGCTCAGAGAGCAGCCACGACTAGAACAACCACCACACTGTCTGGGCTCCCTGCAGCCGCCACACACAGCCGGGGAAGGGCAGGCTGTGGCCACATTGGCCTCCTGTTCCTCAGTCTGCCCGACTACAGGGAGGCACTTAGTGTGTAGCGCGGAAAGCTGAAGTGTAAGAATCGGGGGTAGGGTAGGGGGCTAGACAGAGGACACAGCTCTTCATGGGAGGCCTCAGCCACAGCTCAGAGAGGGTGTCACCAGGAGATGACAGTTGCAGTGAAGTCAGGTAGGCTTGGAGTTGGCACAGCAAAGACCTTCTAAGTAGAGACACATTACCGATCCTTCCTGGTCTCAAATATGGGCAAGGAGTTAAGGAATGTGAGTCTCCCTCAACCCCTGGAGGAGTTTCCTCTACTCTCCATCAGAGCGTGTCCCTACACCTAGGGAGGAGGTGTGGACCAAAAGCTGAGCCTTGTGGCAGCCTGGCAGAGATACCGTTGTGTGCTTACCCTGCTTCCCACATCCCCTCCTCTGTCTGCAAGCTTACTACCGCCCTTGCCCCATAAGCCCTTGCAGCCCACACAGGAAGTAGGTCACTCACCAGGGTGGGCCCCACTTCCACAGAGGTACAGGCCCTGGACAGGGCATCTGTAGCCAGAGTGTTGGGGCACTGGACGGGCAAAGTAGAGCTGGTCCAGAGACATGGCACCATGAAATATGTTCTGTGGAGGCAGGGCTACAGTTGTTAGCATAGGAGTGTTACGAGCTTTGCCATCCTGGCTGACTCTTCCTCTCTCTATACTCTAACCCAATTTCTCCTGCTTCTGGATATTTCCCTGGGTTCTTAACTGAGGGTGAGAGGAGAGTGGCTTGTCCTGGTCTACAGATGAAGCTCCCATGGTGCTTTATTGGGAAGGGAGAAGAATAGGGGCCTCTATAGAGCATAGGGGACATTCTGAGGGTTTGCTATAGACCATGACCCCCCTGAGTCTATTGGGAAGACGGACTTTCTCTGCTGGCACAGGCTCCTGATGGGACATGGGTCTTTGGATAGCCACCATCTCCATCTGGCTTTGAGTGCCCCACCCCTACACCTGTTCCATGGGCATCACTGGGACCTGGTTCTGCTCCCTTGGGCCAGACTGTCCTGGAAAGGCAGTGGGTACCCATCCATCTGCTGGATGTCACCACGGGCTGTTCTTGCCGTCTCCTCATCTGGTCCCCATGTGAACCACTTCCTCCCCAACCCTGCCCCCCTCAAGCCATCTTGCCTTCATGACCACACACTATCCTCCTGTCCTTAGCCTCTGGTTCAACCCTCAAGTCATGTCTACCCTCCGGAGCAGACTGTCGCCAACAGTTCTCCCCCATCCCCGCCTCACGCTGACCAGCCACACAGCCTGTGAAGTCCCTCTCCCTCCCACTGCCTGGCATTTTGCCTTCTGTCTGGACCAGTGCCGTCAAAACAGAAACCAAGAATGACCAAAGCCATGCGTGCAGTTTTAGATTTGCTAGGAGTCACATTTAAAAAGTAAGAGGCAAACTGGTGACATTTATGTCAGCAGTGTATTTTATTTATCTAGTAGAACCCAAATCTGATCATCAGAACTAACATGATGGCATCCATGCTGGGTTTCCACTGATGTGTATCACACACCACTCAGCTCACTCTAGCCTTGCCAGGCTTAGCAGCTGCTGTGGCTGTGGCTGTGGCTGTGGGGTTGGAGCTGCCTCATCATGGAACTCCAGACTCCTCATGGTCTCCCTGCCTCCTCATGGGGCTCCCCGCCTCCTCATGGGGCTCCCTGGGTCCTCATGGGACTCCCTGATTCCTCACAGCTCTTTGGCTTATCAGAGGCTACCAGACTCCTAGCCAGGCTCCTAGCTTCTGGCCTTCTGTCTCCTTTATCTGGGAAGTAAAGCTCACTACAAGACCCTGTTTCCTTAGGGAGCGAGCTCTCTTTAGAAGAGGCTGATGGGGAAGTTGGGGTAGAAGTGCTACAAGCCTGGTGACCTCGAATGGCACCTGTGTGTCTGTGTCTTCTCCTGTCCCCACTCAGCCATGGGCTCTAGCACTTCCTGATGTCCAGGTAAAGCCCAAAGGAGCCAGTTAGGAAGGCAGGTAGGAAGATGAAAAGGAGGAGGTCCACTCACCCCTCCAGGAAGCCCGAAGATTCTCTCTAGATCCGGTGGGGTGAGGATATCTCTGGCCAACACAGAACTCTTGAAGCCGGGGGCATAGGCCTCTATGCAATCAAACACTGCGGTGCCCAGGGAAAGCATTGGGAAGAAGAGCAGACAATAAGGTTGGATGACTCATGAGTTTACTAAAATCTATTAAATTATATGAGTCATGGGTTTATTTTATCCTATGCAAATTATATACCAGCAAGTAAAAAACAAACACAATGAAAAATGGTCCATAAGCAAATGCTTTATCCAAGAGGCCCGTGGCCAGTCGAGTCTCGCGCTCTAATTTCTTACCCTGACCCAAGCACGAGGCTACTGTCGCCGCCTGAATATGTGAAGAATTTTTTTTCTCATTGCTTTGCCCAAACTGTTTCTTTTGCTCGGAACATTCTTTGCACTTGGACCAACCCCCATTCATCGAACACTGAAAACTAGTTCAATGTTTCCTCTCTTGAGTGCTTTCCTCATTCTGGCTCCTAGCTTCCTCCTTTGGTTCACAAAGCACCATGGACCATGGTGACCTGTTCCCTAGTTAGTCTCCCCCCAACTGGACTCTGAGAACTGGAGGGTAGGAGCAGAGTCTTCTGCTTTCTAAAAAATTTCTATGTATTATTGAGTGTGCGTGCGTGCGTGCGTGCGTGCGAGTGTATGTGTGTGGTCCAGTGTGTGTGTGTGTGAAGGTCAGATGAAAACTAACTTTTGGGAGTTGGTTTTCTCCCTCCACTGAATGGTAGATTACCAGGCTCGGGTATTAGGGTTGTTCATGGCCTTGACCTGCCTAGTCATTTCTCTGGCCTAGGACCCCACCTTTTGACTTTCTTAACCTAGTGACTGATCACAGTCAACATTCACCATGTCGATAGAAGGTCACCTTGAGCACATCTTTTCCCTTGGGACAGCACCTGCAGAATTTAGCCTGGATGAGGTTGTATATGTGTGTGGGGGGTGCCCAATGGATCCCACAGACAGCTATCACCCTGCAAAGCAACCTGTGTTGCATTCCTTACCTTTGTCTGCATAGGTGTTTTTCTCCTGCTCATCCCAGGTCTTGCCTCCTGCCAAGGTGTAGGGTGTGTACTGAGTGAAGAGGGAGATCACATGGCAGCCGGGCGGAGCCAGGGTGGGGTCCAGTGAAGAAGGGATGCAGAGTTCAATCATAGGCCTGCGATATGGCGGGAGCAGAGAGGGTCAGGACTGAGAAGAGCTCAGGGTCACTCAGATGTGACATGAGATAAAATGAAGGCCCTCAAAGACCACCGACCTGGGCTGATTATCACTGTGAGACCACGGTGGTTGGCACAGTCTGGACCACCTCTGTGATGGTCCTCTAGACCCATAGTCCCACACTGTGAGACCACGGTGGTTGGCACGGTCCAGACCACCTCTGTGATGGTCCTCTAGACCCAGATTCCAGGGCTGCGTTTTCTTCTCACCTGGCTCAGAGGTGTGGTTGGGTTTTGTCTTCCTTCCCCACAGATCTGTGTTCTAATCTGGGCTCCCCAACTCAAATGCTACCAGGGTCTAGATAGTGAGAACCATGGAGGAGCCAGGCCCAATTCAGCAGATGCTCAGGTGGCCAGGGTCCAGCCAAGCTTGTCCCTCCCCTCCTGGCCCAGGAACCTTACCTGGAATAGGCCAAAGCAGAGCATCTAGACCTACCAAACCATCACAGTATGGTGCCCCTTGTCCAGCCTATCACCTTTTCTACCTGAAGCCTAAGTCCCTCCGATCTCTAGATAGCTTTGGGCCTCCATGCCTGGGTGCTCTGTGCATTCTCCAACCACAGATTAGAAAGTGAAGACTGTGTCTCACGGAACACGCTGACTTTCCCCCTTCACATCATTCCATAAACAACATCGCATGGCGGCCATTTACCCAGCACCCACACAGGCATTTTTAAGTCGTCTGGAGATGACTGATGCAGAAGGATGTGAGAAGATTACAGAAGGGGCCTAAGTGCTGCAGTTTGGGTAACCATGGGCTTGGGGGTGTTGGAACCATTCCCAGACCTCACAGCATCTTTCAAGGTCATGGGGCATCTTTCAAGATCATGGGAGATGCCCTTTCTCAGGCTGGCATTCTTCAGCTGCACGTCTCATCTCAGGTATCTGCCAGCCTCTCTGGTCGCTGCCTAACATCCTCTCAAGCCTCCCAGAAGCCTCCTCCTGTCTCATGACTTTCCAGTGGTTCCTCTCTCACACACCACTTCCTGTCCAATGGCAAACCTCACCCACTTTACCCTTCCAATGGCAAACCTCACCCATTGTACCCTTAAAGCACGCCCAGTACTTGGACCCTGCCCATCACTCTGCTGGGTCCACCCAGTCCGTGGCCCCATCCTGTTGCCCTCACAGTCTACATCTGGGAACCAGTGCAACAGGCTTCCTCTCTTTTTGTGCACTTTGGTGGGAGTCAGGTTTTCCTTGAGCGGACTGTGCCTGGCCAGCCCCTGTGGCTCTGCATACTCCACTATGGCCTTGTCTCTACATTCCCAATGTGGAAGCACACCCCATCCCTGCCCTGCCCTGCCCTGGGGCTTTTGCGCTTGCTCTTCTCTGGAGGTGTTCTTCCTCAGATACTCAGGCGACCTGCCTTGCTTCCTCAATTTGCTCAAGTGTCACAGCATCAGAGGGGCCTTCTTTTAAAGAGCAGGCCTGATCCCACCCCTTTCCCCTTAGTGCTTGCTGTCTGTGCACGATGTTGGCTGTTTTGTAGCCAGCAGAGGCCAGCACAGAGGCGGAGATCTCGTGCGTGGGTCTCGGGGCAGCCTAGCATCTCTCTTTCATCTTATGCTGTGAGTTCTTCTTTATTTTTAAGTTTATTCTGTAGACAGTGTTCTGCCTGCATGTGTCCCTGCATGCCAGAAGAGGGCACCAGACCTCATCACAAGTGGTGAGCCACCATGTGGTTGCTGGGAATTGAACTCAGGACCTCTGGAAGAGCTGTCAGTGTTCTTAACCTCTGAGTCATCTCTCCAGCCGCCACGCTGAGAGTCCTCACGCACCAGGCTTATCATAAACTTGTGTATGCTTCCCATCCCAGGCCCCACAACCTATGTCTGGTGTGGAGCCTGGCACCGAGTAGGATTCCAGAACATGTCTGTTGACCAATATAGAGGATGAAGGGAGTAGGCCCCACAAGGCCTGCTAGCCATTTGTTCTAAAGGATGGAGACACAGCTGGGGTGAGGGTGCTTTTAGGAGCGTGGGTGAAGGGGCTCCTCAGACATGCATTAGCGGCTAAGTGAGCATGTCTTCTGCCGAATCTTCACTGTCCCTGAGAGCTCCCTTCTCTCGCCCAGAAAGTAGTTCCTCCTCTTCTCACTTTGGGTATTGCTCCCCTTGGCCTTGTCCTCCACTAACCCGGGACTCTCCCAAATGCCCCGCCCTTCATCTCCACTGTTCTGATGTCCAGATTTCCTGTCTGAGATACACTTTGTGTTCTTAGAACATGGAGAGACTTTGGCAGATTTATCCTGGGGCATTGAAGGTCTAGTGCCAGGGAGAAGAAGCCAAGCCCCTACCTCGGAACACACGGGGCATAAAGGCCGTGTCTCACCTACCTTTGGGAAGGCAGGCCACCCTTGGCATCTTCAAAGGCCTGGTGGAGGAGCAGGGTGTCTTCACAGTTCAGGTGAATGGAACACTGATGATGTGGCTGTATCTGGTCCCTGGGGACATTGGGGGCCGCCCGGAAGTTTGGCAACCTGTCCACAGCCACTGAGGAGCCAACAGGTCAGGTCAGGTCCCCAGCCTTGCAGGGTCCTCCCTCTATAGTGACAACCTGCTTGTCCAGGTAATGGGCCAGAAGTCAAAGATGACAAGGTGGTGACAAGCTGGGGGTCAGGGCAGGGAGAGGACAGTGTGGCTGGGTTCTCCTGACTTAGAGATTCCGACGCAGATGGTCTCAACGGCAGATGCAATCAGCCATCTCTTACCGTTGATCTTGGTAACCGGAGACTGTGTGTCCAGCTGGGAGATCCTCTTCACGAAGGCCTTGGGAAGCCACTCCTGGAAGGAGAGAGCTCTATGAAAGGCCTGGGGTAGCCAATGCCCGGAGAAGCTACCCAGACTGTCAGTCCTTCAACCTCTGCCTAAAGAGATCCTCTTCTTCCTTTAGAAGTCAGCCCCAAACCACCTGCTCTGTGAGAACTTCCTGGAGTCCCCCCATCACACCCCAGTCCTCCTGTTTCTCTCCCCACCAGACTAAGCATGTCTTCCTACACGTGGCTCACTGTCCTGACTGGCAGCAGCGCTCACCACGCCCTGCTTGGGACAAGGACAGACATCTCGACGCACCTTATATAGCTCTTGCTGCTGCAGAATCGCCTTAACAATATGCACTGAGAGTTGTTGACTCCTGCGAGTGCAAGTATTCAGAGAGGGTCATGCTTTGTCCCCAAGAGCAGGGCCACACATGGGTGAGAGACTGCACGCGCTCTCTCTCTCTCTCTCTCTCTCTCTCTCTCTCTCTCTCTCTCTCACACACACACACACACACACACACACACACACACACACCTTATCTTACCTTTCGGGGACAGGGAAGGTATGACTAACTGCAATGCTCCGACGTACCAAGCCCTTCCTGGGTGCAAGCCCCTTTCCACGTTTCTCCACACTATCCCCCACCTCTGCCCCACTCACACACGACCCCCTAGACAGGCTGGGAGACTTAGCCAGTGTCAGTGAATAAGATGGATCCAGATCAAACAATCTGGAGCTTGCCTGCTGTCGCCCTCTGCCAGGCAGGAGAACATACTGGTGCTCCTGTGCCAGAGGTTACAGAATCTGAACCAACCACAGCCAGCCAGTTCTTCCCAGTCACAGAACTGAGTCCAGTCAAGACCGGCAGAGCCACAGCCACTGCAGGTGACAGGCAAGCTGCAGCAGCAACTCAGTCAAGATCAACCAATTTCTCTGTCTATGAGCTAAGGTCATACCTGCCCAGAAGTTTTACGACGGTGCTAAAAACAAAACAAAACAAAACGAAAACTCCCAAACCTCCATTCTCAGCACTGATATTGCAATAGATCACTTGCAGATGGTAGAATCAGAGAGAGCGAGAGGCGGAAATCCAAGTCTAGGTAGTAGACAAGTCTTAAGAATGATAAGCCAGACCCGGGCTCTGGCACTAGCCTGGCCTGCTGCAGGCTCTGTGGTCCAAGTCTTCATACTCAGGGGGCTTCTCTACTGTCTATAAGCTGTCGCCTTTCTCAGAGAAGAAGGCTTAGTCCTCGGATCTCCCACCCTGATGTAATCTGGGCTCCCTACCCCGTTCCAAGTATTCCTTGTATGGTAGACATTTTACCTCTACCCTGAGCCACCTCACCTGTGGTGTCAGCTCCAAGAAGGTGATCTGCGGCGACGCGCAGGATAAGACGACTCTGCTCCTGACCTCCTGGCCGTCCTGCAGTACGACTCCTTGAACATGACCTTCACTGTTCACCTGCACCTTAGCCACCGTCTGGAGTCCCAGCAAGAGACCCCAAAGCCCCCAGAAGGAAGCCCAGGTTGAGAAGGGAGGATGTAGCTCGTAGGCACCCGATCTTCCTCACCACAAACCCATGCTCCAAATCAGAGGGGTTTCCCGGGGAACATTGATGCAACCCACCCACCATGGAGCACAGTTCATGTGTGGTTTCATGATTGGTGCACTTGAAGGGTTTGCCAGAATACTGGGCCTAAAGACATCTGACAACTGTCGGCTGCCACTGGCCCTCAGAGGTGTAGAGCTCAGATTCTGGGCTTCCCTTGTTCATCAGTAATTCCGGGATCTCTCTAAACCTGAGACAGTTCTTGGCTGCAGCCAGGCCAATAGTGAGAGTTGGGGAAGGGGATCCACACCTTTTCCGTGAAGATACTTGCTCCGTGTGCAGTAGCTGAACTTGCAATGGCATCGGAGAGGGCACCCATGCCACCCTGGACATAGCCCCAGGCGCCCTGCATCCCCTCCAGGCTACCCATCACATGATGCAGCAGCACATACCTGAGGGCAGAGCACAGAGCATGGGGCTGAGGTGGGAGCCCGACTCAGATTCAGACGCCAATGACCCTTTTCTGTACTGGACCTGTGGCGCCTTCTTCCCAAGCCAGCCCCTTCCCTGAGCTCAATGCCCTGCCATCTCATGCCACACTCTCTCCCTGAGCATGTATGTGACACAGGACTGCAGGCTCCAGGTGCTGCAATCATCACTCCAGGCACCTGCCTGTGCCTACCTTCTGTGGGCATCTTCGTGGGCGCATGTCTGGCATGCATGTTACACCCAGCACCTTCACCATTCTTTGAGCTGCTCCCTTTTGGCATCCCAGCCAAGTGAAGGACACTTTCAGGGTTCCAGCAGAACCCCTGGTGTCATCCTTGACCTGTGTCAACTGAGTGTAGGGATGCCGTGACTGACTGCCTCTCTCCTCCAGATGCAGGCAGACCAGGGTCACTAACGCTTCCCAGCACTTGCATCCCTGGAGGCCACGCCTTGTGCCCTGGCCCCAGAGTCAGGTGCGCCTGCCAATCTTCCTTTCACAGCCTTCGCTGCAGTGTTGCCCGAGGGGGAAGGCCAGTCTCATCAGGTGGTATCCATGGCTCTGTCCTGGTGTCAGCCTGGTCCTACCACGCTCCCTCACACTGCGCACCCTTCCTAGGCCAAGTCCCTTTGATGGTAGGAACGGAGCACTTGCCCATGTCGCTCCAGCCTCTGTACCTCCTGTGCCACCAGCCTGGAACCTCTTCCTTCCATCTTTTTTTCCAGCCTGCCCCTTCTCTTCCCTTTGTTTCAGATCAGTCAGTTCCTGCTTCGTGTCTTTTTTACAGCAGGGCAGTTTTCCCTGCTGACATACTCCACACTTCATGGTCGCTGCTGGCTCTGGGTCTCTCTTCTGGGAGGATTTCTGGTTCCTTGACTACTGTGTCTCCAGCACCCAGCCCAGGCAGGTGCTCATCAGGAGTTAAGTGAAGCAATGGATTTCTAAAAAGCACGTTTCTCGAGCCGGCCAGTGGCTCAGCTTCCCTAAGACCCAAGAGAAGAGGCTGGGAGGCCCCTGATCCACACTGGTTGGTAAGTCAAGAGCTTGACAGAGTGCAGCAAAAGCTGCCACATTGCTGATGCTTCTCCTGGGGAACTCAGGATTGACTTGACCTCTATTGAAAAGTCACTTCCTGTGTGTGTGTGTGGGGTGGGGGTGCTTTTATCCTGGGGAGATAAGTCTCATGGACAACTCTAGCTGCATCTTAGGAGTTCAAACCACAACCACAACCCTCTCTGTGTCTGACTGTCACTCTCCAATTGGGCTCTAGGCACATCTGCTCATAGAGCCTGGGCAGCTTCTCATCCCTGGGAGGAAGCTGGGTGAGTATGCAACAAAGGAGGGGTGTGGATGGGAGGAAGGAGAGGAGGAGGAGGGACAGGAGGAGGGACAGGAGGGACAGGCGGAGCAGGAAGAGAAGGGGGAGGAGGAGGGAGAGGAAGAGAAGAGGAAGAGGAGGGACAAGAGGAGAAGGGGAGGAGGAGGGAGAGAGGCAGAGCAAGAGGGAGACAAGATACGGAAAGCAAGAAGAGGCTTTTCTTGGAGATGCATGGAGAAGAGTAGCTAAGAAGGAATTCTGGGCTTCAGACAGCATGTTCTAGAAGCCAGCTTTGCCTCTTACTAGCTTTGTGACTTTGGGCAGGACACTTCTCTGACCTCCAGTTTTCAGATGTAACTTTGAGAGTTCATTCAACATGCATGCTATGCAGAGCTTCACGCCTGATACACTAGCTGAGTTCAGAAAGTGGCTATCTGTGAGCTTCCTCTCATTAGGAAGTATGTTCCCCTCTAGCATCTCCTCTCGCCCTCCCCCCTGTCCATCGCCTTGGTCCCTACTCACCCACTCCCTGGAGTGTGGGGACTTGTCATGGCTCCAATCACAGCATCTGTTGCCAGCGTAGCCTTTAGAGGCTCAGACTCAAACCAGAGGTCCAGCACCTGGAGAGCAAAGCCACAGAAAGGCTCAAGGGCCTGGGTGGTAGGAGAGGTCCCTGGGCCATCATCTGGCCACACTCACCTTGGAAATGGGGGCTGTGAGGACCTGGTAGTACTGGGGGAGCTGGGCTCCCAGGGTGCGCCCTGAAAGAGAAGTATAAAGATCAAGTGAGACAGGCCTTGAGGAGACTTTCCCGTTACCTGGAAAGAAAGAACAGGGAGAGGCAGAGACTTGGAGACAGCGTGACATTCAAGGGCAGTGTGTGCTTTTCACCCCATACAAGGCTTTGGGCCCCTTTTAACTATCTTCAGCTCTGAGCATATTTCTCTGTGAGATGGGAGACATGTTTCATACGCTACTATAAGGGTAAAATGAAAAAGGAAAGACATGTAATTTTGTGGGCACCACTTATGTTTTAGTAGCAGGACAAAATTCTGGCCATTGTGGCCCCTTTGCATTATCTTGGTGGCTTACAAAAGTAGTTGCTTAATAAATAGTTATCATATGAATGGTTATTGCATGAAGCTCCTAGGACTGGCAGTCTGAAAAGAAGCCTAGTTTTGGTGTCAATGACAAAGTCCACTCCCTCCCTCCATATCCAGACACTGCTGTATAAAGTCGGTGGTAACCACCCAGCGTGGCTGGCTGACTACTCTGTACTCAGGGCCCACCAGCCAGTGGAAAATTTACAAGTGTGTCACAAACGGAGATTTGTAAGCAGCCTAGGCAGCAGGACTTGCCCCCGTGCATCTCCATTGGTGAAGGAAGTACATGCCCAGCTTGCGTGCTGCATCCGCACACGGGATGAGAGACACCAAGAGCACAGCTGGCACCTCTGGCTTCCCTCAGCCACAGACGTGCGCATGAGAACAGACCAGCCCAACTGAGCCTGCTGGGATCAGCTGAACTACAAAGACCCTTGGGAAATAAATGTTGACTTTTAGAAGCCAAAGGAGTTTTGTGGGGTTTCTTTTTCTTGTGACCATAGCTAACTGATTCCTTATTTTCCTAGGATATGGGGATTTGTCTGTGTGCCCAAAGGGTGGCAGAGAAGAACAGCAAGCCTCCTTGATCAAGCTTCTATCGCAGACCCACGGCAGACCTTCCTAATTGGACGCAGACCTTTCATTATGTTTGGTCTAAATTTAGTATTCTTTCTCATTTGGAGGCAACTCTTCAAATTCTCTTGGCTCTTACATCATGTTCTAGTTGTGGCTGTGGCAATGAACTTCCTGCTTTGATCTGCATCGCACATGGGAATTCCTACAGCATTAAGCGAAGGCTCTGTGAGATGTGCCTTTCCTTTCTTCTCGGGGCTCATCTGTCAGTTCATCCACAGATGCGTGGCTCCTCCTGCATCATGTCAGTTCATCTGCGGATGCATAGCCCAGAGGTCACTGTCTCAAGAGGGAACCCCTGACCGGTGGGGACAAGGCTCTTTCCTTCTCTTGGAAACGCTCAAGGACTGACATACCTCCTACAAGGTACATTTCTCAGAGTCTCAGAGGGACCAGTATCTTATTGCCCATCACACATGGCCAGTGCCAACATGCACCCTGGTACTGGTGTTCCCATGAAGGGGTTTGAATAAGATATTTCCCTGTCTAGGCTCACGTATTTGAACACTTGTTCCCAGTTGTTGGCACTGTTAGGGGAAGTTTTGGGACCTTTATGAGGTGGAGCCTTACTGGAGGAAGCATGTCACTGGGGGCGGGGCTTAGGAGTTTATAATCCCTCCCTCCTTTCAGTTTGTACTCTCTGGTTCTACATGTTCTACAGGATGTGATCTGCCAGCTTCCTGCTTCAGCCACCTGCTGCCATGCTGTCTTTGCCATTATATAGATTCTAACCCTCTGAAACCTTAAGCTAAAATAAACACTTCCTTCCTAAGTCACTTGGTCATGGCATTTCATCAGAGCAACACAAAATAACTGTGTACTCTGGAATTTCTTGCTTCACGTTCTCCTCTTTTGGAGCCTCGGGGTCACCCTTCTAAGTGAACACAACCCTTTGTCTTGGGCCCTGTTTTTAGGGTAGGGGAATTTGAAATTTTGGGGGGGAGTTTCTGACAGCCTCTGTGGTCCGTGGTCTATTAGCTGACTACACCTTGTGTCCAGCCACTCAAAACTCAGGTGGCCAAGCTCTGCCCTACAGGAAAAAAAAAGCCCAAGATCAGGCCACAAAATCCCACCAATTCCAGGAACATCACCTACCAAGAAAGCCTGCCTCCCCATAGTTCTTTGCTGCTTCTCGCCTGAGCAGAGACAGACACCTTCTTGTATTTTTCCCAATAAATTTCTTATGTGAGGTTTGTTGTGCGGTGTGACCTTGTGGTATTCCTTGGCCTGACGGCCAGAACACCTTTCTCCTTAGAGCTGTAACACTCACACTGGTGGCCGTCCTGAAGCTTCAAGCTTCTAGGCCTTCAGAAAGTGGGCTTGTTCCCGTGAAGGTCACTCTCTACACCCTGATTCCTGTATTTCAGACTTACCTGCCTTCAGCAGGGGCCTCAGGGTGGACAGTGCCCTGAGTCTCTGTAGCAGGGAGCCATGCTGGAAGGCTGCTGTGTCCACTGGGATTGCATCCAGCAGGGGGTCAATGGCCAGCACCAAGCGTTTCATGAACTCCTCATACCTGGGAAAGGCCTGCAACAGAGCTTCAGGTAAGCGGTCCACAATCCAGGATACCACAGGATACTGTCCCATGCCTAGTCCTTCGTGCCACACTTTCATATGACTGCCAAACCGACAGTGCAGCCCCGATGGCTCCTCGGGCCACATCCCTAGCTGTGGCTCAGCTCAGCTCTGCTCGGCTCTTTTACTTCCAGGTGTACATGTCACACGCAAAGGGCAGAGCAGCCTGTGTGTTAGAACAGCCACCAGGGCCAAGGGCCAGTGTGGGCCAACACCCACCACACTAAACTGACAAGTGTCTGAGGGTGCGGGTACAGGCCCGTGATAAAACCATTTAGAAACTCTATGTCCTTTGTGACGGGTAGAAGGGTAGAAGGCAGATGTTCCCCCAGCATGCTGACCACTTCTTTCCTCTCTCAGTCTGACACGTGGCCTTATCCCATTCAGCCACAGAAGCCTGTATCTTCTCACTCAGGAGCCCCCAGCAGAGCAGTTCACAGCCGTGTTCTGGACTCTGCCCTCCTGGCCTGGGCTGGTGACAGGAACAGGCATGGAAGTTGCCACCACCAGAATGGATGCTTTGCCCAGGACTTGGAATTTGGGCTCAGTTAGACATATGGATAAATCCAGGAAATTGTGGTATTACATAAAGTTCTGTAGTAAAAAACTTCTTAAAAATCATAATCAAACAATAAGGTTGTCCCTAGGCAAGGCTTGCAAAATAACCACTTTGAAGCACAAAACCATAAAGTGAGGTCTTTAGGTTCCTTGGGAAATGTCCCAGGTCTCTCACCATGTGGTCACTAGCAGGGAGGCACACAGGCAGTGGGCCCTGGCCTTGTGCTGATGTCCACAGGTGTGTCTGATACTGGCAGGATTTGGGCAAGGGTAGAGATGGGTCCTCAGCCCTCTACATCGACTGTTCCTGGTGACAGGAAGGCAGTCCCGTTCAGCCAGCTGCTACGATCTCCATCAGAAACGTCCCTCCTAGGCTCAGGTGTGGGGAGGAGGTGGCACTGCTCGGGCGAGGACTTGGGGCTGTTGCGCAGGATGTGGGTCTTAAGGAGAGCTCTGAGGATTACAGGCTGGCTCTGCTTCTACTGAGCTCTCCCTGACAGCCAACAAGAAACAACCGGCAACTCCCATCCCGCCGCCACGACTGTGAGCTGACTGTGAGTGGCTCCCGCCATCATAAACAAGCCAAATAAATCCTTCCTCCTTGAATCTGCTTCTGGTCTGTATTCTGTCACAGCCTCAAGAGCAGCAGCTAACACAGCCAGGCTTAGGATGCTCTGGGAAAAGGGGGCAAGGGCTGCAGGACTGTGACTGCCTGGGCTTTGTTCAGTGCTAGGTTAGCACACCAGAGGCAAGTGCATTGACTGCACGAATCTAGGTTTCCTTCATAAAACACGCTTCCCCTGAGATAGGATCTGGGGCCACACCTGCAGCTGGCAGCCGGGCTGCTATGAGAATGGTCATTCTAGAACATTTCCTCAACTGCAGAACCCTCCATACCAGGCCCATTGCGTCACCCGCTGACTCATCTGGACAAAGTCAACAGACGTGTCCCTGAGCTGGGTCTACAGGAAGTGGCTTGCATTCTCCATCTGGTGTGTGTTGGGAGGCAGATCTGCACACCACCACAGACGCTTCCCTGCTTTGGCTGTCATGGATTGATGTCAAAGTGAAAGAACACTTTCTTGTCCGAAGTTCTTCTTGTGGGCTTTCATGGGCTTTCGGATGGGTAACACGTGGGGTTCTGCGTGAATGCAGAGGGATGAGGCATTCCTGGGATTCCATCCAGCATGCAGAGACCACCTGCTCGGCAGCTCCAGATGAATACACGCCTGCTCTCGGAGTCCCGGTGTTGACTGGTCTCAACCACTGTCCACCACTCTGTTCAGCCCCACAGCCTTGACATCCGTTTCCTCCCAAGAGCCTGCTCTGGGTTGCTGAGGGAGGATATAGTTCCCGCTTGCCTTCCCTACCTGGGCATCCTTCTGTGAGAACTGAGAGATTTGCTTCTGGTTTCCAGCCATGTCTGTGCCCAGCAGCAGGGACCTAGGTGCCTTGCTCAGTGTACCCTCTTCCAGCATGGGGGTGAAGGAGTAGGGGTTTCGGAAGTGAAGCCTGAGCCCATGCTTCTGCAGAACACAAAAAGCACAGACATTATAGGGATCCATGTTTCTGCTCCTGTCCTTTGTCCAATCCCATTTGTGTGATCCACTAGGGATGTTTGTGACTGATCCCAAGTTGTACAGACCTGGTTCCTATATTTTTAAAAGACATCATAAGTAACCCTTTGGCCCAGACACCCACTGACAGACCAATGAAGCCATGGCACGTGACCCTCCACCTGCACCCCATACTGCAACACGTCATACCACCCCACCCATGCACACTGTACCTATTCCATCATTACTCGGATGTAAAGTCACTACTATGCTTCAGCTCGAGGGACGCTGTCACCCTCTCCACACACATAACAGTGGAGGTAAATAATTTGTCCCGTGCCACTTTAGAAGGCAGATCTGTATTTTAAAACCACATAGCTACAATTCCCAGGAACTGGGACCCTCATCTATAACTGTCTCCCCTCACTTCACAAGTAAATAGGTAAACTCTAAAGATAAACAATAAAGCAACAGTTGTGTGAAAATCCATAGGCACAAGGTGGATAATTTAATAAAATTTACACGGCAGTCTAATTTGCCACAAAGTCACTTAAAGTGGAAGTTCCCTTGATGCATTTAAATCTGAACTTGATTTCCGGATGTTTCACCAGCACAGAGCTTTCTAAGAGCACATCTACTTCTCCAAAGGAGCCATGCAACTACAGGCAGTGCACTAACAACAGCAGGACTGACTGTGGCTAAGTCAGGGCAGCTACAGGCACTGTGTGTCACCATCAGCTGGGCTGACTGGGGCCACCTTCTGGGCACTTCTTTGCCCTGACCTGTGCCTAGTCCCTCAGGTTATGACTCTGCTCAGATACTGCCCTTCAACAAGTCCCACCCTGACCCCGGCCACACAGGCAGGCTCTCTGTCCCCTTAACCTGATTTTGCCACCACATGGTTAATTACACACACAGTTGTCTCCGTCTCTCAGAGTGGAACACAAACACTTTGGGGTGGGGACACTGCCTGTTTTGCCACTGTTGTGCCCCTCATATGGCTTGGCACACTCACTAATTGTTATAGTGCCTGGATGTTGATGACAAGATAGTGCCTCAGAGGATAAAAGCAAAAAAAGCAAAAGAATACCTTATCAGCATCCCGGGAGATGCTCAAACCAGAGACTTTCAAGTGGACACCATCACCTAGGCATCAGGATTCTACAGAGCAGAATCCAATGTGGGTAGGGGCAACTCTGGGCCTTTTTTAAGCATTAAAGTTGAGAAATCTTTATTACAGGTTGGAGTGACTTCTTCCTTGAGCCCTATTTTTAAAATTTAATTTTGCATATACCAGTATTGTGTGTGTGTGTGTGTGTGTGACACCTTGGAGGTCAGAAGAGGGCATCAAGTGTTCTGAAACTGGAGTTCCTGTCGGTGGTGAACAGTTGTGTGCTGGGGATTGAAGACAGGACCTCTCTAGGAGCAGGGAGTGCTCTGAAGAGCTGAGCTAGTGCTCCAACCCCTCTTGGTTCCTCTCAACTTGATGGACTGTTTAACTGTGAGGAGCCCTCAGCTCCTCCCTTTCCCTGGCCACTGACAACTCTTATATTGCTAAATCTCGTCAGCCGTCTGCAGAAGCTGTCCACTCCTCTCCAGCCCTGTGCCCTCATCACAGACTGCCATCTTGTGGTCCACGGAGCAGCTGCCTCCAGTGCCTATGGACCTCCATGCCATCTCCACGTGGCCAGGGGACTAATTTTCTATAAACTATAAATCCCAGGCTCTGCTTCCTGAATAAACTCTTCTGCCTGGATGAAACGCAGTCCTGGCGTGAGCTGCCCGGCCCCCGGCCCCTGCATCCCCTGTGTAGCTGGGCTGCTCCACTCTCTGCTCAGACTTGCCCTGGCTCGCCTACTTGTGCGTTCTCTAACCAGAGCTCTCTCAGATCAGAGGTCCACGTGACTAGTGACGCCTTGCCACTTGAACATGAGCTCACATGTCATTCTTTCAAGGAGTTCCTGGCCACCAGGTGAGGGTGGGACTTTGCTTCCTGTCACATTGTCTTCCATTTTCTTTCTGTCACTTATCATCTCTACTTAAAGTTCCCTTCCTGTGTATCTCATTCCTCACTGTACCTCCTCCAGACTCATTCTGGGCTCGGTACAAAGCAGCCACCAGAGGAACACTGAACAAACCAGTCAATAAACAGCCCGAGGAAAAAAACTGTGTTATTTCAAGTGTAACTAATTGAACATGGATGATTTTTTATATATTAAAAAAAAAAACCCAACTGATTCTAGGGCTTCTAAATGGTACCTCTGTCATTCTTGACTGGCCAGTTATGAGAAGAAAGAAGGAAGAGAAAGATAATGCTAGACCACGTCAGGGATGTCCAGGAGTTTGTTCAGGGAATGTTGTTAGTCGTAGGTGACACAAAAGCATTCCCTTCCCCTGTTGACCCCGCATCTCAGCATCTCAGCCATCCCAGGAGGAGAGGGACTGGGAAGGACCAGCTGTGTCTCACAGACTGGAGGATGCTGTAAAAGGCTGCCCCTGGCTCCCACAGCGTTAAAAGTCGGCTTCTGAGCAAGAACCTTGGCACGCGGTGCTTCCCCGCCAGCACCTAGGTCATCCCTACCGACCTCTAGATTTGAGGGCCTTGCTGTAGGAAGATTTCCCCAGTGAAGCATGAGTGGAAGGATGTGGAGGGGAGAGACCTATAGGATCCTCCACGGATGGGAGGGAAGCCCAAGGCTGCCTCTGCTCCCCCACCCCAAATCTGCCACAGTACAAATTCCCTCTGGCTATAGTATGATATAGACTGCAGACCTTGAACCTAATCCCAGGCTCTGGTTCAGTTTCTATCCATTTCTGATACTATGTCTCCCCCATTCTCTTCTTCTCTCAAATAATAATTTTTTTTTCATTTGGGCTTCTGTTATCACCTAGTTCCCAGACTCTTGTCCTGGTTCTAGGAGAGCAAAGAGCTTTCTAAACAGTGGCTGTGTGGTCTTCTTTCCACTGGCGCAGGACCTGTACACTACGGGAGGCTCCAAGGCGGGAGACAGCCCAGCCAGCACCCTGGAGTTAAGTCAGCCTCAGGAAGGATGAGCTGAGATCAGGAGGTTGTGCCTGCCAGGAGGAGGGGGGCAGGGGCAGGCATGCCAGGGGACAAAGGTCAGGAGACCAGGAGAGAACAAGGGGCAGGGAAAGGGCTTCCAGGATACCTTCTAACCAGCTCAGAAGCCAGAAGAGGCCCCAGGCCTCTGAGACAAATGGCACAGTGGTGGTCAGTAACCCCTTCCATAAAAATCTGAACCAGGTGAGGGAGGGGAATCTCTTTTTAGCCAGGATTGCCACACACATTAAAGAGAAAGCCCTGCTTTACAACTAGATAGGGGCAAGCCAAAGGCAAGGGCAACAAAATGCAATGAAAGAGGACAAACAACTACCCCCTTAAGAAGACCATTCTGCTACACCCCCAAGAGGTACTCCCAAAGGTCTCAGGCTGTCACTGTGGGCCCTGTTGCTGGGATGGGGGGATACTGGGGGAGGGGCTAGATGATTAAACAGCAAACGGATATCAGATAGTGCAATGGAAAATCTCCAAGCTGCCTATAACTCGTTTTCACGCTCTAGCCTTTCCTGGCTAGATTAAAAACAACCCAGCACTGGGCTCCCAGCAGGGGGAGGTCCTCAGCTGTCTGTCACTAATGGCAAGGTTAAAGATGAGCCATGGCAAGGGCTTTCACCTGGGCAAGAGCTAAAGGGTAAGCTGGTGATAGGAAATACAAGTAGTCCCTCCTGGCCCAACGTCAACAAAATCAAAACTCATGGTAAAAACGCTATTCCTCCCTGATCACACAAGGTAAAGAGGGGGTAAAACTTAAACTCCCCATTTTAGGTCCATTCCAAGTTCTAGGCCACCCAAAGCAACTCTTAGCAGACTGGAAGTCTAAGCCAAATGACTTGTAACTGAGGTTACATATTCCCTCTTGGCTAGGCCTTAAAAGGTAGAGCATCCAAGGCCCATGCCATCCTGAGAAGAGAACGACCTAATACTCCTTCAACAAAAATCCAGGCTAACACCATGGGCACCCAGTTCTTTCTCTGGTGTGCCCACACGGTGTCTCACTGGCATAACCTTTTGCTTAGCACATTATTAAAAATATAACTGTCTATCCCTCATCTTCCAGCTCTTTCCCCCGATACCTTGACATCCATGTTGAGGACATGCTTCCTCTAACTCCAATAAACTGTCTCTGAGTTCCTTTCTGTGTCTGTTTTTATACTCTTTTATCTTTGAGACCAAGAGCGTGCAAAGGGGACTCGGCTTGCAGTGATGCCGTTTTCTGCTCATGCTGTCTAGAATGGTGGTAGATATGCCAAAGTTTAACGAGGGCATATTAGACACCTCTGCAAGCTCAGGTGCCCAAAGCTGCATGCAGGGGCTTTGTGAAGACCAAATATGATGCCAGGAGGCAGAAGGAGCCAACACAGAGCTGAAAGTCCCTGCCCAAGGCACCAGCCAGGTGCCGCCATGCAGACTGACGGTCTGATCTGCTAACAGACCTCGTTTTACAAAAGGCCTGATTCTTATTTGAGATTTCCAAGCTTTTAAAACAGAGGGTAGCTGAGACAAAACTAAGTTTTGGTAAGTGGGTCTCGGAGATGTGTGGGCTACAGTCTGGAAGAGAAGAAAGAGTTCAGGGAGGGAGCTCATTGGGGCTTGGGGTATGATGCTTCCCTCCCAGGTCAGGAAGATGGAATCACCCCAATAACTGACCAACCACCGGGTCAAGAGGGGCAGCTGTACCTTCAGCTCCAGGTCTGTGTAAATCTGTGGCCTCAAGAGGCTGAGGAGATAGGATGCTCGGGAGAACTTGAATCCTGGAACCAAATCAGAAGAACCAGTCACCCCCGATCACCCCTGCCTCTCCCCCCACTTCTCAGGGACTCACCTGGAATGATCTCCTCAGTGACAGCTGCACCCCCAATCACATGGCGCCTCTCAAAGACTGCAGTGTTCACCCCAAATCTCTGGAGGTATGCGGCCTGTGAGGACAGAGGGCCCGTTCTTGACCCCTTGTGCTGACAAGGAGCCTCACTGCGGGGCCTACACCACGCCTTTTGGGCTCCATGTCTAGATGTCCCCTCAGGTCTGGTGCGCCTACATCTGCCCCTCCACTTTCTGGCTGAAGACAACTGTCCTTCCTTTAGGGGAGGTCTGGTGCCTGGGGGACACACATTGCATTCTATCTACCCTGCCCTGGATGTCCCTCTCCTTGCTCTGGGCTGGAGCAAGCCCCAGTCTTCCTCTCAGGCACATCAAAGACAGAATAGTGAGGCTGAGAATGCCAGGCCAGAATCTCCAGGTTCAGTTTCTCATTCTCATTTCTGCTGATCCATGTGCCCCAGTTCCGTCACACGTAAAGACAGAGCTAACGGTTACAGTTCCAGCCTCACAGGGCTGCTGAGGGTTACCTTAGCTGCTCTCTAATAAGTGTTTAAAATATGCTTTATTGCATGTGCCCTGACATCGGTGGCAATGCAATAAAGGGGTGCTGTGGCTGCAGCAAAACTTTATGTGGGGGACGGGGGGTGGTGACTGGTGCAGGGTTTCTACGAATCTTTTTTTAGTACTTAGTGGGAAATTAATTAATACATATTGAGCTAAGCTAGTCTAGGCCTAGAGGCCTGCAGTGTGTGTGTGTGCACTTGCATGTGTGTGTGTGTTTGTGTGCATGTGTGTGCACTTGCATGTGTGTGCTTGCGTGCATGTGTGTGCACTTGCATGTGTGTGTGTGCTTGCGTGCATGTGTGTGCACTTGCATATGTGTGTGTCTGTCCATCTTTGCACCACTGATATCAACGTGGCAATATGGTGACGTTCATAGGTCACATTTTGCAAAGTTTGCTTGGTGACTGCTATGTGGGTGTTCCTAGCCTGCCACGCGAGGAACAGTTGCTGTGGTGCTCCCTACTTTACAGATGGGAAACAGGCTCAGTGAGGGTTAACAGCTGGCCTCAGGCTGCTGTGTAGAGGTGTAGTGAGCATAGTGCCCTGATCTATCTCTCCAATCAAGAACAAAAATGAGCAGAGCCTGGCGTTGGGAAGTTGGCCTGGTACACAGAGAGAAGCATGCTTTTCTCCTTCCTAGAGTAACTTCAGTGAACAAGGCTTCTTTGAAGTCATGGAAATGAGCCCAGGCTCCTAGCAAGCCCACTGCACAGCGGTGTGTGAGCACAAAGGGAGATCTCTGTACCGTCTACGAAATACCGAACACTCCCCAGCTTGGCTACAGATAAACTTTGAGATTCCCAGGTTGTCTTCATTTGCTGATAGCATCCACTCTGGAGCAAACTCTAATTATTATTATTTTTTTAGATCCTTTTTCAGTTCTTTCCAACACTCGGAGAGCACAGACTGTCGCCAACTCGTTGTTAGAGACCCTTCCAACTCCGGGCTCCAACCTGCTCCTCTATTCCTGTGACATTTCATAAGCCTTAGGCCTTCCCACAGGCCATGGGAACCCTTGCCTTGGTGACAGGACAAGGAAAGGAGCCCATGATGTCCCCTCTAATTGACCCTGGACTGACACTAGACGCACGGACAAACTTGTGATGTTCGCTTTTAAAATCCCTCCCCTTCACTCCTGAGAGCCACGTGCTCAGGGGGCAGTGCAGTGGGACCAAGGGGTACTCACAGCCACCAGCCCATTGTGTCCTGCAACGAGACAAAACAGAAAAGTGTCACTAAATGCAACTTCTTTAAATGCTGAGTCCCCATTCTTACCCCTCGGCCACGCATATTTTTCCCCTGCCCACACTTGGATGTGGGACACCCCGTGGGGGAGTCAGGGAGCCCTCCCCTGGTTCTGTTGACCTTGGCCTGGAAAAAGCTCTGTTCCTTGTTTCAAGGTCAAGGAGAAGTCCACAGTTACTGGACTTCTGTCCCTAGAGGGAGTTGGTGACTGTGTATGGAACCATCATGGTTTACAGGCCTGTGAAGGTGGCCATTTGCTGGCATGTGTGGACAGGTGCTACTCAGTCAGCTGAGTGCCACTCAGGGGGACAGTTGCTGTCACACACGTGTCTGACACAAGTGTGACTCATACCAGGCACGGTTGTGCCCCCAAAGGCTTTATCCACACAGGAATATCTCTGTCAGTCCCCAGTGCTCTAAAAGGAAAAATGGATAGTTCAAAATTTTTTAAAAAATGAAGTGGCTAGAACATAAAGCTTCCGGGTGTGCATCAGTAACAAGGTGGGCTCCGTTCTGCAGGGTGGGGTGTTGGAAGCTGATTTCTCACGAGCTCCCAGTAATTCTCTGTGCAAGTGGTATCAGAGCTACACCGAGCGCCCAGGCCCCAGCCTGCTCGGCTCCTTGCTCTCATGTGACAGCTCAGCTGGTGCTGGAGAATCATTCACAGGTGGAGAAAGGGCCCAGATGGAATCAGGCAGCTTTGGGACCTCCAGTCATTTTTCTCTTTGGTAACAGATGCCACTCTTAGGCTTTCAGATGTTAGTAGATGGTTGCGATCTCTTAGCACATGCATGGACCCAGTGTGGGCTCAATAAAACTCTCAGTTCTTCTTCTAACAAATGTCTATAAGAAGGGGAGCAGCAATGACCCCCATGATGGATTTCTCCATGGCTGAGTTGATTTTGTTTTAAATTTCCTACATGGAGACATCCAGAATTTTAGAGGTCACTGAGCCAACTTCTCATCCATTAATGGAATCTCTGAAACTGGATTTTTCAAGCCCTTTTGCTCACGATTTACAAGAATAAATGTCCCTTACCCTGTGACCTGGCATACTGCTAACGAACAAATGTTTCCCCAGAACCAAAGCTCCCTGCCCTAGCATTAACCCATCCTGTGAAAAGTCTATATATGATAATCTATACGGTTTTATTTTAAGAACGTTAGAAACGTTTCATAAGAAAGTTTAAAATACTACTTGTTGGACTTGCCATTGGTTTGAACCTGCAGTTGGAGATGCCATTCTCTGAATATACATGTAAGCTCAGGCAGTCAGCTCCTGGCTTCATCTGGCGTGGCCCTCAGAGAGGCATTTAACAACCAGTGGCTGCCTTCATATGCAAGGCAGAGAGTAATGTGCATGCAACGTGAAGTCACCATATGAACGCGGAACCTTGCGGTGCTGAGTGAGGAGGACCAGTAGTGTCCGATTGTAACTCAGTCGGTTGCAAGACCATCACAAATGTGGTAGCTATTTGGCTTTTCATTAGTGGCAGCTATCAATCTTGGAAAACTAGTAAAGGCTTCCTGGCCAACTGGTCCCAGTTCGGCCATGAATGGACAGACTTCAAGTGACAAAGAGCAAAGATCTAAACGTCAGAATCCTCTCTCCAAGTCCTGGTTGACGCTCTTGTCTAGTGACTGGTCCCCTTCTGCTGCAGGATATGCTAATCCCCAGGCCTCGAGGGACGCCCACTCAACAGCTGATGGCTCTTGAATGGAGCTTGCTGAGCTTGGGCCTTGCTGCCACCTTTTCCAGATTCACTGTGTGGGGTGTTGGGTTGATGTGTTTTCAATTGAGAACATGGCATCTAAATCAAGAGCCCTGTCTATTTGATTTTTAAAATTGTGTGAGACACATCTTTATTTTAGCATCGATAATTAACACAAGTCTGTGTATAATAATCATTCATGTATGCCCACATTGGAGAGGATGGCTCTCAGCACACACACAAAGAAGTCAAGCCAGGCCAGCATTTACAGCAGTGTGAGAGGCCCAGAAAATGTGAACCTGCTATCTTCATAGAGCCCAGGCGCCAAGAAATGCCTTCAGGCCCCAGGAGTGTGGAAGGAAGACCCTGGGGTGGACTGCAGGCTGGCCCTAGGCTGTGCCTCACCCTTTACAGCGCTCTGAGCTGAGTCAGCAAAATGTTGCCGGACCCCTTCCGTGGCAGGTGTCAGTGTCTGAGGGAAGGCATTGGAGGAGGGCACCATCTGTGGATGTACAACAGGGAGTCTGGGACCCCCCCCCCCCCAATCCACCCTCTTCTCTTTAGGAATCAGCTCACTTTTCTCTTTGGATGACCTCAGCGGTGAGGGGTACCAGAGCTCAGGGCTGAGAGCCGCTGGATTTCTTTTGCCTACAGTCCAGGTTCTTTCTTCCTAAGCCTTAAGCACCATATGCTTTCTGAGAAACTCAACAGAGTTCACTGAGGGAATTCACCCGTTTCGTAGGAGATATGGAGAAAGCTCCTGAATTTACTTAGTCCCCCTGGTCACTCTAGACAGAAAGATTTAAATCCAGAAGGCAAGAACCGTTTTAGACCACACAGCAGGACCAAGGTGGAACCAGAACCAAGGGCTCCTGACTCCCAGACCAGGGGAACTCCATCACAGTCCTGCTCATAAGGGCTCCTGGCCAGGTTGTTCCCCCAGATGAGGGGACAGTAGGGGGCTCCCTGGAGGCCCCCCAAAGGCCTATGGGTAGGGCGCTGCCTTCCCTCCCTGAGCTCTGGCTCTGTTTTCTTTAACTTTACCTGCTCCTATCACCACCGCATCGTACTCGGACTTCAAGCGTCCCCGGGCTTCTGACTGAGTTCGTTTCCAAGTTGGGCAGGAAGAGGAGTGCAAAGCCCTGTTGAGACCTTGGCGGCTGACAGCCATTTCTGCCCCCAACAATTTGCTTACGGTCGGCTTTCCAGCGGCCCAGGCAGGGGGCGGGGCTAGGAGTTACAGCCCTGTTGTTAGCCTTGGCCTTGGGCCATATTTCCTGGGGCTTGGGCTTCTGCTGCTCTGAGTTTGCGCACGCTAGACTTAAGAAGGGGGCGGGTAGCCTAAGGATCAGCACAGTCTGTGCCACCTCCAGTGCCCAAGGGAGCGAGGACCAAAGCGGGAACAATTACCTAGGTTTTCTGGGGCCCAGGGGTGGGACAGAAGAGGGCTGGAGGGAGGGGTGGAGCCAAAGCAGAGGCCCGCCTTTCCGGTGCCTCCTTCCTTAGTATTCTCAGAGCAGAAGTCTGGGTGCCGGACAGATATCCTGTGAGGTGGGAGGGGCACAATCAAGTCAGACTTTACTCCTTGCAGGTTGGAGTACGATCTTGCAAGGTGGTAGTTGCTCCGTGTGGCGGGAGCCTCCCAGCTACCTTTTCAGTACGACCAGGGTCTTTGGCTAACAGAAAAGGTCACCTACTTTCCTGAGAGCTGTGTGTTCTCTCCTGCACCCTCCACCCTAGGCTAGTATTGCTGGGCGAAGCGCAATTCTTGAGGGTCGCTCCTTTGAAATTCTGGACTGTTTTGTCTTGGTACCGTACACGTTTTCCAGGGATTCTCAAGGATTGGAACTCATGCCTACACATCACCGTAACCAGTGTGCTTCCTTCCTATCCCTATGTCCTGTCTCGAAGGGGTGGGGGATCCCTTTGACCTGTCCACTACTCAGTCAATCATTTGCGGAAGAAAGGCACCAGAAGTGGACAGTGGGGCAATCCTAGCTGGGAGACCCAAGAGACTTAGTCCCACCCCCCTGATAGAAGACAGACAGGGGGAGGGGCCATGGCCACAATAAAGACTGAATTCCAGAATGGCTGGCTTCCACCTTAGCCTTCTGATCAGAAACAAGGAGACAAATTTCTGGCTTAAAACAAAAGCCTGGCAAGACTTTTTCTCTGCTGGTAGGACCAGAATGACAAGTTCAAGGCCAGCCCAGGCCTTATTTACCCCCAAATTGAGGATCTCTCAGCCTCCCTGTCCTGTTTTTTGTCCAAACTGACCAACCTTGAATTGGAGGAAACCCCCACCTCCAGCACGCTTAAAACCCCCAACCCCTTGGTTGTGGAGGCCTGAAAATGTGAGCCTATTTCCGCGTTCCAAAGGTCAGAGAGTTGGAACTGACCTCTAGTTCCTTCAAGGTTATTGTGGTCCACCTCAAACAAAGGTCCCACCTAGCCCTGAGCAGAGAGTTCTGCTCTCTCAAGGTTATTGTCAACAGGTGTGGTTAATGGCCAGACCTCATGCTCCAGGAATAGAGAAGTAGATCTATTCCTACCTCAAACAAAAGTCTAAGGAACCAATCAAGGGTCCAGTTCTGGAGATAGCTTTGGATTCCACCAGGGAGTGGTTTGCCTACAGAATGTCTTGGTCTAGGGTGTAGGTGTGACTGGCTTTGTTCTAGCAACAGAATGTAGAACAATGACTGTAGCCCCTGACTTTCAATTGGTGTGTTCATTTCCTTGTATCTTGTTAAAGTAGGTTTTTGTCTTACTCCTACCTTTTGGGGTCAGGGGTATTTTAAGTAGTGGGAAATTAAAAGTGGGTGAATTTCAGTACTCACTGGAATTTCCTCCCGATACTATCCTATATGTTTCTCCATTTTATTATTTTCATTTGCGTCTTCATATTCTTTAATATATTTCTAATCCCCACACCTCTACCCTGGCAAGAGGTATTTTTGTTGAGGCTGGTCCCCGACACTCGGTTTCCTGAGTCCCCTGCATTGCAGAGTGTCTTTTCTCTGCATGGGCCTTGTTGGGGGCGTATTTCTTCATCTTTAATAAAGCCTTTCTGTGAGTTCTAGATCAAGTGAGAGATGTGTCTCAAAATACAAGGTGGATGGCATCTAGGGAACAACTCCCAAGGTTGCTCTCTGGTCTCAAGCACACATGTGCAACCTGCGCTCCAATAACGTGAACATCCTAAACGGTGGTGGGCTGCAGGCAAGGTTCTTTTTTTTTTTTTTTTAAAATATTTGATGCTTTCCTCTTTTCAGCCTCTCAGAAGCATGGTATTAAGGAGGATCACAGAAAGAGCCATCCCTGTTGACAGTGCTTCTCAGTGTCACCTTTGAGGATTTTATTCTCAGTGTCTATTGTCCCCAACATTGATCCCTACACACCAGCCTTTCACTGCAGGAGTTTCAGCCCAGGACTGGCCTGAGGCTGGGCTTGCGCTCACTAGGGCACACACCCTTTTTCAGAGTGCAGGGACCCATCACTTTCCAGAGTGGATCCACATTTCTGCCATGAACTGTCCTCCATCCAAACATTGCCTCTTGGTCTGAGAGGGCCAGGGCTGTGCTCCAACATTCTGGTGGTGTCCGGTCCTTGTATCTATGCTGAAGTAGGTACCTCTTGTTTAGAAGGGGAGGAGGCTGTATCCCTGGGAGGTTCTCTGGACGAATTGCTTTCCTAGGAATGGGTAAAGACCAACAGAGCCCAGTCTTCATGTTGGCCAAGGGAATGGGAATCTCCGGGTGGGCACAGGTCTCAGAATTACTGCCCCAGGGCAGGGGAGAGCAGGCGTGGGGAGGGTGGGACTTAGCATGGGATTCTCTGTGTCATCAGAAAGGCAAGAAACACAGGCACATATGGCTTGGATAATGATAAGAACAAACATTTATTGAGCACCTACTGCGTGTACCTCCTGACCACCCTGAGAGGTAGGTGTTACCAGGTCAAACGTGAAGAAACAGGATTCTCCCAGAGTTGCAGGCTGAGGTAGGCAAGCTTGGCCAGCTGGTGGGAGCGCCTTTCATTTGGAGTAGGAAACAGTTCCCCCACTCAGAATGGCAGGAAGAGGGCGGCTTCACACCGTCTGAGCACTAACAGCTCCCTCACTAACAGGTGCCATCCTGGGCACCCAGAAAGGCAGCTCACCATTTCTGACTGCATAGTGCTGGAGGTCAGCAGAAGCATGGCATCCCCTCCCTTCAGAGAAGGCTTGCTCACTAACCCATGTGGGAGAATCAGCGGTGGCCTGTGGGAGACCCAGGGCTGCTGGCAATGGGAGGAGGCGTAGCTGTGGGCAACGCCTACAAGCAAGGTTGCTAGGGATCAGACAGAGGACAGCACCCTCTACTTAGGGCAGAATCACCCGGGAGGCCTCCCCCAGGCGCCGGGCCAGCTGGCTGGCCTGCTGCACCAGCAGGTCAGTGGGGATGACGGACAGGTGCAAGGTCAGGAGCTCGTAGCACCGGATGGGTTCCGAGGGGCGGCTCTTGCTGTAGTAACGCAGGAGCTTCCTGCAGGAGATAGGGCAGGACTCAGGCAAGGCCACCCTCAAAGTGCCCACCCCACAGTTCCCACAGAATGACCTAGACTGTGACATCACCTATGGCTCCTAAGCTCCAGCCCAACCTAGGGACACAGTCCCTCTTTTGGGCTCTCTGTCCTTGAACAGTGGTGTTTCAGCTAACGTGTGTGTGTGTGTGTGTGTGTGTGTGTGTGTGTGTGTGTGTGTGTGTGCGCACGTGCATGTGTAGTAGTAGTAGTGGGGGGTCCCTACTGAGTGTGCTTCTGGGGCGTTCCTCTCTCCACGTGGGATTCTCCCCAGGTTTCTGTTATTAGGGCAGCCGCTCACTCTTGGAAAGGCTATTGTCCATGGGAATTTGAGCCTTCACTACCAACACCTGGGGCAAATGGGGCTCGAAGGCTGTCAGCCTCACCTGTAGTAGTCACCTCCCAGAACTCCAATGGGGACTGAGTCATCTGAGAGGACAGGCACCTCGATCATCTGCAGCTTACAGCCCTGTGGGAGGAGGAAGGAGCAGAAGGTGGGCTCTAGGGAGATGTGAGAGGTGGAGCCCTGGCAGGGTCCGACTGTGTGGCCTATGCTGTGTGTGTCCCATGCTGGGACAGCGTCTGTACCTTTTTACCTCGTCTGGGAGGTAGACATAGCCACCTTATACAGCGGAGTGTGGTCTAATGCTCAACTCTGACCACATATTGTAGCTTTTTGCTACCAGCAGGTGAAGCTGCGTTACTGAGGAGCTCAGAAAGGCCCAGGGGGAGTGACCTGGGGTGGGGTGTTCTTTCAGGGTCTTGAGAAGCAAAGGATTCTCAAAAGACCCCAGGTCTCTGCTTTGGAAGAAATGGGAATTCTTTGGGCAGGATGAGGCGGGAGAGAAACAGAAGATCTGTAAAGCATGCGCACTGTGCCAGGCACAATTATGGTGCCTACAGAGTCTCCCAGAGAGGCTCAGGTGGCACCATGAGGCCTGCCCCATAGGGAGATAGCTCAGCAGGCGTCAGGGACACTTGTGTGACCTGAGTGCCCTCCACAGCTCTGTTGCACCCCACTGCCTCACGGGGCCACACTAGTCACCAACTCCTTGTCTCTAGAAGCTCTGGCACTTGGGGGAGGGCACTTAGAAGGGCCTTAGCTCCATCATTTGAGTTTTGTGGACCTAGCCATGGTGTTTATCTCCAAGATAGCAGTGTGTCTCCATCTGTAAAATGAGTCAACAAAACCTATCCCCATCATTCTCCCAGGCTGTAAGGGACAGATAAAGAAACTACATTGCACTATAGTAAGGTTGAGTTGTTACCCCAGTGAGTGGGGAGAAGAGAACAAGATCCAGGAAGGGTACAGGAACAGGAGGACAAGAGAAACTGAGGCAAGGAGGTGTGATCCTTAGACAACTGGCAGGAAGTGAGAAGGAAGCATTAAGAAGGAGGGGAGGGAAAGAAAGGGGCGGGAAAGGGAGAGGCAGCAGGCTCCAGTGGCCTGGTACCATGTGGTGGTGACGTCTACAGTACTGCACAGGCCAGTTAGAGACCTGAGCCCTGCTGGAAGCATCCCCTGAGCAGGCTGGCCAGCTGCTTTGAACTTGGGTCTCCCCGATAGCGGGGTCATGGCAGTCGACAGTACTGAAGCAGTATAGCTGAAGATATTATCAGGGCAAAGCGCCTTTTCAGAATAGGGAGAGCTTCCCGTCAGCTCTCATCTGCCTAGACAGCCCTGCGCCCCTGCGCTGTGCCTACCTGCTGTTCGCCAGGGACAAGAGGAGATGAGACAGACAGATGGAAGAGCGCAGAAGAAAGGCATCCAAGGGTTCAGAGCAGTGGACAGCTCTCAGGACCGTCCTGCCCAGAGACAGGGCAAACCCACCATGTCATTCTCGAACCACAGGAAGTAGGAGCAGCGGAAGTCCCCTTCCTGGAACAGCAGTGTGGTGCAGCCCTTCTGCAGGTACCTCCGTGCCAGCCGCACCAGAGCCCAGACCTGGGGGGAAGGAGATTACTTAGTACCACTCTCATGGCCATGATCTCCGGATGGAAAAGCAAAGGCCAGAGCTGAGGAGCTCCTGGGAGTTCAGGACTTCTGGGAGGTAGGACAGTGACTGTCTGGGCTCAAGAGTAGTGGAGATAAACCATCACAGGGCAGATGTCGGAAGGGCTCCCTCTCCAGCTGCTGTGGGGATAAAATACACGTGGAAGTGATGTGGGATGCTCTTCTATATGCTGTGAATGTTTCATTACCCTTGGCTAATAAAGAAGCTGATTTTTCCAATAGCCAGGTTGGAAATCCAAGCAAAGATAAAGGAAAAAAGAAGACAGAGTTCAGGGAGATGCTAGCAGCTGCCAGGGAAGAAAATATAGAATAGAAATGGGTTAAGTTGTAAGAACTAGCTAATGACAAGCCTGAGCTAATAGGCCAAACAGTTTGAATTAATATGAAGTCTTTGAGTGGTTATTTTAAAAGTGGCTGTGGGGCCAGGAGGGATGAAAAACCTCCAGTTCTATGGAAGGGCTTCATGCAACTTTACTAACAGACAAGATGGTTGTGATTAAACCTACTTGCCCTGTCCTGCAGGACTGGGAGGCAATGGCATGGGTTCTATGCCAGAGGCACTGAGAAGCATACTTAAATGTGAGTGAGCCCTGAGCTGTGGCATCACCCAATCAGAGGTGAGGCCTAAATGAAGGCTCACTATGGGATGGCTGGAAACAGCAGCCCTGAGGGGCTTCCTAGTTTAGGTCCCTCCCTGGGAATTCTCTGCCTAAAGCAGGTACTGGCACCTAGGTTGCCTAGGAGCAGCCTGAGGGAAGGTCTTCTCTCCTACGCTTGCCCATGTAATGCCAGGGCTGGGAAATGACCCATTCTGTCAGAAGCCTCAGTGGAAGGGATGTGGGAATTACTTCACACTTGACCATAATGTACTATCTAATTAAATCTGCAACAGACACAGGAGCCAACTCCAAACTCCAGAAACACAACCCGACAACACAAAGAAACAACTTTAATAGCTCCTGTCTGACTTCGTACTTGCATTTCTGGGGATCCACACTGAGGACATTCAGGGAGGAGGACTTAGGCATATGCACAGGTGTCTTCACAAATCATTTCTAAGAGTGACCGTCTGGAGACCACCTAAAGGTTCGCCCAGCAGGGAATGGCTTTGTGAATTATGCTGCATCTGCATGATGGGAAATTATGGGATGGTTGAGGTGAGGCATACAGAGTTAGCAGGATGAGCTGCACCTGACAGTGTGAGGCCAGAATGTGTCGCACAGCCCTGTGCGTGCAGAGGGGGCAGCACTGGGATGAACCTAAGGAGGCAATGAAGAGCGATGGTTGAGTCCCCACTGGGCCAGCGCGGGATGCGGAGGAACTGGTGGTAGGTGAGGAAAGGGGCCATGCTCTGCACAGCATGCGTGGTCCCTGCTCTGTGAGGTCATCTGTGTCTAGTGACCCGCACCCTTCACACTAATAGTACGTGGGAAACAGTATCATCTTCATAACAGGTATTTGAATTAAAAAGGAACTGAAATGCCAAGACCACACAGCCGGCAAGAACAGAGATGGCTTCACAATACTGGCCTTCCACATCCAGCTTATTTTACTATCATGAAACACTTGATGTACACAAAATAAAATACAGCCTTCTAGGAAATGGCAGAGGTTTCCCTTTCTTTCAAGAAGAAAAAAAAAAAACTACCAGTCTGTCATGAAGAAGAGTCAATTAAATTAGAAGAACAAAGAAAGATGCTTCCTTAGCAGAAATCACCCAGTCTTACAGTTTTGTGGGTATAGCTCAGGGGCAGAGTCTTGCGGGTCCATAGCTAGCATGACAAAATTAAAGAAATCAAATTGTGTTGTAAAATTATTTTTTCTTGAGATAGAGTTTCTCTGTAACTTTGGAGCCTGTCCTGGAACTGGTCTCAGACTGGCCTCAAACTCACAGAGATCCACCTGCCTCTGCCTTCCGAGTGCTGGAATTAAAGGCGTGTGCCACCACCTGACTCATATTGTGGGGATATTTGTACACTGTGTAAGGTGTGTTGCTGTGATTGGTGTAATAAAAAGCTAAACAGCCAATAGCTAGGCAGGAAGTATAGACAGGATTTCCGGGAAGAGAAAGGAAGAGGAAGAGGAGGAGGAATCTAGGCATATTGGAGCTGCCAGGAGACCGGGAGAGGAAACAGGAGGTACAAGATGGAAAGGAGGTAATGCCACATGATCGAACGTAGAGTAATATAAATGGGTTCAGTTATAAGAGCTGGTTGGAACAAGCCAAAGCTACAGGCTGAGCTTTCATAATTAATAAGAAGTCTCTGTGTCATTACTTGGGTGCTGGTTGGCGGAACAAAGAAAGACTCATTACAAAATTCTGATGCCCACACTGGTTGATTTTGTTCTTTCCAGTTCTGCCGACTCAAAAGATCTTGGCTGAGCACTCACTTATGTTGGGTGCTGACCTGGTTCCAGCACTGTAGATGCTAGGCATGCTGAAGTACATCAGGTGCAGCTACCAACATCCACTGAGGCTCTCTGGGTAGGAGGATAAGCTGCTGGGCCTAAGGAGCTCACGGCAGATGGAAGTAGGCACACCAGGGTAATGGTGGGTGAGCACAGCAGGGCTATGCTAGAAGCGATTAGCACCACAGAGACCAGAATGGCTTATTTCTCCTGGGTCGGGGGTCAGACCTCAGTGACCTACCCTGACAAGCAGCAGTTACCTTGGCTTTGACAAAAGCAGCCAGGGGCCCCTTGCCCAACTCAGAAGACATCTTCTCACTGCTGCTGAGAGAAGGGGCCACCATCTGTCCAGTTGTACGGTCCACATAGATGAAGTGCACCAGGCCTGGGAAATCCTCGAGGTAGGTGAAGTCCTGAGTTAAGGGGCTTAAACGCCAACAACAGTGGAGACAGTGGGGGTGCCTCTTCCCTGGTCATGGGGTTTCAGAGCTACATAGGTGAGGCTTAGGGGACCAGACTGCTCCTTAACACAAGCTTCTGCCTCCACTAAGGCCCAGGGATCTCATTTTTTCTTTCCCTCAGCTCTCTCCTCCTCCTCACGTCCAGTCTTAATATTCTCGGCATCTGCAGTTTTAATATAATCTGCATTCTACGGGAGGGAAGATGCCATGTTCACAGCTGGGCTTTCCAGGAACAGCACAAACCTTGAGGCTGGTGTGTGAACAGAGCCACTTAGCTGACGAATGAGCCTGGCTGACTGCCCACCCCTCACTGTGATCTTGTTCCTTTTCACCTGAGAAGTTGGAAACATCACGTCTGAGAGGAGAACAGACTCCCACGAAGTGGAGTGGCTTATGGATAAGCGGCCTTGTGGCTTTCCGCTCCTCCTCCTGCTTAAGATAAAAATCCCAGAGACAGCCACAAGAAAACTTGCTTCGACCTCCCTGAAGACTGGTATAAACAAACTAGTTCCTATAATGTACAGATGTGTGCAGATGTGTGTCTTGGACACAGGGCACGCATCTACAGTAGGCCTTCCCTGAGCTTTCGCTTGCCACTGCCCTGTGACCATCCACGGAGCTGTCGAAGCAAGGAGACTATCCTGGCCCTCACGGAACAGGACTGATGTTCTGCTGGGTGGAAAACATGGACACAAAGGTCCCTGAAGACTTCTAAGATAACCCTGGAGCTGCGGGGATTCTGAGATTTCAGCCTTGGGGCACATGAGGCACCATGGCAGGAGAAAACACATCTAACATCCCCTGGGGTCTTGCACCCCGGAAACTCCGGGCTTTCTCGGGCTAGCTGAGGCAGGCAGAGGATATGACACCATGGTGACGTTCCTCCGGCTCTTCACCAACAGGAAATCCTTCCAGTCCAGGAGTCGCTCTCTGGAGAGGGAGGAGACTGGAGCTCGGTGGCTGTGCAGTGCCCTGGCCACCTCCTGCTCCCTCGTGTACGCCACCCTTACTTACTTCATGAGCTTCTGGACTTGGTCCTGCAGGTGCTGGGGCAGGTGTGGGCCTCCCCTGCTGGGGGCAGTGGCCAGGAAGCTGAGCCGGTAGATGGCACACAGTTGTCGCTTCAGCTTTGCACAGGCCTGGAGCAGCCTGGGCAGTGACGCCAGGGAGAGAAACACAGAGCCTCTGGCCACACACCCTTATTGCATGGGAGGCAGCTGCCAGGCTTTCCCTAGTGGTGTTCTTTACCACACAGCATCTCCTTGAACCACACCATTTTGCTAATAAGTGGGAATGTGACTTGCCTTAGGTGGTACCTGCTCAGTGCTGCATCGGGTACAGCCAAGGCCTCTGTCTCATGTTAGGTTCTCATGTCCCTGGCCTTCATTCCTCTCCAACCTCCCATGGTCTAGTCCCAGCTCCCTGGGACTCCCTTTCTGTCATTTGTAACTCCTTGATCTTCTGTCCCCAGGGCCTGGGGGGACAGCAGCTACCTCTGAACAGTTCCCCTTCACCCCAGTATGGTTACTCACTCCCAGGATGATCCTGCTTCACTTTTAGAAAAGGCCTTGGTCTTAAACTCCAGCCAGGAGCTCTGTAAAGAAGGGTAACAGGTCTGTTCTGGGCCGTGTTCTGCAGGGAGGTCCAAGGGAGATCCCGCCTACATCCTGACGCTCCAGGTACACCTGCCTTCCTGCAGCCAAATCTGGCTTTATGGGCAATCACTTAGCAGGGCATGAAGTAAAGGTCATGTGGCCTCGACAGGTACAGACATGTGCCCATCGGAGGGACTAGGTGAGTTCCTTAGGGGAGCACAACAAGCCAGGGGACTGAAGAGAAGTGGTGTTGCAGGTAGCCTGAGGATGGGCTGGGGCAGCCTCAAGGGATTCCTGGCTGACTCTTCCCAAAGTGAGAAGTCAGCATTGCAACAGCTGTGTGCCACCACAATGCTCAGGGCACTGAGGATACCATGCTGCCCACTGACAAGCCACTATGATGCCCATGGTACCCTAGGATACCGAGCTACCCGCTAACAAGCTACCACGATGCTCAGGGCACCTAGGATACCATGCTGCCCACTGACAAGCCACTATGATGCCCATGGTACCCTAGGACATCGAGCTGCCTGCTGACAAGCCACCAGGATGCTCAGGGCACCTAAGATACCATGCTGCCCACTGACAAGCCACCATGATGCCTATGGCTCCTAGGATACTGTGTTGCCCACTGACAAGCCACCATGATGCCTATGGCTCCTAGGATACTATGTTGCCCACTGACATGTTCTGATCTAGAACTCTGCCACAGGAGGGCCTCGATGGGCGCCCGTGATGGCCTGCTCACCGAGTTCCCTACGTGCTCCGTGCTTGGTCTCCACGCAGTCCTACTCTCCATGAGGCCAGCTGGGAGTGGGCCCCATGATGGGCAGGTTCTGGCTCCATTGCTCATGGGCTGGCCACTCTTGGCTACAGTATGACTATCTAAGCAAGCCCGTGCCCTGTCTAATGCACTGGGATTACAATTTGTGTTCGACCAAATTTCTCTAAAGAGGTTCTGAAAATGTCAAGTCCAGCTATTTGGTTTTTAGCATTTAATGAGGACAACTAGGGCCACAGACTGAGGCAAACACGGACAGGAACCAGAGCTGTGTGCCCCTTATCTACTGGGGGCGAACTGGGCCCACTGCCAGTCCTGTCTCTTCTCTGAAGCCGGGTACATACAGCGTCTGGGTCCTACCTGAATCTCCTGCCCAACTCTATTCTTGATAAACTTGTCCATCTTCTGGCGCAGGTCTCCAACAAACGGCTGGGACCGCAGGGCACTTCCGGGCTCCTGACCTTCCTTCAGCTTCTTCTCCAGCAGGGAGAAACCATCTAGTAGTTGGTACAGGACCAGGGCCAGTGAAGTGCTGGAACTCTGCCAGGGAGAGTGGATGCCAGGATGGAATGGGGCAACCAATCAGAGGCCAGCAGGCCCTGAAAGGTGCCAGGGTGGGACTGCAGCTCTGTACCTTGGTCAGTAGCACCATGGTGATGCTCGGCCACAGGGGCAGGCAGTACATGGTGTGCGGCACTAAGGGACAGTAGTTTTCTTTTACATTGGCATCCAGGAAGATCCTTCTGGGGCTGGGAGTTTCTGGGAAGGGTGGCACTAGCCGCTGGAGGGTGTCCTCAGCTGTCTGTGGAGGAGGAAGGCCTGTCAGTGTGGTGGAACGAAGGCCCAGGCTCTTCTGTAACTTGGGCCCACCTACCCGTGGCTTCCATTTCTTGCCCAGCCTATAAGTCACAAGGAGCAAACATGCCTAGTTTCCTGACAACCCACCCATGAGGTCTCCATGCTGGTGAAGGCGCCCTAGCAGCTCCCATTCTCTCTGCTATCTGCCTCTTAGCTTCTGCTGGGCTGTTTTGTCCAATCAGGATTGGATGTCATGATGGGTGGGGGAGGTGCGGGGGCTGGGTGGGCAGTCGGGGCCAGCCCAAGAGACACAGAGTTGGGTGAGGAAAGTTCTGCTTTCAGAGAGAGGAAGGAACTTTAACATGCTTGGTATTTCAGTCACCCTCAGAACATTCCAACGGCCCTCCATACTGGGGAAACTGAGGCATAAAATAACTGTGTGAACAATACTCCAGCCTGAGGTGGGGCACACAGGGGCTCTGCATGCAAAAGAAATCTTTTAGAGAATTAAAGAAATCATTAGAGATACCACAAACATTTCTCTGCAAGGAGGTTCTAGTTATATAGAACAACAGAAAGGGGAGTCATAGGCTGATTGCTCCGGGAGATGCTGAACATGTGCATGGATGGATCTCCAAGCACCCCCACATGCTGACAGGCTCTGTGGAGACAGGAGAATGCCTCAGTAGAAAGGACGATAAAGTACAGTGGGCGCCAAGTGTGAAGAAGAAAAATGCACACAGCATGCACACATCGTCATGCAGTGTGTGTGAGAGAGAGTGCATGCGTGTGCGTAAAATAACAATGACTAGAAGGAGACCCCAAGAACATTCTCCATCTTCGAGGGGGAACTGAGTGACACCCAGTCTCTTCTGTACTTGACTTTAATTATTTCTCACATCTAAAAATAAGAAAGATATCTAAACTTCAATTTTTTTTAATACTTAAAATTTAAGTTGGACTTTCATTTCCAAGAATGTGGGGGAGGTCATCTACTCTGCTCTCCCCAGCCCTGCTTCCGTGCTGAGCTGCACTAGGGAGCCTGAAGGAGGCATGGTGCAGCTCTGGCTGGTGGGGTCACCCAGAAAGGAAACCCCAGTCCTCGGCATCCCAGAGTAGAGGTGCCCGAGAGGACACAGGAGACTCACCTGAAGAGCAGCGGTGGGTGGGGTGCCACCATCCAGCCAGAGGATGCTACCTGCCACAAATGAGAACACAGCTAACCATAGACACGGTCCCATCTCCCACGCCTGCAGTTAGGGGGTCTAGATCACTGACAGCTCAAGTCATTTAGCCCAAAGCACTGGGCATGGCAAGGCCATTTCCTGTGGCTGTAGCCCCAGAAAGCCATTCCCGCAGAGCTCCGCAGTGCCAGCTGAACTCTGCATTTCCAGGGTAAAAGCAACAGGGACAGAAATTTCCTGCTGGGAACTGAGCCGGTGGCAGCATCTGGAGGGGGCACATTCCTCAGACCCTTCCTTGTCCTCCACCCGCTCCTTGTTTCTGCTCTCTGTTCCTTCAGGTGGCCTACACAGGGAGCAGCACCCGCCACCCTGCTCAGTTATTCACACACCGAGCTTGCTGAGCACCTATTGTGTGCGGGGGGGGGGGGGGGAATTGAGCTTGATTTCCACCCTGCGGAGCTCGCCAGCCTATTGAAGCCACTATGTATTTGAAATATTGCATGTTTGTAGTATTATCCTCTCTTGCACTTCATTGCAAATAACCCTCATTTATAAGCGCCCTCCCCCCTCGGGTGGCCATGCTTCAGAGCTGCGCACAAGGCTCTGGCATGTTCGCACTCCCGTTTACAAATGACTTGCACAGCAGCCATCCATTTGTAAATCAGGTGGTTGAGACCCAGGGACGCACTTGCTCCATTTGTAAGCTGGGAGTTCCGTGCTCGCCAGAACATCATGAATGTCACTGAGGCATACAAACCTGGCCACCCAGAGAAGGGGGTGATGGTGGTACTGGGGAGGGTCATGATGGACAGGGAAAGATGGTCAGGTGGTGTGCCATGAAGGCCAAGGCCATGCAAGGCCTGCAATCACACCGTAGGTCATGGGATAATTAGTGAAGCTAAAGCTGGCTAGGGACCCTACCCACCCCCCAGAAACAAGCTCAAGCACATGAATCATTCTGTAATCTCTGGGTCTCCCAGGTGTCCTGAAACCCAGTTCAGACCTAACTAAGGCTCTGAAACACCTAACTCAGTGTGAGCAACTTTAGCCATATATGTTAACCACTTGGGGTCCTTTGTAAGAAAACCCTGCACAGCTCAGCCTAATTAAGTCAGAATCTCCACACAAGCTCGGCTTAGGTGGTTTGGGAAGAGCCCAGGGGAGTCCAGCTGCAGCTGGGGCTGGGATCACTTTCTGGTTCAGCGCACACCACAAGTCCCCTTCAAGGCACACAGGGCTCACCTGCGTCCAGGTCTGAGCACTGACTCAGCTGTGCTGAAGCTGGCTAGGGCTGCTAAGTGCAGCCAGGGCTGAGAGGCACTGGTCCATGGAAGGTACAATAGTCCCCAGTGTGTCCCTTCTGCAAAGCCAGCCTTCTGTCGTGTGGGTGAGCCATAGGGTCTCCTTTTATCCTATGATCTCGGTTCTTTCCTGGTGATGGTGACAGCCTAGCTTTTGGCTTATCTCCTCCTCTAAGCAATGCTGTGTATTCAAATATCAATTTGAATATTAATAGTGTTAACAGTACATTTTTACTACTTACTCACAGATCTTGGAAAAGCAGGTAAGGTTAAAAAAACCCACTGAAACTGAATACTTACACTCTAAAATGTGATGGACCCAAGTGGTCTATTGTTTAACTTTACTTACTAACTTAAATATTAATTATAATGAAGATAGAGGAGACAGAGAAAACACACAGATGCAGTTTTAAGAGCTCTGGGGGCCATTTGCACGATCTTAGCAGTGTTTGGATTCAAGCTGGGGTTGATGGGGAGGACCGCCCACAGAGCTGAGTAATTCCAGTCAGAGTGTGTTCAGCCCTTCACAAGCGACGAGGACACACTAACTCCCAAGACACATTCTCTAGGCTGAGGACTGGCTTCTGCCCCATGATGCCATCCACCCGCTCCATGGGCTTCACCTGAACTCTGCTCGCCTGGGGACGGAGCAGGTGTGAAGTACTCCTCAGTGAAGGAGACGCTGTCCGTGTCCTGGGAAAGATGTCACACTAGATGAGGGCCAAAGGCCAGGTGGCTTCTTCCAGCTGCTTCGGTTGAGCCTGCTCTCCCGGGGAAAGTTGGAAAGGCCTGGCCTGGACAGAGGCAAGACGGGGCTACCCTCTTTCCTCCCAGCACCCAGCACATACCGTCTCCTCAGAACTCCTGGTGGGGACTGAGGTGCTCTGGCTTCTAACCTGCTGCACTGGGATGTTTTGGCTGCTCAGAGGTCTCCTCTGGGGGAAAGACTGTGAGAACACCAAGGTAATGCAGTCAGCGAGGTTGATCTGGCTGCTCCCACAACCCTGCCTCCCAGCTCTTTATAGAAGCCCTCCTCCCTGCCATGCTCTGTGAGTGAGCCTGGGGACATGGCCCTCCTGCTGTCCAGGGTACTCTGATCCTGGAAATTCTGACATGTTGGTATCTGAACCAGCACAACCTGGTACCGCTAATGACACGATCATGTGGCAAGGCTAATAAGATGCTAGGCTCTATGTGGCCTGTCTCCTTTACCTCTTAGGTCCCCGCATAAGTGACACCGCCATGTTCCCGGTTTCCCCACTGCACAGAGGAGGAACTCTAGGCTCTAAGATGGCAAACGCTTCAAGCTCGGCTCACACCACTAAGGGGAAGACCCAAGCATCAAACAGGACCAACTCCCCAGATCTGCACAACCTCTAGACCGCCCCTTCAAGAATTCTCCTTCCATCTTAGAGTCAGAGGACAAATGCTCCTCCCCCTTCTCCTTGTGCTGCCCTGAGACCTGAGGGCTGTAGTCGTCTTTGTCATCTTCTTCTGTGGAGTCTTGGGTGGGCTGGAGGTCCTGAACGAGAAGGATCAGCGCCAGGAGATCGGCCGGGCGCAGGGTGCTCGCACCATGGCTGCAGAGACAGAGCAGGGCAGCCTGTGAGCATGCCACTTGTATATCTCGCTGGAGATATACAAGGTTTAAAGATTAGCCTATTAACTGTTAAAATCCAAGTTTTACATAAATAAACAAAAACTAGCAATAGACTCTAAGCGTTGGTTAGAACCAACCCCAAGAAGGGAGTGGGATGAGGTTTGAGACCCGAGCCTGGGACAGGTCTGGGCTGTGAAGATCCTGCAGACAAGGGTCTGGGAGGGTTGTGGGTAAGGTCAGGGCCCCAGGGTCACCTGGAGTAGAAAGCCAGCAGCTTGCAGTGCACGAGCAGAAAGGCATGCAGGGCCTCCTCGCTGCCCCGCTCAGGGCTGGAGTTGACAGCCTGAACCACATGTCGCTCAAGCGTCTCGATGCTCAATTCACAGAGCTGGGGGTGAATCAGCCGCTCCACTGCCTAGCCAGGGATTGGCAGCAAAGGAAAGCACGTCAGTATGTCAGCCTGTGCTTCATCCCCTTAGCCCAGTGGGCACTAAACGTTAGATGCCAGGTACGAGAAGCTGGCAGACTAAGATGGGCGATGTCAAGTCTGTGTGGCTCCAGGCCCTAGTAGAGGAAAACAACAGTCAGGAAACATGGAAACTCAACTGTAGCATGTGCCAGCCAGGAACACGTGACACTGAACTAGCTAGGAATAGTCAAGACCCACTGACATAGAGTGTTCGAAGAAATGTCCCTGAGGAGATGACTTTTAAACTGGTATTGAAGAAACCAGAAAAAATGCCAGACAGAGCAGGGAAGAAGCAGAAGGCAGTGGCTACAAAGGCATGATCTGAACAGGCAGTCTGGAGAAGTTCTGAAGTTCAAATGAAGAAGGAGATAAATCTATGAACAGTTAAAACATTTCTCAGGGCTGGCAAGATGGCTCAGCAGATAATACACCTGCTGCCAAGCCTGCTGCCCCAAGTTTGGCCTCTGGGAGCCCCACAGGGGGAGGAGAGAACTGACTCTCGCTGGTCCTCTGACCTCCACTGGCATGCGATGGCAGCCGTGTACCTGCCCACACTCACACATACATCCACACACACAAAACAAACAAATGTCAAAAAGTGAAAAGCTTTTCACAACATATTATCGACATAAATGAGGAGGTACAAAGGCATTTTTCATCAGATTGCTGTGTCGTTGTCAAAGCCTGGTTGCATTACACACTCATCAGAGCTGAGTCTGGACCAGCTGCACCTCAGATGCTCAAAGGCTACGAGTACATTATGCTGACCTAGACACGAGTGTTCCTGAGACTGATGGATGGCCCATGTCACCGCTGTATAGTGAGGGAGGTCTGTTAGGAAGGTGGGTCGAGACGGACACGACAGATCTCCTGCTCTGGCAGGTTTGGGGAGGGGTTTGGATTTCATCTGAACCGCATCAGGCCTTTTCCTGCAGCAGCCTTTCCTGGTGCCCGAGAGAGAGCTGGCCACGCCATCTTCTTGCTGCCACAGACTTTAGTGGAGAGGTAATAGGGCACCAGGCCACTCTGCTGTGTAGTTAGAGTGTACGTATGCTTGGTTTCCTCTCAAGGGCAGGGAGTATCTTTAGGCATCACAGTATGGCCCTCCTTCTGGCACACAGTAGGTTCGTTTCTTGGCAGATGGAATGAGTGGGGCTGAAGGGTGAATGTTTTCAGATCCACTTCCAGTTCACGGACTCTCTTCTGCCGAGTCTCACTTGTTCTTCAGCGTAGCCTGAACTGTTTCACTAATCAGCTTTCAGGTCTACACCACCTGCGAGAGTTCTTTTTTAAATCTGCCTGGCCATTTTGGAATCTTTTACAATTTCTATTTGCGGTGTTACTTCCCATATCTTCAATTTTTAAAAAGATTTATTTATTTATTATGTATACAGTGTTCTAACTGCATGTATGCTGCAGACCAGAAGAGGGCAGCAGATCCCATTACTGATGGTTGTGAGTCACCATGTGGTTAATGGGAAATGAACTCAGCAGCTTGGGAAGAGCAGTCAGTGCTCTTAACCTGAGCCCCGTCTTTAGAAGTTTTATTTTGTATTTTATCTATAATTCCAACTCCTTGGTATCCAAACCTGTTGGGAATTGATTGCCTGATGTCCCGATTCTCACTTATGGTAGCTGAGTTTCTTGTATATCTGACTGTCTTTAACTATGAACTATGAGCACATTTTACACACACACACACACACACACACACACACACGAGAGAGAGAGAGAGAGAGAGAGAGAGAGAGAGACAGAGACAGAGGACACATCCACCCACCTCTAACTTAGTAGTTTTCAAAGAATAATGAGATCGCACAGCATCACTGCGTAGTTGTTAGAGCTGAAACTCTGCAGCACCTGTTCTGGCTCAGCTGAACAAGAATCTGCGTGAGTGAGGATGTTCTGCCCTTCATGAGCCCACCTGCTCACTCTGACAGATGTCATGAGTGAGATCCACAGAGGGACCCTGTGTTTGCCCTCGAGGGAGTGGAGAGGATGACTGACCAAAGCCACCTGTCTTACTTCCTTTTCCTGCTCACTGCTGTCCATTCTAGTTTAAACTCAATGTAGTTTTCCCCAGGATGAATGAGGTCAAAGAGGCCATTTTCAGAAGGTTCTGTGATTTATCATGAGCCCCAAATATTGGCCTGAAACTCTCACCTAGAATCTAGTTGCTCACTATGGGAAGGTACACTGGAGTACCTTGGGCAGAAAGAACAACAGGACAGCTGGGAGAATTTTGGGGTCCACCTATCCTCTTGCCCATTATGGTCAAAACATGGTCTTGCAGCTGGACACCTCTAGTGACCTGACACCCCCGAGGCCTGACACTCCTGGGTCCGAGTCACCTCCACAGCAAAGCTCTGCTCCTGTTCCCGCAGGTGGCTGTATGTCCCCAGCAGCCTCTGGAAGTGCTTCCACACTCGGGCACGCTGTTCCAGGTCAGGGGGGCGGAGCCTGGGAAAGAGCCAGGGAGAGCAGGGGTCATCTCTAGCCCCGATCCAAAGACCCTGTCCCGGGTCAGCATCAGAAGCCTGCAGTGAGGCCAGCAGTGCACAGAGAGGTTGTGAGCATAGACAGGGAACAGAGCTCAGGCCCCAGGAGGAAATGTTTCATTCCTGGGCTCCTTCTTGTATAGATATATAAGCCCACCTGGGGGTGGGGATGCAGCTCAGATAGAGTACTTGCCTGGCATGGGTAAGGCTGGGAGTTTGATCCCCATATTGAAATAGATAATCAATCAATCAATCAATCAATGGCAGCCAGAAGGAGGCAAGAAGGCACCTGCGTTTCCTAGGCTTCTGATCTACACAGGGCCCTGTAAATAGAGAATCTGGTCTACACTCAGGGTAAATCAGGGGTATCGGCCAGCCCCGCCACTGTGGCTGTGTTAGGCACCCATGGCTACAGCTCTAGTCTCTGTCATTGATGCCATAGCCTCTAGGGCTAAAACAATCTATGAAAACAGTGCTGGCAGATCCAGAAAGTGCCTCGTTGATGCACATGTGCTCACATTCCTGCAAAACTCACAGCATTTCAAACCATGTGACTTCCCATTCACATGAGTGAATCAGGCAATCCGGACTCCTACTCCTTTGGGCCCACCTTTCAACCCACCCTTCTCCATGTATGGGGTGAAGTACGATGCCACGCTCAGCCACTGAGGCTCTGAGTGTAGGCCCCGTATGCCACCAGGTTGGGGGAACTGTATTTTTTTTTTTTTTTTCTGTAGAGAGTTTAAACAGCTTCACAAAAAAGTCAGAAGGGATAAGCTAATGACAGATCACTGGCGCCGGAGCACCAGGCTGGGATGCTGCCACTAACACGCTAGGTGGCGCTGGGGAGGTTGTCTAAGGTCTCTGCCCAGTTTCCCCATCCGCAAAAGAAAATCAGAGTGGATGGTCGCCAAGGCCCTTCTGGGCTCTGCCGAGGCCAGTGACTCACTCCTTCCGGATGAGCTGGCCGTCCACAGTCACCAGCCCGAAGTGCACCTCGAACAGGTACTTGAGCACACACAGCTTCCTCCGGAGGTCCCCCTCGCTCTCACTCTGGTCTCCATTGATGGCGATGAACAGGCACTCTCCAAACTGTGGGCAGTCACCAGTGTCAGTTGGTCCCCTGGGGACCCCCTTTGCCTTCCAGGTCTCAGAGGATAAATAAGGGGAGGGCGAGGCCCAGAGGACTCTCCTAAGCTGTAGATTCTGCTTCCCAAAGAGCTGTACAGTCCAAGGCAAGAAAGAGGCACCCGGGCTCCCAAGGACTAGACAGAAGTGGACCGTGGGTGCACTGAGGGCTGCAGGGCCATGTACTTACCAGATGCAGGACATAGAGGTGGTTGCCATTTTCTGTGGAGAAGCTGGTGTATGTGTCTGAGAGCTTCTCCAGCATCGTCATGGAGGAGATGATGACTGGGGCCAGGAGGGTGCTGAGCTGGTCCTCCAGTGCAGGGAGCTGCAAGGGAGCAGACAGAACACTGCCTACCCTGCAGGGATGCCTGATATTCAGACACTGCCTACCCTGCAGGGATGTCGCCTGACACTTGGACACTGATACAATGTCTGCAAACAAGGTGGGACACATTCATAGCTTGGACAGTCTGAAAGTGTGCCAGATACTGGGGATAAAGGAACAAACAAGACCCAGGTCTTCGAGCAAGAGACCCACAGTGTTGGACCTGTCTGAGGGGTCACTACAGCCCGGATGGGGAAGGTAGGAGGAGAGATTGCTCCAGACCTTGTGTGGTGACAAGGAGGGTGGGCTCAGATTAGTGACTGTGTAGCTCAGAGTCCAAATTCAGAAGGAAACATTCAAGTAGGTATGTCTGACTGCAGTCAACAGGCCACATGTGCCCAGAGAGAAGCAACGAGTGCCTGACACAGAGCCACCAATTTACTTAAAACAAGAGGGTAGTTTGGGTGAATTTTCTTTTCTTTTGCAATTCAATTGCATGGTTTATCAAGCATAAACTTGGCAGATACTATCTTGTCACGAGGCCAGAAGGTTGGATAAACCTGCAAGACACTGAGCCACATTTCCCCCCTAGAATCCTTGGAGCAGCTAATTGAGAGCTCCGAGACTCCAAACATATCAACATCTACGCCATTTGTAGTCCTGGCCTACCTCGGGGACTTTATTCCCAGAAAACAAACATGTGAACAAGCACGTTCACAACAGCAATTCGAAATCCCAAACAGGGAAAACAGAGAAATGACCAATCCTAGAGAAATAGCTAACTAAGTACATCTAAACCATAGTTTCTTAGACTGGAGGTCACAATACTACACAGGCTTGACTAATCAAATAAACGGGTTACAAAATATCTGGCAACAGTAACAAGGTTCTGGATGTACAATTATCAAAACTAATTAAAAACAAAAAGCATAAAGGGTCAAAGGCAGCTCTGTCCTAACACACCAGCCTGCTCTCTGTCCCATGCCACGGCGCCATGAAGCACCAACGAACACAGCCTTTAAACACCCCAGTGCAGATTCGAGACTAGTGTATGTTAGGGATTTTAGTTTTTTTCTTTACTGTACACACCAGTTTTCTGTTTTTATAGAAACATAATAACATAATGATTTACTTATGGAGGACAAAGACTTAATATTTCTTATTGCCATTCCTGCACATATAATAAATTAGTCTACTTCAGACTGTATTGTGTTAGAATATTTAATTTTAAAAATAGATATTGGAGTGATTGACTTTAATTTCATAAAAATAACTAGATAAATTTTGATTTGGTTTTAGGCAGAGTTAAAATGGAGAAATGGCAATAAACATACTTCTACTATTTTGTGCTAATGTTTAGGTGAAGTGCTGTTCTCGGCATCGACAATTATAAAATCAAAATATCAATCAGCTTAGAAATATTGAAGATGCTTTATGTGCTGCGATACCAAACAGCATGGGAAAGCTTAATTAGCTTTTAAAAAAGATTTTATTTTAAACTTGTGTGTGTGTGTGAGAGAGAGAGAGAGAGAGACAGAGTGAGAGAGAGAGAGACAGAGAGAGAGACAGAGAGAGAGAGAGAGAGAGAGAGAGAGCATGCAGGAGCTTGCTGAGGCTAAAGAGGGCAGCAGATACCCGGGGCTGGAATTACAAGTGGATCTGAATTGCCACTGTGGATGCTGGACCTGAATTCAGATCTTGAAAGGAGCAGTTAATGCTCTTAACACTGAGTCATCTCTCCAGCCCCAGGCTTTGGTCCTTTGTAAAGATAAATAAGCACACTCATGTCATTAGTGCTTAACGTTGCTCTCCTCTTTCATTAGTGAATTTATATGTATACAAATGAATTGTTTAATTTTTTAAATGATCTATTATCAGCAATTGTCTGATTCCACATTTATTCTACACCTAAACGCCAGGGACCACATAAAAATTCTGTTGTGCAAAGAGGTTGCAGAAGAAAGTTTCTGAGGTTCTTAGCTAAGGAGAAGAATCCATATAGCTACTTAAAATAACACTGTTCCAACAACATGGAAAATCCCTCGGACACAGTGTATATGCTGAAAGGGCCTTGTTAAATTGTTAAATGACTGCCTCCAACATAGGTAGGAACACTTACTTGCAATTTATTCAAGTCCTATTGCCTTCCTTAACTGTTACAGATTAGATTGAAAGTCAGTAAAATAATCTAGACTGAGTGCAGTAACTCCCCCTACAGGTAGTAGATTTTTCTACTGAGAATATTTTGTGGTGGAAGGAGACCAAAAGTTTTCAATATATAGAGAGTGTAAAGGAATATTATTGTATATTACTTGATAAGTTGTAATTGTATCAAATAATTGGATAAAGTTCAATCAAATATAGATTATTTTACACAGTGACAGCTATCTAGGATATATATATAGTATATATGTGAATGTGCATATGTGTATACATATGTATAGAATATCTTTATATTTAGAGAAATAGTTCAGTGAAGATATATTTATTCATATATTGGAATATAATGGTAACATTAAGAATTATGTTTTTGGGTTCATAGCAAAATGCAAAAATGATTTGATAAAATAAAGTGAAAAAAGTCAAGAAATAAAGCTGTGAATGTGGTTGATCCCTGCTATAGAAAAGGTAAAGACCCAAAGCAGGGAGTTAAGGAGCTAATGGAGCCCGGCGATGGGCTTGTTAGTTCTTCAGAAACTACTGTGCGCTCTCAGGCTCCCTATAATAACGTCCGTTATTCAGCAGAAACCAAGTGTGTTATGCACACAATCAGACCTTGAGGACGTGTTCCTTTACACTAGCTACTTAGGAACTGAAAAGTTGGGACTTTGTTCTTGTACCAGGTTTTAATTAGGAGAAAGAACTGAAATATTTATTTTCTTTCTCTCTTTTTTTTTTCTGACTTTTTTTTCTTTGACAAGGTTTCTCTGTAATCCTGGTTGTCTTGGAACTCGCTTGGTAGACCAGGCTGACCTCGAACTCACTGAGATCCGCCTGCCTCTGCCTCCCGAGTGCTGGGATTAAAGGCGTGCGCCACCACTGCCTGCTGAAATATTTCTCATAAAATCTTAAAGATTAGATGTGGATGTGTTAACTTTTAAAAATGAAAGTGACAGAGAGACAGGACTGGATATTAATTTAGAAAATCATCCGAATGGCTGTGATCTCTCTTAACAAAGGACAAGGCACTGGCGACTGGTGGTGAGGGTGATGGGGTCAATGAAGGGCATCAGCTCAGCCAGGCCTTAGCCTCATCCCTGGCTCTGGGGAGCAGCTAGATTGTGTTGCCAGGACATCATCACACCTCTAATAAAAAAATTATTCCAAAATTAACTCTGAAAAAATTCAAAATAAATGACTCTTGTGAAAGGCAGAATTAAATAAGAGAATATGGTAGCCATTTCTGAGTGATATTAAATGAACTATCCGGATGTCCAGATACAGAAAAGCTCTCAGTCATACTTTACACTACATTCAAGTGCAAAAGGGGTCATTGGGACTAATATGAAATCCAAAGCTAACTCTGTCATGGAGGTGTATGTCTGTAATCCCAGTACTTGGGAGGTAGAGGCAGGAGAATTGCAGGTTAGAGGCTGTACCTAGTGAGATCTTATCTGAACAGAAACAGGGACTGGAGGTGCTTCAGTAGATAAAGATGCTTGTTACCAAGCCTAATGACCTGAGTTTCATTCTCAGGATGGCAGAAAGATCGACTTTCCCCAAGTTGTACTCTGAGCACCACTAATGGGCGGTGGCATGTGCACACATGCACATGCATGCACACAAGCATGTGCACACATGTGCATGCATGCTCACAAATAAATAAAAGTTAAATAAGAATAAAGCAACAATCTCCCAAACCAAAACAAACCCTAAACTATACAAATTCCAGGAGAAGATATGGAGAAAATTCTTTGTGATCTTAAGTCAGGCAAAGATTTCTTAGATGTGTCAACAAAAGCATAATAGGTAACTGCAAAAATGGAAGATTGTGCTATCAGAAATAAAAACGCGCGCTCTTTGAAGGTACTCTCTCTCCCTCTCTTTAAAAGCTTTTAAAAGAAGCTTTTACTTATTTTATAGTATGTGCATTATAGGACACAAAACGAGAAGCCAAGAACAAAGCCACCCAATCACAAGCAGCTCAGCCTGATGTGTCCTAGATCCTGCCAGTGTGGATACATCAGGTGATGGAGCTCATACAGTGTGTACCACGCTCTCCTCACACTGTGAACATTCACCAACTAAAAGCCCCACACTACATGAGTATTTGATAACTAAGAATACACCACGCCATCTCAGTCTGTCAGACAAAACTGTAATCCTGTCTTCCTTGGTAACAAAAATTTCATAGAAGACAAAAATGGCAGCTGGTCTCTATACAGAAGTACTGGCAAAGTTACAATTAAAATTCTGCATTCCCCCAATGCTCAGCTTACAGGGAAACACAAAGCAACAGGCAATACTAAGCGCAACATCCCTAAGTTTATCATCAGATCTGTGTACTAAGACATGAAGAAGCGTGTTCCTGCTCGATAAATGTGTTCCTATGGAGTACTGAAGATGTGCCTATGGCAGACGTGTGGCAGCGGTTCTCAGGACGTCAATCTCAGCACAGCGCGGCACTGCAGTTCTCAGGCCGCGAGCCTCCCTCTGCCCATCCATAGTCAGCCTAGCAGCAGGAATTAACTCACACTGCCCAGACACGGCTCAACAATTGCATGTTCAAGAGGAACGTTCTGCTATTTCTGCCATATTCACTAGCTATACTTTTAACCACATGCTCTCCTTTAGGACACTTAGAAAGTTCAGATGTTGTGGGATGAACTTTGTGCACAACACACAAAAGCACCTGCCCAGACATGCACACATGGATCCCTGGGTACACTTGTAACTGCTTCTAGATGTGGTGGCCCGAGCTAAGAGCTCTTCCCTGATCCGACCTCTTCTCTGCACAACTCCAGTTCAAGGTGATGCTGGTCAGAGTATTACCAAGGCCACCCCCAGAAGACAGCCCTCTTTGAAGGCCTCTTAAGAGCATGAGAGGAAATGTTTGCAAAAGAGATCTAATTAAAGACATGCTCAAACTATGTAAGAAATTCTAAAATCTCAATAAGAACAACTTGAGAAAACTGATCTGCTGTGGGATATTTGTACGCTGTGTGAACGTGTATTGCTGTGATTTGTTTACTAAAGAGCTGAATGGCCAATAGCCAGGCAGGAGATATAGGTGGGACTTCTGGGAAGAGAAAGAAGGGAGGAGATAATCCAAGTGCAGGGAAGGCTCCAGGAGATACAGAAGAAGCAGGATGGACAGAAGAAGCAGTACATGACAGGATATAAATGAATAGAAATAGATTAAGTTATAAGAGCTAGTTAGAAACAAGCCTGAGCACTGAGTGGTGGTGGCTCACACCTTTAATCCCAGCACTCAGGAGGCAGAGGCAGGCTGATCTCTGAGTTTGAGGCTAGCCTGGTCTACAGAGTGAGTTCTAGGATAGCCAAGCCCTGTTTCGAAAAACCCAAACCCAAACCAAACCAACCAACCAAACAAACAAACAACCCCAAAAACCAATCAAACAAACAAAAAAGACAAGCCTAAACTAAGGTTAAGATTTCATAATTAAATAATGTCTTCGTGTCATTATTTGGGAACTGGCTGGCAGCCCAAAGGAAAGTTTGATTACAGAGATCAAATATGGGGAACAATATGGCAAAGTAGCACATGAAAAGCCTCCCAGAGGATGAAAAATAACATATGGGATTCTAGCCAACACCTATCAAACTGGCTAAAATTAAAAAGAATAAACAGCAAGTAGCATCCAGGCCCTGGGCAGTGGCTGGTGGGATATAAAATACCTCTTCTGTGGAGAGCTGGGTGTTTTTCTTTTTCCTTTTATGTGTTTTGTGTTTTACCTGAATCTGTGTGAGGGTGAATGTCTGTGTGAGGGTGTCAGATCTTGGAGTTACAGACAGTTGTGAACTGCCATGTGGGTGGTGCTAGGAATTGAACACAAATCCTCTGAAAGAGCAGCCAGTGCTCTTAACTGCTGGGCCATCTCTCCAGCCCCAGAACTAGGAGGTTTCTTAAGGAGTACAGGGCCTGGAATATGCTATGAATATGTTTTGCTACTATTAGTTATTAAAGAAGCTGTTTCAGCCAGTGGCTTAGTAGAGTAAAGGCAGGCAGGAAATCCAAACAGAGGTATAGAGAGAAAATAAGCAGAGTCAAAGGTACGCCATGTAGCTGCTGAAGGAGAAAGCCGCCACCCACCAGTCAGAACCTTACTGGCAGGCCACAGTCTCGTGGTGATTCACAGATTAATAGAAATGGGCTAATTTAAGATGTAAGAGTTAGCTAGAAATATGCATAAGCTATTGGCCAAACAATTGTAATTAATATAGCTTCTGCATGATTATTTGGGTCTGGGTCTGGGCGGCTGGGAAATGAACGAGCAGTCGCCGCCTACATGGAGAGATGACTCAGCTGTTGAGAGCATTTGCTGTTTTAGCAGAGGATTTGATTTCTAGTCCTAGCACCCACATGACAGTTCAGAATCATCTGTAACTCCAGTTCTAGGGGATCGGCTCCTCTCTTCTGGCCTCAGTGGGCAACGCATGCACAAGGCGCATACACATGCAGGCAAAACACCCAGGCACGTAAAACCAAAAAACACTCACTGAGTCCCAACCCACGTAAAGATGTATGTTCACAGTCAATGTGTTTATGTAATCAAAAGCTGGGAACTAGCTAAATGTCCACCAAGAGGGGAAGGAAGAAGTGAATTGTGGCCCATGGATAGGATGGGATGCTGCACAGAAAGGAGAGAACTAAGTGACTGCGAGTGCTAAGATGGATGAAGACACAACAAAGAATCATGCTGAGTGAAAAGAGCCAGCCCAAACCAAACACAGCACAAAACAAAACCCACACACACGGTGTGTGAATCTTCTAGATAAGTCTACAAAACATACTCATCAGGACAGCAAGGTGCTTACTGGTTCTTAAGGAGTTACAACATTCAAAAAGAGCTTACAACTTTTGGCATGGCAGGCAGTTCAGTATTTGTGACTGAATCACAGATATAGACGCATTAAATCGTAAGCTCTAAGTCTAGTATATCTTATTAGAGCTGTTACGAATGCATGCCTTATGCGGATGCCAAGCTTTTGGGGTAGAGAACCTGTTATCAGGTTTCCCTGATGTGTGGCTAAAATTGGCCTCCTTTCCCGTCACTGGCCTAGACCTTTGGTGAGGTATGAAATCACAGTACTGAGACCACCAAATGGTTGCCTCTGCTGTGCAGGCGACTCAGCCCTCCTGATAGCCGGGCAGAGGCCCTGCCAAGCCCTCCTGTGGGTCAGGAGGAGGCTCTGTTGGCTCCTTGCCTCAGGTGGTTTTGCAAGGCTCCTCTCCCACTCCCTCCTGAGACAGCCCATCCTACACTTACCTCCTCCTCCTCCTCATTCTCTGACTGCCTGAACTTCAACCTGAGGCTCTCCTCAAACTCCTCATCTGTCCAGTGGAAGAGCACCTCTGCGCCCTCGGTGGCCACCAACACGCACTTCATCTTCCAGGGAGAAGCAAGAGCGAAGGTCACAGATGCTGAATTCAGCCTGAGTAGGAGCCGAAGCCCGTGGGACATTCACGGAGCCCTCTGCTGCATGCCAGCCACCGCCGCGAGAGCCATTCTGGGGTTTCGTTACACCCTAATGAAGTAGTGACATCAGGATTGGGTCCAGGGAAGGTAGGTGGGTAAGAGAAGCCAGACAAAGCCCACAGTGGTTCAATCCACTACCCTCATCCTGCTTTCTACGGCCCCAAAGTGGGTGCTGCCCACCTTTCCATCCCCCCACGCCGACCCCAGGAGAGGAAGACCATTTACCTTGGCGAGGAATACTGCAGAGTTTCCAAGGAGCTAGATTCAGGCCAGTTCAGGGTACAGCAGAGCATCCTTGGTGCTGCAAATGCTTAAGGCAGAGAGGGTGTGAAAGTGTGCAGAGACGCTGTTCCCCACGGCTGCCTGTTCCCCACCGCTGCCTGTTCCTGAGAGTGGACAAGCTCCTTGAAGGGCTGAAAAGTCACAGGTTTCCCCATTGTGGGAACCATGAGCTTGGAGAGCCCTTTATGTGGAGCAAGTGTCAATGACATCCTTCCTACTTCCTACTTCCTCTGCTGCAGGAGAGGTCTTGTTCTATATACTCGGTGTCACTCAAACACTCAGTGTCACTGAGCAGCCCCAGGGAGCTTGCTGAGAGCGAGCAAAATGAGCAGGGATGGGAAGGTGCCATAGACTAACAAAAAAGCATCAGGGTTTGGTTCCGGTTTGGGCTTTCCTATGTCACATTCAACTCTGAGCTTCAAACTCCCACTGGGAGACCAAGGAACAGATCCTCGCTTGCACCTTCCTCCCGGGCCTTCCTACGGTTACAGGGAGAGTCACCCGGACCCAGCCAGATCAACCTCAGGGCAGTAGGCTGCTTAGGGATAGGAATGGTGTTTGGGTGTCATTCTTATTTCCCAGCTTCAAATGGCAGGAGAAACAAATTCACTCCAGAATCCTCCCTGTTTTGATAAAAGGCAAGAAGAATCTGAAGCCAAAGAGGAAGGTTTGCTCCTGGGAGTTCAGCATCTTCTGCAAAGAAACTCTGAGCCTGACTGCACCACCCTCAGACTTGGCCTCGATAACAACTTCCTGGAAACACGGGTATGCTTCTTGGTGGGCATCAGGTTTTACTGCTACAGTAATTATCTTCAAAGGTTGCAAACCTCACTTTCTAACTTTTGTTCTCCTTATATCTTGCTCTAAAAAGAGGGAACTTGGAGAAGGGCCAACCTGAGAAACTCTCCTGCATCCGCTTTACCACCCGGACCACAGCAAATTGCCCCTGTGGCCCCTGTCCGGTCTACCACAGTCCAGTGAGGGGTGGGGGCGAGGGGTGGGGACTAGGGCCCGTGATGCTCAGACAGGAACAGCTAGCCTAGGGTGGCACCGCGTCACGGCGAGGCTCCGCCCAGGAGCTGCTTACTTAGCACTTCAACAATGTCACCCTCAAATCCTCACGCCCCCTCCCCGGATCCCCGAATTTCACGGTGACCAGAGGACTAAGGCCTGGCTTGCGGCGCCCGCTCCGAAAGAGCGTGAGACTGATGCCGTTCCCAGGGACCCCCGTGCCTCTCCGGGCTGGGAGGCCTGAGCGGCGGAGGTGCCCACCGAGGGGCGACCCAGGGAGGCTCTCGGACACCCGCGATGTCCACATACCAGATCAGCCGCTCTCAGCATCCAGCATGTAGCCAGCCCGCGGCGCGCTTCCGGGTGGAACCACGTGACCCAGCCACATGACGGGGCGTGTTGTGTAGGTTCGAGCCCCGCCCCGGTATGGCGTTGCTCTTGCTTGGCATTGCCCTTGCCCCGGAGGCCGCTGCTCTTGCTGGTCACCGTCCTGGCGAGCTGCGGGTGCTGGGTTGCGGTGCCACATTCTCCCTGGCATCAGGAAAGCCAATAGAGGCACCTGCTGCGTGCCAGTGACACTGCTTTCAGAGGCCTTTCTGCTTGACGTAACTAAAGGCATTCCTCTTAGATTTACAGAAGGGGAAACTGAGGCCCCATGGAGAACCAACTTGCTGAAGAGGGTACAGAGCCTAGGTGTTCTTGCACTTCGGCCGGGCCCTTCCCAGTCTCTAGTTTTCTTGCTGAACCTGGTTGTGTGTGAAAGCTGCCCTTTTGTGGGTGCTATTTCCTACTTACCTGAGCAGGAGAGCCCAACTGCCTCGCGCGTGCTGTAGTTCCTTGATTTACAGGGGTTCCCAATCCGACTGAGGGTTGCATACACATTTTTGTTTGTTTGTTTGTGATGAAATGCAAGTCACTATTGCCAGGTAACATCTACTAGAATGGTTATAAATTTTTTATGGATAACAGTTATTCAAGTTTACAAGCTGTGCGTGAAACGAGAGGAAAACACATCACCGAACTCAGCAGGATAGCGTTCGCAGACAGCAGGCCTCTGGGAGGGGGTGCCTATGATGTGATTGTACTGTGTGGTGGAGTGTTTTTTGTCTTGAACTTGTGATTGCAACCTATTTAGATTTTGTGTGTATTTGGCGTGAAAGGGCTGGATGCCTATTCAAGTACTTATTGGGTACCTTGGTGCAGCTGAGAGACTTTGCATACAGCCCAGCAGGGGAGCAGATGCCATCCACAGAGGGAGCATTAACACCCCCACCCTGAAGCACAGAAGCCAAGAATGAGTGCCTCTGCCCCTCCAGCTATGCATGGTTCAATCCAACAGAGCATTGCTCCTGCCCCCTCACCACCCACTCTGCCCAGCCCAACTCCACCACACAGCGCAGTCACATCGCAGGCACCCCCTCCCAGAGGCCTGCTGTCTGCCAATGCTGTGTTTGTTGACATGTTTTCCTCTTGTCTCAGTTTGTAAACTTGAATAACTGTTACCTATTAAAAATTTATAACCATACTAGTAGATGTTACCTGGTGATAGTGGCTTGCGTTTCACCAAAGACTAGTGAATGGTGCTGATCCTCTCTTAATGTGTTTCTCTTCATTTGTGTATCCTTTTGAAGTTTTTGCTTTTATTGATATCTATTTTTATCCACTTAAATTGTCTTTATTATTGGTTTGTAGGAATTCTTTATGTTTTAGATTATGCATACATATCTATATTTAATTCCCATATGTGGTCTGTCTTTTTACTTTATTTATGTGTGTGCGTGTGCATGTGTTTGTGTGCATGTGTGTATGTGTGTGCATGTGCCTGCTCAATGCCCTTTGAGGCGCGGACTCTCACTGTGCAGAGCTTACCAATTAGGCCAGACTGGCTGGCTAGCAAGCTCCAGGAACCCATTCTCCAGGATCTAGCACTGGGATTACAAACACAGGTCACCTCATCTGGATTTTAATGCGGGTTTTGGGGATTGAACTCAGGTTCCTGCACTTGCAAGGCAAGGATTTCACCAGTGATGACATCCCCTGGCCCTATCTCTTTCTTAATGCTGTCATTTGAAGTGTCAGGGTTTTCAGTTTTGATGTAATTCAGTCTAATCTATTTTTATGGACCAGGAGAGCATTTGATCATTACACACTCCAATTTGCCTCTCTCTCTCTCTCTCTCTCTCTCTCTCTCTCTCTCTCTCTCTCTTTCTCTCTCTCTCTGTGTGTGTGTGTGTGGTAGATGTGTGTGTCTCTCTCTGTGTGTATGGATGTATGGTAGATGTGGTGTGTGGTAGATGTCTCTCTCTCTCTCTCTGTGTGTGTGTATGTATGTGTGGTAGATGTGGTGTGTGTGTGTGTGTGTGTGTGTGTGTGTGTGTAGGGGTTGCCCATGAGTGCACGTACAGAGGCCAGAAGATGATGCTGTTTGTCCTGCCCTGTCCTTTGCCCTTATTTTCCTGGGATAAGGTCTCTCCCTGAACATGGAATTTGCCACTTTTTGGTCAGACTGGCTGCCAGCAAACTCCAGAGCACCCCCTGCTTCTGCCCTGTCCCCCAGAGTTGGGCTTACAGGCATGTGACCGCTACTGGCTGGAGAGTCACACTCTGATCCTCATGCTTCCATGAACACCTAACTCAAAGTCATCCTTTTATAGCCGAGGACTCTGAGGGCCAGAGAGTCTCAACAGTAAGTCAATCAGAGCTGCCATGGTCTCTGGATGTGGACCTGGCTTTTGGGTCTCCAGTGCCCCACTTGCCCACTTTGTGGCTTGTTGGGGAGCTCTGTCTTCTCAATTGAAATGTTCTTTTTTGGTGGGAGGAGGGGTTTGTGAGGCTCAAGTTCACAAAACTTAAAAGCCTTAGGAAGCTCAGTAGACTATAGGATCCCCACAGTTCCTCCCCAAGGTTATAAAAGCTGGGGTGAGGAGACTTAGGTGTCACTGCCTCCTAGGGAGGCTGCCTTCAGGGCTTGCTCTCTGGCTGGGTTGTGTTTTCTGTGATGCCCTTGCCCGTGAGTAGCCCATGCTCTGGATGTCACTCCGGACAATTTGCTGGCACATGAAGCTAGACTTTGAGGGAATAATTTCTTCAATCTGTTGTTGATGCCTTGTCTTGGTTGAACTGACCTTATTACATCTTTCCAGAAAACATCACACATTACTTAGGTTTTTAAATTATGTTTTAGATATGTCCAGTAGAGAGCACAGCATCCAGTACCAGCGTTCACCAGTGGAACAATGCAGATTTTTCTGATAAAATGAGCTATGAACCAGGACTGTCACAACTCGAGGAGTGGGGCGGGAGGAGAAGAAAGCTCATGTAAATCACTGTGACTGTGTAACAGGTCCTGTAGATTTCGAGGTCACCACACAAGCAGTGAGAGTCACTCGATGGTCAGCCAGCTGTGGAAGCTGTGCTGTTGATGCATTCCCCGTCTCCCAGCCCTCTTCAGCGTTTTGTGTTTCGTTTCCGCCAAGCAGAGGTAGGAAAGTGGCTTTCTAGGCAAGGACTTACTTTCTTTTTCTTTTTATTTAATTTTTTATTTAAGCAGCAAATACTAATTTATGTAATGTTAAGTTCTCCCCAAACCCCACCATTTCATCATGGCTAACATGAAGGACTTTATTTTCTACATCCTATTCCTAGTTGGGCCAGTGGACCTGAGCAGAAGGGGTGTTACTGCTAGTGCCAGGTCAGTCTCCTAACCAACTATTCTCACTTGAGTCTACATTCTTTCTCTCCTTGTTTGTTAGCGACTCATTGGTACCCATAGGAGCCTTGAGGGAAGGATGGCAGTGGTCCACGTCGGTCTGGATGTGAGTGACTATGGAGCACAGCCACTGCCCCTCGCATCACCACCAGCTCAACTGCAGGTGAGTTATGAACAGGAGCTAAGCCTTGGTCACGACAGCCACCAAGATTATGAAATTTACGTATTATTATAATCCCATCTTCCTTAACCAATACATCAATGACATCTAACTTGAATTATGAAATATAATTTCTACTTCTTATGGCTGAGGCAAAGCTTGTTGGGAGGGAGCAGGAGGACAACACCGTGAAATCCAAGGCCTCAGGGTGTGTTAGTGTTCAGGCAGTCAGACTTAGGGTCCGGGTGTGGAAAACCGCTGCCTCCCTCTCCCGGACAAAACACCCTGACAACAGAAAGTTAAAGTAGCCATGTTTTATTTCTCACAAAATATTACCTAAAAATAAAAACGACCTTATGGACTCAAACTCCCCGCAACCACCAGGTTTGCATAAAGCACACTCTAATGTGTGTTCCGGGTGGGAAAATTAACAGCTGTTAAAATCTCTGCAGACACAGCCTTCGCCCGGAGCTGCTCCTGCGCTCGTTTCGGTAGCTTCCAGATGAGTAAAATTAAGCTTTCTTTCTGTTCTTCCCACAGTATAATTTATTACATAACACAACTTGAACAAGAACCCGCGGATGTTTTCCTGAATAATAATTAGAAGAATAACGTTCCTGCTGTGGGCTGTCAGAGGGTACCCTTTCCACTGCTGGCTCACAGAATCGTGGGAAGAATTCATGAACCAGTCAAATGGAGACTGCTAGGCTCCTCCCCAATGCTCCCAGCTCTCACAGGGGCTTCTCTGGTTTAGAAGAGAGTGGTGATGACGTGCTTGGTTTATTCTGATGTTTCTGAGTGGAATTTGCAAGTGTTTGCATGTACTCTCCCCCTAGGCTGTTGCTTTACCGTTTACTGTTCAGTGTGGGCAGATGCAGACTTCCAAACCCGAGTGATGGAGAGGGGGAGACAGGGCTGTGGAAGTGTTGGTTGGTTCTGCCACCGACCTCCCAGGACGCAGAAATACCCAACATCATCACACTCACTGGCTGGCTCACTGTGGTGGGAATGGTCCTTAGATTGCTCTACAGGGAAACCCAGAGAAGCTGAGTGGGGAGGCCACTACAGGCCATGGTGAGCCTGGATGCAGAGGTTAGTCATGGCCCTCCTTACAACGAAGCTGCTCCTGGACTCCTTCAAACCTGAGGTCAGCTGCTGTCCAGGCAGGCGAGTGAGTTCTCTGAGGGAGGTGTACAGGGAGTTATGAAAGCTAGCTGGGGGCAACAGGGAGTTGAGGAAAGGGTGGCTGCTGCCATGTTAGTGGAAGAGTGTCATCTGAGCAGCTTTGGACATTCAGCAGAACTTGTTCTAAGTCTGTTCTGTCCTGTTTATCTGGATGGGTGTGTTGGCTCCTTCTCTAACCCTCCTGGTGACAAGAGAGTCTAAATAGTGCTGAGAAGAAGGCATCCCAAAAGGAAGGGCAGTTCCTTCACTCTGAGTGTTCTGGTTGTTTGGGCCTTACACTAGGATAGCTCACCTTAGCGTTGCTTCTATTTGGAATACTTCTATCTTTCCAATGGACAGAGCCTATGAAAAGAACACAATCCTAAAATTGAACTTTTCACTCTGTCTTGGAACAGCAGATTTCCTTAAGTGGGATCCCTCTTGGGGACAGAGTGGCTGGCCAAAGGGAGAATGTGGAACTAGAAAGCAGGCTAGTGGGAAGAAACAACCAGCGGGGAGCACACTGGGCCAGTAGGGCTGACTGGGAGGAAGCTCTTCCTCCTCGCCTTCTCGAGACAAATCACTATCACTTTGGGTTGCTTTGTTTGTACCGCAGAACACTGAAGCCCTCCCATGTTCCGGTGTTCTGACCATCACAGGGATCTGCCTGGCTTGTCCTTACTTTTCCAGAGGTCGAGCACTGACCTTCTGTTTTCAGAAAGGAAGCCATTCTCCATGGCTTGCAAGGCACAGCCTGTAGCCGAGTCTCTGTGCTTACAGCACACTCGATGAGGATGCTGGTCTGACCCAGAATCTGCCGGCTGTGGTCCAGTGGTTAACAGCCCTGGTACCCCAGTGCTCACCCCCGATGCTGGAAGGGGGTGGAGAGTCTTCAGGCCGAACCTATCAGCTACCCTTGTCCTGCACGAGAGTACGGGGTTTGAGTCCACCCTAAGTGTGCAGGAAGGGGAAGACTGCAGAAGGAATCCTGGTTTGGGAGCCCCCGGTTTTTAGTCTCACAGCCGCTTGAGTCTGATATTTCAAGCCTTTCTCTAGCTAGAGATAATACTAATATCCCACAGTGGCAGCTTTCTGCAGGGCATTAGAAAAATGGGGACTTTCTCTCTCAATAACAATGAGAATTTATTCTGAGGCTTTGTGATAAGAAATGAGAAAGAAAATCATTCCTAGAGGCAAGAGGAGCAGAAAACCATCTCAACAAAAGGCACAGACTTCTCATTATGCGTGATTACTCTTTCAATACGCATTTCCACAAGCCCATTCTTTGGTTTAAAAAGAAGGGCTCTTAAGTCTTTCATGATCTGCCATATCTTGCTTGAGGAAGGAAAACTGACCCAGAGAAGCTGGCGGAGGATTGCTTTACTCCTTTTCCAGCTGCCCACCTCACCTACACTCCTGCTGTGGGACTTGAAGCTGTGTTTACCAGAGATTGTCTCTGGGGGGTGAATGCAAAGGCAGAGTCCCTAGGAAGAGCAGAGCAAAGAGCCAAGAGCAACATCACTGGTTTAAATGACTGTTCCTCCCACCCGTCCCCAGGGCACCAAGACAGATGCCCAGAAGCAGAACTGCCATGGAGTGTGATGTTCTAGTGAGTGTCTTGGTGGCCTGTGAGTAATGCAAATCCTCCTTCCCTGAGACAGTTAGAACTGCAAGGCTCTGGGGACAAACTCCCGCGCTTCCCTCTTCCCCCTTCATTAGCTCAAAAACAAACAAAACTTCAACCTCTTGGGTGCAGCATTTAATTCACAGAGAAAGACAAAAGCAGCAAGACAACCTACATTCTGCAAAGCTTGGTGAAGAATCAGTACCTATTTACAGAGAATGGGTTTGCTCCGGGCTCTGGAAGTCTTGGCTATCCTGGGCAAGCAGAGTCTACCAGATGAGGGCCGAGTCTGTGACATGAAAGGCCACTGAGTTTGGTGACTAAGTAGGCAGATTCTGGATTATTCTTCAAACACACGCATTCCACTGGGTGATGCTGGGCGGTGTAAGGACCCTTCCCATGCCTCCCAGGTGCATGGGGATGGCAGGCGTGACTTTAGCGTGGGGCTTCTATGTATGAAAGCAAACTAGCCCAGGGCCTGGCACTCGGGGGCCTCTGGTTACCTTGCTGTTATCAGGGTCCATGCGGTTGCCCTCAGACAGGTACTTAGAAGAGATTTTGATACGTGTTCAAGGAAAACCCATCTGTCTGTCTCCTTTCCTTTCCCACACTCCCTGACTTTAGCCCACACGTGTCTCTCTTCTTTTCCTTCCTCTCTACCGTCAGCGTCAGCACACCTCTCTGTTCTGCAGTTTCCAGGGAAGGTGCCTGGGAAGGGAAGCTCCTTGGGAGCCTTGCTGGGTGAGAAGACTCATGGGCCACCATCTCCAGATGCTTCCCAGCTGACCACTGACGGGTCCAGCCTGTCCTCAGTCTTCTTGCCCTAATGTACCTGCCGTGTGATGCTCCTCCTGTACTGAAAGTAAGCACATCAAAATCCGGTGCCACTGTCTCCCTTATAGGCAGACTAATATAGGCGGCTTCCCGCTCTCCAAGCTGAAAAGCGTTGGGCACCTTGTTAGTCTAACTTTCCTCTTGTCTCTCACTTTGCAAACTGAACCAAATCCTTATTCTTCAGGCACCTCAGGAATGCCCTCACTGCTTCCCACAGTGACGGGCCTCAACTTCTTCCCCAGGCCTGTCTGTTCACATCAAAACGGTGCCACTGACTTTTCTGACACCCAGGAGAGTGTCAAGGATCCCCTTCCTCCTTAAAAGCAGCACCATTCTTGTCATCTGTCCTGAGGTCAGTCCTGTCTGCAGAAATCACTGCACTGCAGCTTGTTTCCAAAGATCCCATTTCCCGTAGCCAAATAAAAGTCAGTCACAGGCCGTAAGTCGGTCCTTTGCCTGCCCCACTCGGAAGGCCTATCATTGCCAGCTCTGCTCTCAGATCAATTCCCCGTCCTTCAGTGGAGTTACCTGAAAACTTTGTACCATGCTTAGGTGCATGCACCTGGGGTACGATGGATCTGATCATCTTTGAGGACCAGAGGGGTTTTCCTCCCTAGTAAATGCCACTGAGACTCAGCTATGTGGGAGGAGGCAGAAAGGTTCAGCTATGCTTACAATGACTTTGATTCACGCCTCCTTCTTCTACATGGTCTGGGTCAATCTAACAACTAAAGACTTACTGTCTTGAGTCTTTGAAATCCTTTCAGTTTGAGGGCAAGGTGTAAATTGGTATGTTTGTGCGTGCGCGCATGCGCATGCTTGTGAGCACATGTGTATGCACTTGATGTTGCCATGCGCTTTTTCTTTGTACTACAATTCTCTCCCTCCTGGCAACATAAAGAATGATGATTTCTTTTGGTGGAGCCTAATACATTGCTCTCCACTCAATGAATATTGTTACCTGACTCCCATTCCAAGCCTGAGGGAACCTAGATTCACAGAGGAATAGAACCTTACAGACTTCGGAGTCTGACTGTAATTCTACTTGTGAAGCACCCGCTTCCCAGAGGAATAGCCAGTGATGGATGCCATTGTCAGAAACCCAGATGCACACACTCATACATCAGCCAGGAAATTATATAAACAGCTCACCCAGCAGGCCAGAGCTGACTCACCCATTTGCTTCCCCATGGGAAGAGAGGTGTCAGGAAACCCAAGGCAGCAGCAGGAAACATAGGAGGAGTTAGGGGAGGATTGGGTTTGCAGCTCCCCCTTGCTTTTTCCTTCATCGTCCTTTGCTGAGGGCAGCAGCAGCGTAGGCTAGAGCTTGGGGTTTGCAGTTGCATTGCTGTGGGATCAGGACTACAGGCAGAGCTGTTTGGAAACACTGCTCTGGAAGATGCTGCCAGCCTGTGAGGTGTGTGTCAACAGACACACACCATTCTCTTTGCACAGGAACAGAGGGTGTCTACATTTTCCTTAGGGATGGATGCCACCTACCTAGGCTAAGCTCACACTATGACGTTTAGTCTCTTTAGAAAGTCTATGTTGACTCCAGCAAAATGGGAGGGAGGCTGAGGACTAAGGGCGCTACAGGGGGGAGAGAAGAAAAGCAGTCCAGCAGGCCCACCAGCAGCTCTAAAGCAGAGGGTGGTTTACCGATAGCGGCAGGCCAAAGCATTGACATTCTTGACCACATAAAAGCCCATGGTGACTGGAGGGATGACCAGTGTCCGGCCAGCTCGTAGGGGGCGGGGCTTCAGTTCTGGAAGGGTCCCGTCGTCCACCATCACTAAGGGCTGTCCATTGAGCTGCACTGACCTACAGCAGGGGAAATAGAGGACCCATTATCACATACTTGCATCTTTTATTAATGTCTTTGACAGGTAAGAAAATTGGCATGTCACTTGTTTAGAGTTACTCTGAAAGCAACAAAGATAAGCTCCAATGTTTCAAGTCTAAGAGTGAGTTTCATATTTAGTATTTACAGATATTTCCGCTGTAGCAACACCAACAAAAAGGTGGTAATGTGGGCATCTGTGACCACAACTCACTTCCCCTGTTCATTTTTATTCTTTTTGGGTAACTGGACATTTGCAGCTCATAGAAAAGGGACTGTATCCATAGCAAACTTAGAAAAGACAAACGGCACATCTAGGCTGAAGGGGAGGGAAACAGCAACCATCACTGACTTAAGGCACAGAATCTCAACAGCCCCCAGCCATTCCTGATACTTGCATCCTACGTAGAAGTTCAGGTTTATGGGTCAGCAGAAAAATCCAAATCGGGTTGTCACCTGGAAATAAGGTTGCAAGTCACTTTCAGACAATCAATCAGCATTGCCCGGTGACAGCTGTCTTGGTCCTTGTTCAAACTTCATGGTGCCAACTCTGTGTGATGTCATTTGAACTAACAGACCATAACATTATCAAGAGATATAGAGACCTCTGTTCACTGTTCCTTCTGCATTACAAATGACCAACAAGTTTAGAGAGAGATAATCAGACCCATGCCTGATAGAGCAATGGATTCCTGAGATAGAAGTGTGGTAAGCTGCTTCCAGTGAAGAGTGGAACAGTCAAGAGCTCCAGGCCTGGTCCTGCATGGGTTGAATTAGGTTGAGTAGCGCCGTCAGAGCAGAGGGAACAGCCCACTCTCTTGTTGGGGTGAATAAGCAAGCAGGAGACCCCGGTTGAATAGTCAGGCCAGCCTCTGGATGGTGTGGGAGTGGGAGGACAGACCCAAAGGCCAGTATTGACTTCATCAAATATATTAAGATGCTTTTGATTCCAAATGTCAGGACGCCTTTACTTCCTCACTGTGAAGACAGTCTACCTGTTAGAACGGTAAGCCAGGTAAAGCAGGGGGGAGGGTGCAGATGCAAAAGAAGTCTCAGACAGGTTATATCTTTGTGGCCTATTTTCTTATTCTATTTCAGGTGATGTGAGTATCCAACAACCAGATGTCTAATAACATAAATTAGCTTTCTGAAGCATGTACGAATGCATGTCACCTCCCTGTAAATCTCAGTGCTCTCTCTTAGATGTAGAATTAGATACAAGAAATTAGATAACACACTTTACATTCAGATGCTACCGGAGTACTGATGTCGTTGGGTTCTGGGAAGCGCAGAATAAAGTTTGATAAGCAAATGGTCCACCATCTGTACTACAAACAAGTAGCTTCTCTGTATCAGCCCCTCCGAGTCTCCTCATTGTGGGGCACAGGGAGAACTGGGGAGCATGGACAAGACCCTGGGCTGAAATCTCTAATTTTAGGAGCTGGATCACTAACGTAGGAGCTGACTGTCAAACCCCTCAACTGCACCGCCCTTCTGCCTCTGCGCCTGTAAGAATATTCCCCAGCTATAGTGTGGATGAGATGAACTAAGAAGCATGGACAAACTTTGGAGGCACAAAGAGCCAGGCAAGCAGGAGGTGTTCTTGTTATTCTCTTTCTTGTTGCTGTGGCCACACCTCTGGTCCTGGCCGTTCTGGCTCCTCTGCAGAACTGACTTTCTCATAGCTCCTTTCTGCAGAGCCCTTCTCCCCTGCGGCTCCCATGACTGCTTCTCCTCCATCTTCCATGCTGGTTCTTGTTGATAGGGATCATTCCTTTCTTACCTGCCACTCAGATGACGAGCCCCATCCTATGTTTTGTTCCCAGATGCTTCTTAGGACCTGTGCTCCTTTTAGGGTGTGTCCCCAACACTGGTGAATTTGATCACTATTCACATGTTGCTTCCTGATGCTGAATCTCTGCCTCCGGCCCTTCTCCTGACTCATATGTCGACTTAGCAGTCCACAGAAGCCCCGAAGTCACACGGTCCAATTCAAGCTCCATGCTTCTGCTTTTAAAAACACCTGTGACCGCACTACTTACCCAGTCACACAAGCCAGAAAGCCAGGGTCTCCTGGGGCAGCCAGGGTCACAAAGTCAAACCCATTCTGTCTTTAATGATTGCCATGTCTGCTGATTTCTGCCCTCATCCCTATTGTTGTGGCTCAGAAGCTGCCTCCTGTCCTGTCTGTGTGCCACCTGGTTACACATGGTCATTGTCATCGCACTGCCTGCCACCTTCCACTCTCCCCTACAATGCTGGCTCCAGCTACTTCTCTAGTCTCAGTCGTAGCCCCAAGGGCAGGTGTGTGTGTGTGTGTGTGTGTGTGAAAACAGTCAGTGTAAGGAGGTTATCAATCCATACATATGCAAAGATGGGTTTAGAATTTAAAAAATATTTTGCACATAGATGGAATAAATTTCTTCAAAGGAAAATATTAAACAGATATGTACAGTGGGATTAAAATATTCAAGGGATATGGTTGGGATTAATAAGACACAGGCCCATTTAAAACAGTTATAAAATTATTATTAATTTGTGGGGAAAGACATTTTTAGAAGATAATTAAATTTTGAAAATTTTTATTTATGTGAATATGTACCTGTATCTATGCTATGAATGTGGGGTGGCTCACAGAGGCTGCAATCATCAGTGGAGCTGGAGGTACATCTGGCTGTGGGCTGCCTAATTTGGGTGCTAGGAACCAAACCTGGTCCTCTGGAAGAGCAGCAAGCACTATCAGCTGGTGAGCTCTCTCCAGCCCAAGAAAGCAAGCTTTTATGATAAAGACTGGTGTGCAACTTGTATTTCAAAGGGTCTCTGTACTTGAGGAAGCTGAGCATCTTTGCCCTGGCTTGTGCAAACTCAGTGGCTTGCAGTTTTGTGTCTGGGTCCTTGGGGAGACCTCCACCTAGTGGGCAGCTGTCCATCTGCACTCTCAGTCTAGCTCTGAGCAGTCCTTGAGGTCTGTTTCTCTAACCCCTGGGTTGAGCTCCTCAGCCTCTGCCCTCCTTTCTCTGTGGTGTAGGGATTTGCTGCTTTGTCCCTCACTGGGCTGAGAAAACACAGAGCACAAAGGCCTGAGGCAGGGAACAAATGTTTTTTGGAAGAAGTGAGTGAATGGTTTTTGAGATTCTTTGCATAATTTCTAGGATTCCTCCTCTCTAGAGAGACTCCCTGGAGGGTTGCAGAGTGTCTCTACAGATTCTATTAACTAGAGATTACTCTGCCCCTCCTTGGAGATGTTAGATAAGATCTGAATTATCACTGACTCTCAGTCACTTCCCAGACACCTTATTCCCACCTGACAGGAGGTCATTGATCATTGCTAGTGTTTTTCACCTAAAAAAATAAAAAAATCTATATGACCATCTCTTAGCTAGGCCGGCACGAGTTAATCCTGTGAGCAAGGCTGTTGAGACCTTGAGTCCTCACAGGTCCCTATCTTTAGATCCGCCATTTAAAGAGGGACCACGTGCTTTACCACCTCTGTCCTCTGTCTTCTGCTTATGTTTTTCTTTCAATATTTATCAACCAGTGGAATCATATCCTGCTAAACATAGCACTATCTTTCAGTTATGTGCACTGAGAAACTAGTAAGTTTGTAGTCACATCGTGATGAAGAGAAAGACCATGGATTGTGGGACACTTTCATGTAAGAGACACGGTTCTCAGGTTTGCTTTGCCTGGATTGTTCAGTCCAGGCGTTCAGCAGCCTCGTGTTCCACATGAGCAAGTCAAAGTTTAGGGGTCTAAAGCTTATCTCAGTCACCCATCCAGGAAAAGGCAGGCCTGATGTTTGCCGGGATTCCCTTAAATGTAGTCTCGACACACGGTTGCTAAAGGACCTTGTGCAACATAGAAACCTTTGTTACTTTTGTAACTTCGCTATGGACACACAAGGTCCGAGAGAGTAAGTGGCCTTGGCAGGGTCACAGAACTAATAAGCAGGTAAACTCGGTTCTGGCCTCTTGACCACCTCTTTCTAGTTGTCTGTCCCAGTTTCATCAAGCACTCGGCAAGATCACATTTCTTCCTTGAAAAGCCTGTCTCATCACTGTGTTTCCATCATCTATGAGGGCTTCCTTACTGGATCACGATGTTTCAACCAAATGCGAAATGATCCAGCCAAGGCTGAACTAATTTCCCTGCTTCCCAGAATTGCCGAGGGTGTCTAAACTACCCAAATATTGGGACAACTGTATTTTATCGTCTTTTGTTTTTACAAAGATTGAGTTACTTTCCAACTTCTAAACTTGCTTTCTCAGTTTTGCGTGTTAATTAAAAAGGGATTCGATGTGTCAATTCAGAGTCAAGCCCTCTGCCCTGCCTGCTCTCCATGGGAGCCTCTTGACTGGGTCACTCCCCCTCCAGTACATGTTTGCAATGTCTGGTCTCCAAGTCTTACTATGGTTCTTAATAGTCATGGGTATTTAAGTAGGGGCTCAACTTTTCTCAGGTCCCAGGATAGAAAGTTCAATGAACACATCCTTTTGCAACACTGAAGACAATTTATGTTCTTTCTCTTTCTCTCCTCCCCCCCCCCCATCTTGTGTGTGTGTCTGTGTGCACACTTTAGCGGGTTGTTTGATCAGAAGCAGACTTGAGAGTTGCTGAGAGCTGATTTTGCCCAGGATTTTGGGGAGTCTTGAAGAGGAGATTAAAAAAAAAAAAGACCCCAGTCCAGCGTCAGCCGCTTAGAATGAATTATTTGCCTTCTCTAAGAATGAGTGACAGGCCGGTCAGATGAACCCCAGGTCTCCTTTGTCAGGCTGCCCATTCTTATCGGCTGACCTAAGGCAAAGTTCAATGTCTAATTTAGACTGACCCTGAGCAAACAGAAATCTGAGCTTGACGTTCCGTCTAGATGTTCAATGGCTCTTAGAAGACCCATAAGCCAGCCTGCGATCAACACTTCCAGCTCCTTAGAAACTGATTCTAACTTCTACCCATTCCAGGTCCTCCCGGCCCCCTCACCTTTCATTCCATGTGGCAGCTTCTCTGTTAGTTTTCTAACCTCAGGGTTCTGCCTTTGTTGTTTCCTTTGCCTGGAGCTTTGTCCACACTCTGCCCCCAGCTGCTGCTGTGTTTTCTTCTTTAAAATAGATTTTTAAATCTAAGTGTACATGGAGGGGGTGATATTTGCATATTGACTCAAATGCTCATGGGGGCCAGAAGAGGGCACTGAATTCCTTGGAGCTGGGGCTAGGGAGACTGGAAACTGCTCAATATGGATGCAGAGAGTCAAACGGGTCCTCTGCAAGAACAGTACCTCTTGTAATACTGAACTGTCTTGCTAGCCCCCTAACTTCTTGGTCATCTGGATCAGATCAGGCACAGATGCTCCTCAAAAAAATTTCCAACACTTCTTGGTCCTCAGCTTAGATCTCAGTTGTGGCTGCTTGTCCTCGCCCCAGATAGGAGGGCCGGTGACATCTCACTCTTCATTATCTAGTCACGCACACAACCGATGGTCAATAAAAGAAATATTAAAAATAACTGTACAGTCAGAAGAACTACAGCCCAAACAGGAAAGACAATAGACTACAAGTCCAGAATTTGAACTCAGTCTAGATCGCAGACATTAAATGTACAGGTCTGGCTAGGTTTTTCGGTCACTTCCGGTAGGCTTCTAGATCGTAAATAATACGATTGAAGAAGGCAAGAAAGGAGTAGAGACAGGAGACTGAACAAATAAGAATGTGTATGTTAACGTGCACGTGTGCTTCAAACATGGGCTCTCTCTTTGTGCTTAATTTTGAGCCACTAGGGGGCACTCTTGTCCTATACAACAGCGAATGAGAGCCAGCAAGCAAGGCTGCTCCCAGGAAGCCAAACTTGTTCTCTGGTCTCTGCTGTCCTCACTCTATCTCCCCAAGGCCGGGACTTGTACGTACCTGTGCTTGGGGTGTCAAAGGAACAAATCGCAGTATTAATCAAACCCCAACCCAAACTTCACCATGGCCCTCTTGGCACGGGTCCCTCCTGGAGTGGGGCCCAATATTAAGGAAAGAGGCAAGCAGGGCTGCAGTTGACGCTGCGGTGCGGGCTTCCCAGCCAGTGTGCCTAGGGGGATCCTGCCGCAGGTGCGTAGTCGCTGGCCGCGGGCGCCAGGCTCTTTGGGGCTCCGGGTCCTCAGCCGCCCCGGGCCGCACCTGTTAGCACGGTTTCCCGAGCTGGATTGGGAAACTGGTGTGTGCAGCTGCCCTGCCCTCCTCCAGGTCAGGGCCAGGTTAGAGACTGGAGGGGCTCAGCCAGGCTTCGGAACCCTGGGGCTTGCTCCTGCTCCAGGAGAGGCAGAGAAAAGGAAGTTCCTTTCACGTGTCCCTGAGCAATATCGATCCCCTAAGGATCCCTGAGCTTTTGACTAATAGCATCTGGGAGACCCTACCAAAAAGCTCATTCTTCTTCTAGGCGCCATCAGGTGTAGCTTGGTCTACAGGCTGTTCGCTACACTCACTCCCCTCCTTTCTTCATCCTTGGTAGCTCTTACTCAGCAGTCTGTCTACCACAGCAGTTCAGGAACGCTTGAGTTCCATTCAGTGTACTTCTCTAGGCACCCACTGCTGTGACAGAAAGGAGACCGGAGAGAAAAGATGGGCAAGGAACCTTTTGTTTCCCTTCACCCTTCTAGGAGCCCCCCTGCTTGAAGCTGATGAAATAATTCACCCTTCATTCTATCATCCGAAGGGCACACCAAGGGTCTGAAGACCTTTGATCTAGCAGCCGTGCCCCCACCCCCGCTCCTGCATTACCCCCTAGGACTGTTTCATAAGGCACAGGGTTCCTTGAAAGGGATATGGATAGGCTTTTTCTGTGTGTAGTAGCTTCGGGGGTCATGATTTGATTGGTGTTCCTCCTAAATCTGCGTCATAATGGTCCAAGCCACAATAGGATTCTACCATGTGCTTCTGACGCCTTAAAATAAGAGTACACTTGGCAGACAAGATGAGCGCCTAGCTAAGAAACCTGGATTTATACTGATACTGCTAACTTTCAACAGATGAAGGGCTCATCTGGGTGCGGTTTGAGAAGAAAATTTGATTCTGCAAGGATCTCAAAGCTCCATGTCATAGGCATATCACACTCAAACCGCAGGGCACAATAGAAACCAGATACAAAAACTACAGAGACATTGCCCCACGATTAACTATGTCTCGTTCCCGCAGTGAAGAACAGAGCCACGATCACCGAGTGGTGCTTTGTGGGTATTACTCCTATCTCCATAGTTCTTTGTGGTATACAAAGTCAATTATAACAGACTTAGGCCTTGCCCACTAAGCCGGAAGTCACTGTAGCATGTAAATGTGTGGTCAAAGACACTATAATAAACACATTATAAAGAAAAATACAAATAGAAGGAAAATCAAATTTAGCCTGGATTTCAACATTTTCAGTGGTTGGGTCCCAGTGTATCTCTGTGGTCTTTCTCCTCACCCTACAGGCATCCTGTATTCTATGTGGGGAGATTTGCCACCTCCAAGACAAAACAAGCCCTGAATCTGTGCACTCCCAAACCTCTGTAAGCTTATCTTGCAGCCTCAAATGACCTCCCATACCACAAATGCTTCCTAGAAGCATGGCTTCTTCTGGCTAAGCACAGTTGCCCTCAACCTTTAGTCTTTTCCAGATGCCGTGGCAGATTTCCCTCTCTCCTTCCCTCATGCTTCCAAGCTCCTGTGTTATTCTCAGTGTTCTGGTGTCTAAGAGTTAATGCATCCTTTTTGGAGAGGGAAGCATCTTTCCCCAGACTACCTGTGTGAAGCAGGGAGAGACGGTGTGGGCAAGAGCAGCCCCGTGCAGCAGAGTGCAGGTAGTACAGAGTTTTTCCAAATGTGAGTATGAGATTGTCTATAAGCCATACTCAAAGTAGAGATTCCTTTATGGTCATGGCTCCCTGGGTACTTCTTGAAATCCATTAAAGCAAGCAGATAAATATCTTAGTTTTACTGACTTTTGACACTGCTCCCTATAAAACAGGTGCTCCACGCAGCCCTAAAGAAAGAGTAAGATGCTCTCTATGACCTAGCCTCTGCTCCAGAATCCATAGCTATCAAGGGGCAGCTGATATGTGCAGTGACTCTACGCCTCCTTAGCAGAAAGAAGCACGGAAGGGGTGGTCTTTAAAGTGGTCGCTGGAGCTGTTCTGTGCTGTAGGCACCTTGTGTGGGATAAGCCACCTCCTTCCTGATGCCTAGGAGCATGGATTCAAGACTTAGGCCTAGCCTCATCACCGAACCGCAAAGAAGACAAAGGCTATCTCTGTTTCTTCTACAAGGACTGCCTACTGATTTACCTTCCCTCCCCTTAACTTTGGTGCCAACTATTCAGAGCTGTGTTGGCCATGTCTTGAAGAACTCATCTTACGGAAAAGGACAGAAATCCCTGCCTGAATAGAGGGTCCCCAAATCAGTGAGGCTGGGGACAGACCGGAGCCATGATGGACAGCTATGCAGAAAGCTTGCAGCTGTAGGAAGTGAGCTGGAGGAAAACACATTTGGAGCCGAGAACAAATGGAAACCTCTCAGGAAGCAGCAGTAAGAGCTGTGGCTCTGCAAACATCTTGGTTTAGAATGTCAAGTTCCTGCAAAATAGAAAATCATTTCATAATCCTATAATCTGCACATTACTAATCTGGGATTTAAAACAAAACAAACAATAAAGCTTTGAAAATCAGCTCTCAGCCTTTTGCTCAGGCATGGAAAATTCCCCGGGGGCTCATGGCACGTTCACACCTTTGGCAAAATGGCTTGGGGCCTGGATGAGGAAAGATATAAAATCATCTGGGACCATGTCCCAGGGTTTATGGAAGGCCAGTGGTTCCCAACTTTGGTCACATATTTGAATCACCAAGGGAGCTTTAAGAGTCCTTCAGCCTGAGCCCCAGCCCAGAGATTTTGGGTGAACTGCCTTGGGGTGTGGTGTGAACTCTGGGATTTGGAAACCCACAGTTTGTTCAAAGCACAGCCAGGGCCAAGCAGCACTGGTGTCAGGAGGGGTAGAGATGTTGGCAGCTGGGGTGAGATGGAGTTAAGCAACCGCTGACTGCCACAGTCTGAATTTACTTTGGATTAAAAGTGCCTTCTTTCCTCTCTTACCATGCTGTGTGTGTCAGCCACACTTCTAACCCAGAAGATAGAAATCCTTTGGTGAATAAACTGGTGACCATTTCTGGCCTGTCACCAGAGCTGCTTCATTTAAGGTCCCCTGCCCCCGGTCAGTACACTGGTGGCATGGATATGCTCTTAGTATGTGGGCGTTTGTGGGCAGCACTTCACAGGGTGAAGCAGCAGCCAGGCGGAGGAAGGCTTAGCGGTGACCTCACACTGGGAAGAAAGCTCTGGATACACTGTCCCTTTGGACAGTCTTTCACATCCTGCAGCTCCTTCTAAGTCCTGGCTTGCATCACAAGCTCCTTACTGAGAAACTTTGTTCAGGTAGAGGAAGACTCTGGGGGGTGGGTGAAGAACAGGCCACTCGGTACCTTTACTGCATTCTTAGAGTGTATATAATGGTTTTCTTAGTGCCATAGACACGGTTATGGTTTATCTTCTCACTGGGAGTCACAGAACACCTTAAGTTCAACAAGGCTTACTAGGCTCCGATGAGCGAGTTTGCACTCTCTGAAGACCCCAGGGCTCCTTCTCTCTGCAGGTTTGGGATCCTCAGGATTGTCTCAAATCCTGAGTACAATCATTTTTACCAGATGCCTTTGTTCACACACCTTCCTTTTTCCTACAGTGTCCACTTGGAGCACAGACTTGCTGTCGGTGTTTAAAGTGTCACCTCCTTGCTTACTCACAGCCAGCTCATAAATGTCCCCAGTAGCATTCTTGCTATGTGGGGTGTCCAGACAACTTGCCTTTTCTCCTGAGGGGCTCCAAATGATCTTTCAAAAGGGCTGCATCTGCCCCAACAGAACCCTTTCCTCCAAGTAAAGGCCTGCTTGGGCTAGCAGGTTCTCCCAAACCCTTTCAGTCTGAGTATCACACCTTGGAGTTCCTTACCTGCTACTGTTCATAAACAAACTTCAACTCACAAATGGGTTAAAGAAACGAACACAAGCGCTCTGGCTGCAGAGCTCAGCGGCACAGCACGTGCCTACCAGGCAAAAAGCCATGAATTCAACCCTCAGTGCAGAAAGTGAGAGCAAGGAGAGCAAAAGTGAGTGAGAGAATGAGAGACAGAGAGAGAGAGAGAGAGAGAGAGAGAGAGAGAGAGAGAGAGAGAGATTAGAAGGAGACAGTGGTGCATATTCATCTGAGCTCAGGAATAAAAATTCACATACTTTTAAGTAATTTCAGTGGAATGGAAGAAACCCTAAAGAACAAGATAAATAACCAATACTTCATGTCAAAATAATACCCTAAAATGAAATACTTGGAAAATTAGTATGTAAAATACTAGAAAATATAGTTCAATATGAATGATAGATGTTGGAAGGGGAGATGGACTTATATTAGAGCAAAATTATATGCTTTTAATAAGAAAAATTAATACCCCACTGGAAAAATAGGCATAGGACCCAGGGAACTCATGAAAACAATGCATTAGTAGCAGATGCCAAGCATCTTCAATCTTGCACATATGCAGAGCGCATTATTGAAGAATAGCATCTTCAATATGAAGTTAGCAAAGCTATGAAGACACTAGTGGGCTGCGCTGACAGCACATTTCCTCTTCTGAAACTTCTTATTGTATCTTTTGACAATTTTCTTCTAGAGAGCCATCTTTCAATAACTGCACAACTTTTATAAAGAGATGCACTTTTTAAAAAGAAATTAATCTGAATGATCTTAGACCGTGAGGGTCACAGAAACCTATAGGAAGTATATCTGGTTCCGACAGTCTGGGTACCAACTACTGTCAGCAGCACTGAGATATCAGCAGTGTGTTGGTCCAGAGGCCACACTCCTTTTTACCAGGTCTGTTGGCATCCAAACCCAAACCATGATGCTTCCTTATTTACTGATAATAAGGAGTTGGTAGTGTCCAGTTAAGTTCAGGGCTTCTACAACAGGCAAGCTCAGAATCCAGCCATGGAATAGCATCATAGAGTCTGTTGCAACAGGAACATGGAGCTATTTTAAAGGTCTTAGCACCAGGAGTTAACTTGAGTCTTCAGAACCATTTTGTTCAGCTCTCATCAAATGACACCTTTCCATCGGCACTCAGCTAAATGCCAATGCTATTCTTTGACATAGAATTTAATGGCAGTGAAAGCAACGCAAAAGCTATGTCTCCAAAAGCTGGAAAAAAAAACCCAATCAGTATGAGGATAAAGAAGAAAGAAAAATGTTCATTTCTTCAGAGGATGGGCAAAGAGATGTGTGGTTCGCAAGGGCCTGGTAATTCTCCAGCTCTGTCGATTCAAATCTGAGGTTTAAGCATCAGTGTGGAACCTATGACCCTCAAGGCAGAAACGCTCTGCACCCCGCAGTGACACTGGCCCCAGGTGGCTTCCTCTGGGGGACTTAGTTCTAATACTAGAAATGAGTTTTTTGAAGACAAGGATCTTAGAGTCCTCTCCTCCCAGCTTCTCCACTAAAAATCCCACCTTCCAACACTCTGGTCTGAGGCACACACACTGACCTGATGTCAGACAATAAGCGATTTCTACCATTACTGGATGGGACTGGGATGAATCAGCTCTATGGAGAGACCTCTCCAACTATCTTAATTCTTGGCAGATTTCAAGATGAACGAACCCAGACAGTCTCACGGCATTTAAGTTACTTGATGGTATGTTTGTCTTTAGTAATTATGATAGCTCACTGCTGGACTTTTGGGGGGTAGCACAGCACTGACGACAGGCTGTAGGTGAGGGGTCACAGTCTGCTAGGTGCTTTCTTGCTTCACCCTTTACTAGCTGTGCAGCTCCTACGTAACTGAGGCCATGCTCTAAGATGCAGTCTCTACCTCTAAAGCAGGAGGGAGGCAAGCGTTGTTCTACACCCTGCACGGTGCTGTTCCAGAGGTCACATGAGGCAATAGCTACCACAGCTATTAGAGCAAGCCTCAGTTTTAGCATAGAATTAAGTGTTCAGACAGACTGAAATCGTAGTCAGTAAACGCAGAACAGCCTCTGGTCTATGCGGCTTAGCCCAGACTCTGAATGTGGACAGAGGACAAAACCAGATTACCTCAAAATGTCACCCAGACCCAGAACTCTTAGCAGATGCTGGTTCCCTCCCTCGGGTCCATGATGAGAATGTCTACTCTGATGAGAGCTGTCTCCCTCGCTTCTGATTTTTGTATTCCACCCATCTAGACGGCATTGAACTAGATGCAGAGAGCCCCTGGAACCTGATGGCTTCTGCCGGATTCCCAGGCAGAAGCGAACCTCTCACTTTCAGATTACAGCTGGCCTCCAGGGCCAGATGCTGCTTCTGTTTGTTGGAAGATCTTGGAGATATTTACACCCAGGCAGAACTGACTCCCTAGAGGTGAGAGCTTCTTCCTCTGGGGTCACACGAGGTCATGGGAAGATGCTTTCTGTAGATGGCAGATGGCACTTAGAAGTACTCCTCCCCTCCGACATGTACAGAATGGGACCACCATCCTGGGTTGTGAGTGGGCCCACTTTCCATTAAGCCAAGACAAGGTTCACAGAAGACCCACAACTGGGGATTTTCTGAAAGAAGCCAGCCCTTACCATTCACTCTTGGAGCCCATGCTCTATGTGTGGTCCTTCCCTTCAGTGGGTTGGAGCAGTTGCTGGGCTGGTGACCACTGAAATCAGAGTCTGGGAGTGTAGAAGACAGGGGACTAATGGGAACGGTAGAACCGCATAGTGTGGCCGGGCGGTGGTGGCGCAGCCTTTAATCCCAGCACTCGGGAGGCAGAGGCAGGCGGATCTCTGTGAGCTCGAGGCCAGCCTGGTCTACAGAGCAAATTCTAGGATAGCCAGGGCTATTACACAGAGAAACCCTGTCTTGAAGAACAAAACAAAACAAAAACAAACAAACAAAAAGAGTGTGTCTGGGATGCCACCAAACTCCTGAGGAGGCCCATCTTGCTCTCTACCAGGCCAGACCAGCAGACCAGCTGACTCTGAAGTGAAGGTTTTTGAAATTTATCTCTTTTAAACTGAACCCCTTTTATCTCTGCCATTTTGAAGTATTATGGGACACATTTGCTGAATTTTGCTAGGCAGCTGTATGAATACCTAATGAAGTCCAAAACTTCCTTTCTTCTCTTATCCAATTCTCACCATTTCTGTCAACCATCGGTGGTGAGAATGCTGTCCTCCAGATGCAGGATATTCTTGCCTTGAATATACTAGTTTCTAAAATGCCTAGCCCGTAGGGCAGAGAGTATTCTTTGGTCTGGTTCCTAGGATGATATAATCATTCTACAATGATGTCTATAACCTTTTATATAAAGAATTAAATGTGTGTGGGTCTCGGAACTTGTTCAGCACTGAGACGGGAGAGTGCTGTCTGACCAGCAGCTCTGGAGTGCTTCCTATGTGATACTGACACCTCAACTTTCCATTTGAGTAGTGACATCCTACCAGAGATTTCCCAACTTCCCACCCCGACGACAGTTCTGAGAGAATGAGCATTATGTCCATGTTCTCAGCAGGCACATTTTTCTGGCATCCTCCAGAGTAGACCTCACTGCTGGTTTGACCGTGACGTGCGACCATGACTTGCTTGTGCTGTAGCCTCCTCTGGCTGTTCTAGATAGGAGTAGTTATATCTCCCTTACCCCAAGAACTTTCCATTCTCTTTTGAGTTAACACAGCTTTAGGCTGTAGCAAGGAATTAGCAGATACAGAACAGAACCTGGCCCCAGAGGCTTATAAAAGAAAGAAAAGACACACTAAAGCCTGAAGTCACTTCCTTGCATCTCCTTCCATCCTTTCGAGGCAGCTTGCTTTGCTGACACTACCGCATGCTTCCTGGGAGGCCCTCAGCAGGACGCACTGAGGGCTCTTGCTCTAAGCAGTAACTGAGCACTGGATGTGGTACCTGACAGCCTACTCAACAGTTGTCTGACAGTCCCTACCAGCAACTTACAGGCCAAGATAGCACAGTACAGGGTCAGAGCCACCAGGGTCTAAGATAGAAGAGGTGATAATTTGTCAGCGCATTGTAGGAGTGGAATGCACTAAACTGTTATTTTTAAGGTCCAAAATGTGGCTGTGAGCTAACGACAAGATCAGATTTGGAATCTGGTTTTCTTTACTTCTGATTCTAAACTGTCTAAACCACACATATAAAATAATACGTAATTCTTATAGCTGTGTATCTGGATTTATAGCCACAGATGTATGTGTTTGAGCCTTACACTTGGAGAAGGCTTTATTTCACTTGTATCCTCTAATTTGGTTCTCACTCTCCTCTTTTTTTGAGAGGTAAAGAACCAGACGTTTAATCACACAGATTTGTTAGCCTCTGCATCAGATGCAAGTCTTCTGGCCCTGCTTGATCTCAGTAATTTACCAAGTCCTTCCTCAGGATCCCTGTGGGATAGAATTCACATTGTTCTTTCCTTCTCGGATAATCTTAGCAAGCCCTGTAACACAGCTCTTTGCGAGTCTGCTGACAAGGTTAAGCATAGGGTGGCAAAGTGTATCATAACCAGTGAGCCAGTTACTTCCGGTATCTTAAGAACAGGTGTATGTGGGGCAAGGCTGAGGAGGTAGGGGCACAGTGCTGGGATAAATAGGGTAGAGAACAATGCCCTTGGTTGCTAGGGAAACAGGCTCATTTAAAGATGCTGTCCTCTGCCCACCATCCCCACATGGTTTGATTTTTATGCTATTCTCAGTATGCCTCTTTATAAAACCATAATCTTTAAACACACAAAGTGTGAAAAAGATCATTCTTAGGACCAAGGATGATTTCCCTTGTTCTGTAACAGTTGAGAGATGGAAGGCATTAGATACTTATTGAACATTTGTGATGTGTTGGGAATCTGACTTGGATCACTTCATTTTTACTATATTCCCCTTGTGAGGCAACTGAGGCTCACAGAGATTGTGTAATATAGCTTGTCTCATGCAGAGTGAGGATTGACATCTTGGCCTACTGGATAGAAAACCTTACATTAAATATGCATCGTCTTCTTGAGAGTGGCCAGGCTCAGCTCCCAAGCTCTTTGGTTCCAGGGACTCTAATCTGTCACAATCAATCCTCGCTGAGGCCTTAGCCTTTTTAGCAGAAACAGCTTTGCAGGTCATTATTGAATACTAGCAGTAGGCTTACCTGCACTCATGGTCCCAAGGAATGAGACCTAGGATAGGAATTTATCAAAAACAGAGCAACACTTGAGTTCTATGTTCAGGACTTGAGACTGAGACTAGCAGATTCAAGATTTACCTAGGTCATACAACCATTCTGTGAGAAATCTCAGACCAACACTGTGTGTCCAGTTTAGGATGAAGGATGAGAATTTAGCCTGCCAGGCATGAAACACTTGGTTATAGACAGAATAAAATAACTCTCAAGAGTCCTGCTGATATAGGCAGGACTCAAAGAAAGAAACGTAACAGCAATATATACGCAGTGGACAAAAAGAAGCAGTGTGTGAGAATCCAGATCTGGGGTGGGCGAAAAAGACTTAGCAAATGACTTCCCAGACTGTTTTGTTCCCATTGCACATACAGTTGGAAGCCAAATGCAAGCCACCAAGGTTGCAGTGAAGCACTGAACAATTATAGCACAAATATTTGTGGGCAGCCGTGGGAGTGCAAGCCACCTGCTCCAAGTTTACAGCTTTGTTAAACTTGGTAAACATTAAAAATGCAATGGGAACGCCCCTGATCTGCGCAGCATCCCATGCCTGCTCTAAGGGGCCTTGCTTGGGGAGCCGCGGTGATTTTGCTCTTGACCAGGCCCTTCTCTGTGTGGTTCAGCATTGCCTTTGATTGGTATATCAGTGTTGCCAAATAGTCTTCAGGGGAAACTGAGGGAAGTGGTTTGAAGGGTCACAGGTATTTAAAATATAATTTCTCTTCAATTTTCTAGATAGATAAAACAGATCCAGCAATGATGTGTCAAAGCTATGTAGTTAAGGGCCAAAACGACTTGCTCTCTGAACCTTGTGCCTTTCCCCAGTGCTTCTTCTTCTTAAGTCCTTCAAGTTTGCAGATAACGATAAAAAAGAAGCCATAACATTCTAGAACGTTACAGCTGAAAGAGACTATTCATCCACAAGAGACTTCAACCACAAGGCTTTTTTTTGTTTGTTTAGCTTTGTATTTTTGAGACAGGGTTTCTTTGTGTAACAGTGCTAGCTGTCAGCTCTTGTAAACCAGGCTAACCTTGAACTCACAGAGATCCACCTGCCTCAGACTGCTGAGTGCTGGGATTAAAGGTATGCACCACCACCACCGGGCCCAACTACAAGGTTTTTGATGGTCACATGACAAAAGGTACTATTGGCATGTAGTGGACAGGTAGGGGCCAAGGATGCTAAATAGTTTGTCATGTGATAATGTGCTATAATGAAGAACTGACTTGCTTAAATACCAAGAGTACCCTGGTTGAGAAATATTTTGTATACTGTTTTACTTTGCAGTTGAATGTAAAGTAAAAATGGAGACAGGGACCAGAGTAGAGATTTCCCCAAAAGGATCTGAAATCCCCCTACTCCAGACTGTAACCTACTCCACCACCTCCTTCAGTCCCAGAGAATGAGCAGCAACAATGTTGCCTTCAGTAAAAAGGGTGACTCCAGCTTCCTCTTCACACAGCTCCTGCCTACATGGGCCTAAGCTATTTCTGGCTTGGTACTTACTTGGACTTTAGGCCTTCCTGCCCATAGGGCTGCAGCAGATACTGGTGCACGAGCTTGTCCCTGAGAGTCCCAGCCAGTTTGATTTTCTTTCTTGATCGATGCAAGTTGATGATGAAAAGTGTAATCGAGCCACGGACATAGTTGTGGCTGAGTCCAAGAGAGAAAGAAGAGGGGGAGTGGGGATGAGGGAGAGACAAAACAGTCAGTCAGATGATCCTAAATAACTTACAGGTTGCACAAAACAGGATCAGCCCAGAAAAGTGCCTTACTTTATGGATAGTCCCAACAGACCTTCAAGATGGCAATGCCTGGCGACCGCAGTTTCCTAAAAAGAAGGTGCCCACCCTTCACCCCATTGTATTTGTTTAAGTTTACTGGAATTATTTTCGAAACATACATGTATATATACAGTATGAAAGTAAACTGTGATGATTTCTGAAAAATAAAAAAAATCCAGGAAAACATAAAGAGACAAAGAAGCAAAAGAAAATGCCCATAGTTGTATAGTCTTGAAATAGTCCAATATTTTGACCAGCATTCAGTATTTTACTTCTTAGCTTGAGAATTATCTATTAAGTGCTTTGACACACATGACTATACCACTCAGTTTTATATAATTAGGATCAAACCACCTACATAGCCTAATGTATATATCACACATGGTCTTGTGTTATAGTTTCTTTTACTTATACAGGAACATTGACTTTCCAGCTGCAGAAATGCAACATAATTTACTCAGCCAGTCCATCACTTTTGTGGATCCCCATTTTCATTTTTTTGTCATTATAAATTATGTAATGAAAATCTTTCTCTTACAAACCCTTTTTATGTATAGTGATTATTTCACTACGTCAAGGCATGTGCACACTGTATGACCCCTCCACAGAGCCCCATTTTCTGTGGGGTCTCTCCCTATGAGAAGAGCTGAGACTCTTGGGCTCTTGTTCTCCAGAGAGATTGCATGTCGGTTTTGTCCAGCGTCACATGAGTGGACGTGTTAAGACCTTCGGGTAGACGCTGTAGGAACTGCCTATGTGATGGCATGTTTCGTTCCTTAGGCTAGGAGAAGAATGACAATATCTTGCTGTTAAGATTTTTAGTTTTTTGGACACCTCCTATGCAGCCCAGGCTGCCGCTGAATTGTGATTATCTTGAGCCTCAGCCTTCTAAGTGCTGGGATTGCACACACACCACCATTCCCGGCTTGACAATGCTTGTCTCAAAGCTTATTGAGGTGCTGAAATAAAGAAGTGTGAATAAGAAATATATATTCGTACTGGAAGCCATTTAGACTTGGGAGTTCTATTTTTTTTTTTGAGACAGGGTTTCTCTGTAGCTTTGGAGCCTGTCCTGGAACTAGCTCTTGCAGACCAGGCTGGCCTTGAACTCACAGAGATCCCCCTGCTTCTGCCGCCCGCCCACCTGAGTGCTGGAATTAAAGACACGTACCACCACCGCCAGCTTTGGGTGCTCTTAAAAAGATTGTTTTTGCTTCTGGGGCTCAAACTCAGATGCTAACCATTGATAGCAAATGCCTTTACACTGAGGTGTCTCAATGATCTCGGGTGGTACTCTATTCTTTTTAAAACATGGTATAACAGCACTTATTCTGATAAATGCACATATTCAGATAATCTTGATGTTATTTAGACAGTTTGTAAAGATTGCTTCTGCCAACTCTATATTAAGAGTATCCACTTCTTCATACCCTAGGAATACTAGATATGAATCTTTTAAAATATCTTTGCCAACTTGAGAGAAGAAAATGGGATTGTGGTGTTGTATTTTATATTCTTATTCATACTGAAGCACAATAGACTTTCATTTGCCCAGTGGCCACTTCCAGTTTTCTAAACAAGTCACCATTTTAGAATCCTTTTAGCCCAGAGCCAGGCGTGCAGAACCATGGGAGACCATATGCTGACATCCAAGGGGCCTTTCTGTGTGTATCAGCAAAGCTATAATGATTTTCCTCTCAGTAGGAAAAAACGACCTTATTTCTAAGGGGTCTCTTGGGGCCCCATCTGGATGGGTTAATGAGAGGAAACAGAGAAAAACGACCCAGCTCAGCCTTCAAAAGAGGAGCTCAGAGAAATTCTAAGACAATTTTGCCCAGAGGAAAACATTGCTTGCAGACATGGAACCCCTTGATCCTTGCCTGGGTCACTAGTCTTTGCTCCTAAAGAGGCCAACTGAGAGTCGAGCAGTCAAGGGCAAGGTCATCAGGACAACCTGGGAGCCTTAAAGTACAGATTTCGGGGTGCTGTTCATTTAGGCTCCAGACCTGGGAATCTGTATGAAAAGCTTGCCAAGCTATTTGGCTGATGAGTTGAGTTCAGGAACTACTAACTTAGAACAGAACATGAAGGTTATGAGAAGGACTCCCAGAATATCCTCCTGGCTGTGTATCAGATGCTCTTCCCCTTACGTCTGTAAGAAGGTACGCTATTGTGTTCAAGGCTTTTTAGAGGTCTGCGACTATGTTCTTATAAATCATTAAATGGCTCCCCTATGCAGCCCTTCTTGCTCCATTCTGTTCTACTCCCCTGCAGCATGCAAATGAACTTCTGAAGTCACATGACTCAGGAGAGAAATCAACTGATTTGAGCAGACTTGTATGACCAGGGCTCTGAAGAAGGACGTTGGCAGCCTGTGTGGGTAGTGACCACCACCAAAGAACATCAGCTAGTTTCTGTAGGTGGAATTTCAGCTTAGTTTAGCTATCTACAAAATGGATGAAGACAGCATTAACTACAGGTACTTTGGGCTTCAGAATGTGAGCAAAAGAGGCATGGGTGGGTATTGATTTAGCCAGACCACAGTAAACCCTTTTGCAAGCTACTATAAACAAAAGTTTTAAAGGCCAGCCGTGGAGGAGGAGAAAAGCACAGGCTTGCATTTATGAGTTTCTCCTTGGCAGGCTGGGGCAGATGTGCCCTTGGAGACTACGGGAAGAAGGGTGGGACATGAGGAACTGGTGGCTTGGAGGGAGACCTGAAATCACAGCATTGCTGTAGGGAAAACTGTCTTTCCAGGCTGCTTGGCAATGGTTTGATTTCTAAGTACATTGTTCTCCTGGGAAAGATAAACCAGTCCAGCCCAGGAAACTGACTGAACAGGTTCTCAGAGATCTCATGCACTTCCTTAGGTAGGAACTGGTAATGAAGACTGCTCTAACCATACATCACCCTACTTGGTCGATAAGCAAGGGCATGAAGCAGAGGCCTTTTGACTTCAAAGACACGTTCTTGGGTAGGAACTCCCACATCGACCTAGAGTACCATGGTGAGCACTCAGATTCTGAGGAATGCATATTCTCTGTCTACATAAAACCCACTCTGAAGGAGTATGAATTCTGTGTTTGGGGGCTTGGTCAGCTTGCCATTTTTAATGCCTGATGTCAAGTTCTGGTGGCTTTTGGTTATCTTAGTGAATGCCCCTTTCTGGAAAGAAGCTGTTTCGGTAGAATGTCTGTCCTGCTCTGTGCCTCCTTGTGGTGAGACATTTTCACTAGCAGCCAAGCCATGTATCTGGAGTTCATCTTTCCTGGCTGTTCCTTTCCTGCCTGACATCTTCTCTCTGTTGCCATGGGAGGAGGAGGAAGTGAGTCAGAGGAGGGATGTTAGAACGGGAAGATCCTGGATATAAGAGGTGGGAGATGTCAGATGGGAGGTGTGTCTTGAGTTCCAGATAGAAAACAGTCATGTTCTAGAAACATCTCCAGTGAAGCGGGGCATCTGGGAAAAGGAAGGGAGGATGATGCACTTGAGTCATTGATCATTCCCAGCGAAAGTTAATGTGCTTGAAAATTCAGTTGCTCCATTGTCTCCAAATCTAATTCAAAGGTTTGGGGTTTGGTAAAAGTCAGGTCCTGTTTTGCCAAACATTTTTCCCCTTAATTTCAAAGCCCCTGTGTATTTTAAGGGAAATTTAATCCACATGTTTCTGATTCATTTACACTTAACTCATCAAAATATTGTTTTGTAAGAGTCATTTGATGTCCAAGAAGCCTCAGGAACCTTTTTTATGAGCCTTTAAAAAAACTTCTTCTGAAAAACAGGAAGTCTTGTTTTGCCAATAATAAATGAATTTGAACCCCAAAAGGCTCAATTTTGCTTCAGCATTCACTAGATTTCAGTTGGTTCTGAGTGTGGTTGAGGACCTCAGCTCTACCACATCCTTACATTGTCTTAGCCATAAAGAATGGCCATAAAACATTTTGACTGTCAATACTTGACTGTGGGAAGTTCTGCCAGCACGCTGTAGCTGGTTAACTTCAGAAGAGGACAGAGGCTAGCCAGGGCTGGTGTGAATACCTAACCTCTTCTAAATCAGTTTTAGGAGATCAGGCTCTGCTAGGTCAGAAATAATCCACAATGCATGAGAGCCATGGAGGGGTCTGAGGAGGTGACAGATGATTATCAGGAGGTATAAAAGAGATTTATATGGTCAGTGGAACACAAGCTGAATGATCTTTAAGACCCCTTTCAAATGAAAAGCTCCTCAACACAAATGCTGTTATTTTCATATAGGTGATATCACAGAGCCTTCAGAATTTAAAATTACGTGAGTGTAAGCATTAGTAAGCTTATATTTCTCACCTAGCTCCTGTTTTGATCCAGGATATTTATTTCAGATGAATCAAGGTTGATCAGTATGAAGCTAATATGTCCATTCTGAGATGATTCTGTAGTTTTGTCTTTGGCCACAGCTAAACTGAGTGAGTTAGTCGGTGGTGCTGCTCTCAGCCCATGAAGATGCGAGGCACAGGCAGGACACATGGCTTCTCAGAGAGGTGAGCGGAAGCCTCTCATCTCTCTGTGTCTTGCTATCTGAACGCCTGACAGCTTTTTTTTTGCAAGGAGGAGACCTGCAAACTCAGCTGGCCCAAAACATCCATTCTTTGCGTTTGGTGGAATGAAAAAGACCTTTAACTAGGTTCTTATTACTATTGTAACATGGTTTATGAAAGCCTTCTTTCTTTTAATGAAGAGAAGGAGAGCTTATTTTAATAGTAGCCTGGTGGAACCCCTTCCTTTCAAGAGGTTCTGAGTGACTTCTCACAGAAAGTTGGGGGCAGCTGAGGTGGAGAGGGATTCAAATCAAGATTAGTTTTGCTGCCTTGTTGGAGGCCTCCTGATAGTGACTGGCAGAATTCTGAGTCTTTTTATTATGCTCCCTCCTCTGGCTGATGTGATACACAGGGCAAGAACTATAGCTATAAACCACCAGGAACACCTGGTTTCTGTCTTCTCCCATCCATTCATCTGTACATCAAACACTTACGAGACCTTCATGCCTGTCACTGTATCAGACACGAAGAACATAAATAGGATCATTGGCCCCAAGCCCATGGTACCCTCAGGATATAAGTGAGACCTTCTCATGAGAATATCCAAGAATACTAGTGTGAGCCCTGGGATGTGCCTTCATGGGGAACCTTCAGCCCACATAGGTATTACTGTTCTATTCCTGGATACAGACTACTGTTACAAAAGACTGGTGTGTTTTCCAGTAGGGACAGAAGGTGCCAAGAGCAATTTTTCTCTCTTGAGGCTGGGGGTCCACCTTTTGGGTGGTTGCCTCAGGGCCTGTCATAGACAACGAATACAATGTTGCCTTGTGTGAGGATCAGATAATTCCAGGCAAGGCCATAAAGCAGTCAGTCACTGTCAGGTATGGGACCGAGCTTCCTGCTGAGCCAAAGGGCTGTTGAAAGCTTCTGGCCTGTGCCCAGGACAGCCTCCCCTTCCTACAATAGGCACTTGTATCTACAGGCAAGACAACCGGACCCTGGCGCCCACCTCTGCTCGGAGTGAGTCTTTGAAAGCATTTTATCACAAGGAACTAACAGGCTTTGCTTCTATCTCATCAAGGACAGAGAAGGAGCATCTGGTGTAATCCGACCCCAGCAGCTCTTTGTGCTTCCCTCCCCTTGATCAGTCCTGATAGACCCTGGGTGGAGGTCTGACTGGAGACAGGAGGCAGTCCCTTCCCCCAGGTTTGCTCTGCAGTGAGAGAAAGAATTCTCCTTTTCAGGGGATCCTTCTCTGCCCTAAACAGGAAGTGATGTAAGACATCGTTGACCACATGGGCTTTGGTTTTAGATCTAGTTAAAAGTTTTTCTCTTATGGTCTTCATGTTTTAAACTTAAAAACACCACCACCACTACCAGCAAAATAAAACAAACAAACAAACCTGCCAAACTTTGCTGGTAATTAGCTTTCTGTTTTAAAGAGAACTCGGATGATACACAGCGCTTTGGGTCAAAGAGGGAAGGATCAGCTCAAAGCACCGCTGGGTTATTATGATCCAGAGTCCCTGTCCTTCAGAAGGAAGTCTGCATTTCCCAGTCCTCTAACACCCGAAATAGCTGAGATCTCTGAAATTCGGGAAATGGCACTCATTTATTGCAGAAGCCTAGTGGGATACTAGTCTAGGCAGGTGCGTTTGTATTGGAGACACAGACCACATTTTCTTAAGCTCTGTGGTGGGTCAGAGGATCAGACTTGGCCCCTTGTCTTGGCTCAGGCTTAGACACACACAAATCTCTGTGGGCATGGTATCAACTGGCACAGATAAAGTGCCCAATAAAAATCTGTTGCATGAGTAAGAGAGAGAACAAATAAATGCATCGTGTAAGCCTTGCTGAGTAAACCCTGTGAGAGGAGAAGGGCGTTCTTGACACAAAAGCTGCAGAGAGCATGGTGACCACAGCAGCAGTTTCCAACTAAGATCCCTGAACAAAGGTGAACTTTGAATGCTCCAATGGTGACCACAGCGGCAGTTTCCAACTAAGATCCCTGAACAAAGGTGAACTTTGAATGCTCCAATGGCACGGCATTCATTCTAAGAGGGGACACAGCCCATTGGATGGCCTTCCTCTTTCCCTTTTGGTGGGAAGACTTACTTGTGGTGGTTTGTGCAGTGGGCATAGATCCGTAGTTTGTCTCGGATGACTCTTCCTGGTCGTGGCTTCCGCTGGAGCCCAGCTACATGCACTGCCAGGACTTTGGGGCCAATCAGACGCTTGTAAAGGAGAGAAAGCCAGTAGTCCTGCGGGAGAATAGAGAGGTGGAGAGTCAGGGAGACAGCGCTCATTCAGGTGCACTGAGTAAACATGAAAAAACAGGCCAGAAACTCCTTCCCGCCAGGATGTACATAGTATGGGTACCCTCACCGGAGCTGACTTCAGGCTGATAACGAAGGCAGCACTTCCCAGTACGACCTCTTCATTCACTAAGTGGACAAGGGTTAGGTGGAGAGCACTCAGCAGCGTATGAATACAGGAATCAAGTTTTTCAAAAATAAAATAACCAGTTGGGGTGGGGGACTTACACCTCCAACTCTCCTTCCTGTGGCTGTGCTCTCATGCTGGTTCGTGGTTTCTGTGAAACTGCAGAATGGGAAACTTCTAATCCTTAGGATTGTCACCAATATGAGACTATAAAATCGCATTCTCCAAATATTGGCACTGAGGACGATTACACAGAGGGAGATGGGGAGGGAGACAAAGGTTCTCCAGCAGGAGCCAGGTTGTGGTCTCCATTCCAGAGCCAGAAAGACAGAGAAAAGCTTGTGCACAGTTATAATTCCTGGCCATTTTCAATATTCTACAATAAAAGAATGTTCCTAAATTGAAAAGAATGTATAACCAATTAATAAATGGCCCACTCTGCAGCCCACACTCGTGTCTGAGGGCACAGAAGTCTGCCAATCATCATCTTAGTTTTGGTTGTATTTGCTGTTAGGACAAGTTGTATTTGTTTTTGATACAACATAAAATTGGTATTTGTATTGTGTAAACTCTTAACACTGACTGTTGCTTTCTGAACACAGTGTTTATAACTCACCCATGAAAAGCCCCACTATAAATCCTGGAATTCGGGGCACACTCTCTAGTGTTAAAGAAATCAAGTGTGCCTTCACTGTGTTCATCTTTCCGTGCAGAAGTCTCCTCTGTGTGTGTGTGTGTTTAAACTGTGTGATCATCTATAACATCTGTGGCCTAAAAATATATGGTAAATTTTACAAATTAGAACACATTTCTCAAAGAATCTTTGTCAACAGCACAGTTCCACATCTGCCCTGACAGCAGGCTTTAAGACCTGCCCAACTGTTTAACTTAATTATTTTTAAGTGGCTTTAGGTTGGCTATTAAATAAAGTCTCCTAGTACTTAAAATGCAAATATTTGATAATTTTTAATTAGATGGGATAGAAAAAGTCATTGTTTAATTTTCTCTTACTTGATTATAATTTTTATGTGTTTTATTCAAGATCTATCATGTTCCAAGAAGATTTCCACTGGTTCCTATCTGATTCATAATATGTTTAAAAATAATAAAAGTTTAGTAAGCTGTTGGCTACTAATAGCTTGGTATGATATAATCTCTATTCTGGTTGGGAATGCTTTATTTTATCAATATGAAAATGGATTCAGAAAACTCAAAGGTACACATGAGATCACAAAACTGGTCAGAGGTAGCCCACAAAAGAAAATCTGGGTTTATTTTCTTCCAACACTGGTGCAATACTTCACTCACTCTGAAGCCCAGGAAGTCACTTGTGTAAAGGGACAAGGAAGCTTGCAAGCAAAATTTCTGTGGATATAGAATCTGGAAGTGAGCTTTACTGTCAGTGCCGAGAGCAGCTATGATTTAACTTGTGATTCCTGCATTTAGAAAAAAAGAAAGGAGAGCAAACACACCCATTTCTCCAATTCTAACCCAATCTGTTCCTTTTTAAAATTTACTTCATCCTAATGTCTTATCACAACACTTGACTTTTTTTTAAAAATAAAATCTGAAAGAGCTAAATAGGCTTGCTCTCAATTTTTCATTTAGGCATAGCTATGGTCTTTGTGTCACAGGGATTTCCAAGTAAGGTTAGGCATATCTGCAGCAAAACAATGAACACCTAGGAACACTATTATGTTTAATTACTGTTTAATCTCAAAGTGTATATAAAGACAAAAAGCATATTTCAGAAAGATTAACCTAAGTATTCTTCATCTGTATTAAATGATAATTTAAGTTTAAACCCACACCAAGACTCCCTAACATGAAGCAGTCTTTTGTGTTGTGAGGAAGCTAAATGTGACACCATCCCCAAGACTCCGAGATACTGGCCGAGGCTCTGAGGAGTTTGTGGTGGAGAGACAAAGGATGATGAATCTCATTTCTAATGACACAGTCTGTTCTTCAGCTTTTCTGACTGTGAAAAATCCACGGAAAAATTTGTTTGTCAACCACTTAGAAATGCATAGCTCAGCAGGTAGACACATTTATAATGTTTATAGAACTATGACCACTGTCTGTCTCCACAACTGAAACCCGGACCCATTAAACTTTTAACTATTTCCCTCAGTCTCCTGGTGACCAATATTCTGTTTTCTGTACCTCTTGGTGTGGGACAATTCTGTATTCTGTCAATTATGTTTTAAATAAACGCTGATTGGTCAGTAGCCAGGCAGGAAGTATAGGCGGGACAACCAGACAGAAAGTAGAGGTGGGTCAGTGAGAACAGGAGAATTCTGGGAAGAAGGAAGCCCTTTCTTCCGCAGTCCTGTCCAGACACCAAAGAAGAAAGATGTGACCTGCCCTGCCGAAACAGGTACCAAACCATGTGGCTAACACAGATAAGAATAATGGGCTAATGTTAGTTATAAGAGTTAATAAGAAGCCTGAGCTAATGGGGCAATCAATTTATAACTTATGAAGACCTCTGTGTGATTTTCTTTGGGGTTAACAACTGTGGGAACCGGGCAGGACAGAAACTCCAACAACAAGCAGGCCTTCATGTTACAGCCTCTCATATAAGTGAATATACAGTATTTTTTCTTTGGATGACTGGCTTATTTCATTAAGCATAATACCCAGAAGGCTCATCAATGTTGTACATATTGGAATTCCATTCATTCTAAGGCTTAATAATGTTCTATCCTATGTACATATCATCTTTGATTTAATTTGTGGACTCCCATGTGTTCTATCTTGAAAAATGTCCCATGTATAAAGAGAGTAATGTGTCTGCTGCTGTTGGGTAGACTTCTATCTGACCTATTTGATCTATTGTGGTTTTAGGCCTCTGCTTCCTTACTGACCTTCTCTTTGGATACCCTCTCCATCACTAAAGTCTTCTGCTGTAGACTTGTCTGTTTCTCCTTTCAGTTCTGCCACCCTCCCCATACTTTTATGATCTGTTATATAACATGTGGATGTTTATAATAGTTAAATCTTGATGCACTAAAAATTTTATTTCCTTTGTTCCTTGTAAGCTTTTTATATTGTAAGGTCAATTTTATCTGGTATTATTATAGCCACCTCTTAGCCACCTCTACTATTCTTGGTTATACTTGAATAGATTTATTTTTTTACAGCCTTTCAATCTGTTTGTACCTTTGTATCTAGAGCCATTCTCTTATGGGCAGCATGTTTATTTTGTAAAATCTTTTCTGTCAACTTTTTTTTTAACATCAGTTTAATTTCCTTATATCCAAAGTAATTATTGATAGGAATGGACATACTTCTGTCATTGTGCTGTTTATTTTCTATATACCTTATAGCTTTCTGCCCCTAATTTCTTGCATTACTATTTTTCTTTGTTTACAACTGCTTTATTTTTTCATAGCAAAAGAAATTTAAATTCCTTTCTTATTGTCTTTTATAATACCACTTGTGATTACATTTGATATCCTAATGAAACACTAATTTGTATTAGATTAACTTTCATGACATATAAAAATTCTGTTCTTTTCTCAGTAGCAAATGTCACAAAGTTACATTTTTATATACCATAAGCCTAAGACATACCAATGAGTTTTTTTTAATACACTAATCTCTTAAATTATATAGTAGCAAATTATAGGCTACCAATCCAAATTATAATAATCCATGTCTTAATCAGTATTAAAATGTATTAGTCTCTTAAATCATATAAAAATAAAAAACAATTACAAATTATTGTTATAATAATACTCATTTTTAAATCTCAGGTTAGCATGAATTCATTCCTATGACTGGTATGCTTTCAGTCCAAGCTGTATAGTATAACTCCTTTGAGCCTTTCTTATGGGTTAGATAGTGATACCCCCCCCCCCCTTTTTTTAGATACAGGGTTTCTCTGTGTAGCTTTTGAGCCTGTCCTAGAACTCACTCTGTAGATCAGGCTGGCCTCAAACTCACAGGAATCTGTCTGCCTCTGCCTCCCAAGTGCTGGGATTAAAGGTGTGTGCCACCACTGCCCGACCATTTTCTCTTACTTTTGAAAGAAAGTTTTGATAAATACGAGGTTTGTCACTGGGTGGATTCCCTTTATTTTAGTGCTCTGATGATCTCACCCCACTAACTTCTGGACCTCAAGGTTCTGAAAAGTCTGCTGGTAATCGTGCTGAGGAATTTCTACTGCAGAATGAGTTGTCTCTCTCTATTGCTTTCAGCATTCTTTTCTGGATTTCAAAAGTTTGATTAGGATATAGGTTCATCTTTTGGACTTAATATAAGTTCTTGAAGTTTTATATTCATGTCTTTCATCAAATTTAGGCAGTCTGCATCCATTATTTTGTTGTCTATGTTCTTAGCGCCTTTCTCTCTCTCCTTCTGGAACTCTCACAATGAGTAGTATTTGGTTTCTAATCTTCAATCTGATTTTCTTCATGCTCTTCACCACTGTCTATTTCCAGCATCAGATCCTAGGCCCACTGATGGTTTACTCAAACTTGCCTTTGGACCTCCTGACCTCCTGTATCATTTCAATCATCGTGCTTTTTAGCTCCGGAATTTCTTCCTGCTCTCCTTTTAGGCTTTTTATTTGCTGATACTTCTATTTTGTCCACCTATCTAGACTTTGACTTTCTCAAGATCATCTCTATGGTATTTAAGACAGAGTATTTAGTCGAACTGCCATCAGGTTGTCTTCAGGGACAGTTTCTATTGAGTTGCTTTTTAAATGCATCGTACTTCACTGTCTCTTTTACGCTTTGTGATTTTTGTTTCTGTTTCAAACTTGACATTTGAATCTAACAATGTGGCAACTTCTAGAAATTGCATTTTCTCCTTCCCATTACACTTTGCTAGTGTTCATTGTTTAAGTTGTTTTAGGCTGTGTCTGTGCCAAGGACCACTGTATATGTAAACTTGTGGTTTTGTCAGTCCCTGCCCTCAGCCCCTTAGGTCTTTCCTGGTCATGTGTTGTATCTAGTTACTTTAAAATGTTTATGTCTTTACTATCTGGTTCCCAAAAATGGGAAAGAAAAAAAGATGAAGGATGTAAATTAAAAGGTCCTGGCCTTTAAATTGCCAGTAGCCGTCTCCGCTGGGAGGGAGTGGTCGGCAACAATGGGACAACAGTAGGTGCTTGGTTCTTTGTACCTGTGATCAGGACTAAGCAGCTCATCAGGACGGAGGTCACTGACATTCTGATGACAGGGCCTTTCGAGCTCACTTGGCTCTTGGGAACTGACTTGTAAGCAGCTCCTGTACATGTGCACAGCTGCCTACTGTAGGGCTGAGGGCTGAAATGTCAGTCATTCCCAAACTAAGAGCCGAAATTTACCAAGACTAGCTGAGTTTTAGCTCTCAAGACTTCTACTTGAGTCTCCAAGTTTTCAGGGTGCTAAGATCGTTACGGCAGTCAGATTCTGCTGGTGCACTTGCTACCTAGGCAGGGAAACATATTCTTGTCATTACCTAAGATGCCACCTTCCCAGATTCCTTTGAAGCCCATCTTTTAGTAGTAGCTAAAGAACTTTCTGATGTGTCCCACCTGTGGTCCACAGGTTACATATAGCCTAGTGTAGTTATGAATATGGTCCAAATCAAAATTGTAGGTTTACACAACAAACTATGAGACTATTTTGTGTGAACACTGTAGATAACAATGTTGTGTTGCAATGTCAAAAGGCTCGACATGTCTATGAGTTTAATTGTATAAGGTACCAACATTCTTGTCAAATCTGTAGTTTGTTTTTATAATTTTTATGACTGGTTTGAAATGGAGAGTTTCAAGAACTCTATAGAAAATATAACAATGTTTTCTTTATTGAAAATCATTTGGTATATGGCACAACTTTATTTTTAAGAATATAATAGTTATTATAGAATCATACAGTGAATAACTTACCCCTTATTTCATTTCTATTATATAATAAGTTATATACATGTCAGAGTTTATGTTAGCTTACAATAGTATCATGCTGCATATAATTTTCTTTTTCCATTTAACTTTTTGCCTTAAGGTTGCGAAATGCACTAACAGTATATTGATCGACAATGTTGCATATTAGTTAATTGTATAAACACTGATGATTTTGCTGATGGATGTTAAGTTGTGTTCAGAATTTGCTGTTATATGCAACGTGGCTCTACCTAACACACAGGTAAAGGAACTTATGAGAGAATTACTCCAACTGTGATGGAAATAACAGTCTTCTTAGGTGTGAGCTTCCAGGACAAACTTAGAGATTTCCCTTTACTTCTGATACATTAGTGTGGTCAGAGGTAGGCTCTAAATTGTGACACCCCCACTGTGCCATAAACAGGTCTGCTGATACTCACCTCTATAATGCCAAGCCCTCTTTCTAAAATGGAATCCATTGCTGAAACTCATATTCCTCCCAGCAATAGCTGTATACTTGCTAGTGTCAGGGATTTTCAGACTCCCTTTAGACAACGTTTGTCCGTCTAGTGGGCATAAAATATGTAGCTCTTTCTAGGTGATATTTAAAAATGGTTCTCACTCATTTGTAAAAAATAGTATATAGGTTCATTTGAAACTTTTAGTTTTTTCTTTCAGGAGTAGGCTTTTAATCAACCTAGAATTTGTCTGGGATATAATATTGGGGAAACATCGACTTCCATTTTTTTTTTATAAGAAGAGTTAATTATAACAGCATAATTTATCCATTAGGTTCTTCATTCTTTTTGCTTAGCTACTGTTGAGGTAGGGTCTTATTATATAATCCAATCTGGCTTCAGACTCAAAATCTTCTTGCCCCCGTCTCCCAAGTGCTGAGATTGCAGACATATGACATCAAATCTGGCTCTAGCCTATTTATTCTTCAGTCATTTCTTATGCCTGCTGTGTCCCATACTAAAGTTCCATATATTCCTTGGCCTGTTTTTCTGGGCTCCCCACTCTGCTCCATCTTCTGTCCTGCATGCCTAATGTTTTATGACCACTGCTCTATATTCTAGCTTGGAACCTGGTAGAGCGAGTCCTCCTAACCCATTCTTCGGGACTAGATTTGTTCATAGTGGGACTTGGCCTAGACAGAGACGTCTTAGGATTAGATTATCCAATACCTAAACAAAATTTGTTGAGACTTTGGAATTATAATAAATTTATAACTCAAAAGAGGAGAGTTTCATTTTATGGCATTAAAAATTTTAATTCATAAATATAATAGGAACTAACAAACAACTGGATAGGCTCTCTCTCTCTCTCCCTATATTTCTCTCTGCTCTCAAGATGAAGAAGTTGTTCACAATTACTGAATTTTTTCAATTAGATTATTTCTATCTTTTATAATAAAAATCTTTATTGGGAAAAACATAAAAAATTTTAAGCTCAGAGCATGAAATCAGAAAATATTTTTCAGAGTGCACTAGTAAAGATCTGGTAGTAAGCATAGCAATAAAGAGAATTCAGTGTTAAGCCTCAAACTTGCTCTGTTGGCAGATTCATTGATTTTCCATTTGTAAAGACGGCACTTTCAAAGTGCCTCTAGATTCCTTTCTCCCTGTCTATCCATTTGATACTCTGTTTGTGAAGCTTCTCTTCACTTCCACTCCCAGAAGAGCGCATCACTACAAAAGCCTTCGTTTTCCCTCCCAGCCCAATTCGAGGGCGCCGTGTCCTGGGAAAGTGTGTGACCCAGGCAACAGCTATGGATTTCTCAACACTGAGGGCTACTATTTGCTTTTCACTTTTAAAAGGATAAGTTCACTGCGAGCTCACAGTTTAAAGGTCTGCATACATGTGTAATGAGACAGCATTACTATATCTGTACATATGTAATAGATAACTGTATACATGTGTAATGAGACGGTGTTACTACATATGTACATATGAAATAGAGAAGTGTCTGTATACATGTGTAATGAGACCATATTACTATATATGAACATATGCAACAGACTGAGAAACATAGAGTGGTTCTCTTTGGTAGTATGGGAAGATCCAAGGGAACAGAATAGTGGAGTAACTCAGGCTGACGGGAGCTATAACTGCTTTAGTTCTGGTTGGATGTGGACTCATAATTACATTTGTATTGTTTTCTCCTAAAACTAGCATGTAGGCATAATCTTTGTATGTGGTAAATAATATATACAACACAACAAATAACATCTCATGACTGGTTTACCATTAGTGATTTCTTTAGATAGATAAAATCATGGACTCACTTAGAGGCTGCCATCTCTGAATTGTTTGGCTGCCATGGGATGAGTTACAGTGATTATCTCTTAGCCTATCATCTTCTCTCTTGGGAGGATGGAGGACTGAGATTGACATGACAGTCGAGGGTAGAAACGTTCATCAGGAACCATTTTCAGGCTGCCTTTTCATTCTTGCTTTTCCATTTTCCCCTATTTAGCTTACTTCGTAAAAAATGAAACATTCAATCTCTCTCCCTCCTCTCCCCTTCCTCTTCACCTTTCTGACCTTATCTTTCCCTTGTGAAAACCACTTTTCCACAGAATCAAATGTGTTTTCTCTTCCCCTCTTTTTTCTCCCCGCTTATCTTTCTTTTCTCTCTTTTTAAAATATGAATATATTCTATTTATAAATCACAATAAACGTGTACAAGTGTAATGACTCTAAATAATTTTTAAGGGAATGACATGAAAATGCAGAATATATCTATATCTCAAAGAGAATAAACACCAATGCAAACATTCATAACATCAGTAACTACAAAGACACTGGGTGAAAGAATACTGCAGAAGTTTTCAGACAGTAAGAGTCATTAATGGGAAAAGAAAATTCTATGACCTTTTATGTCAACAGTGAGAAATTTCTAAAGGAAGGAATGCATTACAGCTTCCAAGAGGCAAAGAAAGACACAGCATTCTTTAAATGTATCAGGCATGAGAAGTTGAAGAGAAATAGTGTCCATTTATTAGCTGGAGAGGGAAAACTAATAGCAGGTGACAATAAAGTGACAGGGGCTTTAAATCTTCCCTTTTCATTTGGTATTTGTCAAAAAGTCAATTGTTGTCTGAAAGGTAGACAAGGAAGTGTATGGAATGAGCTGAACCAAAACAAATAGGAAAAGAAAAACTGACAGAGGACGGTAGAATTTACTAGATTAACTGCTGAGCTGCATGGTCCTGAAACAACCAAACCAATTCCTCCAGTCCAGTGCCTATGGGAGGTGCTGAAATTCAACTGTGGAATGCCCACTGTGTTTAAGGTTCTGGATCAGTACCTTGGGATATGGTTGAAGTTTAGAATCTATTAAGAAAGTCCTTAATCCAGTGAGTTGGACGATTAATTAATGGCCATAGGTTTGATAAAAATGCAAGAACAGAGCAGAAGTCAATGAGATCCTGTAGCAAAGGGTCTGATCTAGCCCTATAGCAGTAGGGGAATCACCCACAGAGTGGCAGTTAAGGGTTGAGGAAGTGAGGGGGAGAGAATAGAAGGTGTTTTGAGTCTGACAGAACATCTTAAGGATAGGAAGGGGGTCAATGTGTTTAGAGCCCGAATGAAGACAGTCCAGCCTCAACCGGCTTTGCAGACCAAGGAAAGGGTGAACCAAGAAGAGGATGGCAGAGCCAGTTTACAAGATCCTAAGGGTTCTAAAAGTCACATAAAATAAACGGGAAGTTATTATGGAGTGAGGCAGAGAAAGTGACATTATTTAGTTTATATTTCTCAAGTTGGCTTTCATAGCTGGAAAGAAAATCACTAAGAAGTTAATTTACAAGAATGGTGATCATGGTTTGGCTAAGGAAGTTATATTTGAGAGAAGAGGGATAGGAGAGATATTTAGGACATAAATAGTATTGATAGGACCAGATGGTTGGTTGGATACATAAAATAAGTATGGAAAAGGACTTGTAGCTTTGAAATGTTCAGATCTTACACTCTGGAAGATGGGACGGAAACTGGTTGCTTGGCAACAATAGCAGTGTTTCCCTTCTATGCTCACCCCATCTCCTTCTAACTCAGCCATGACCCAACAAAGCTTGGGGATGCCAAATTCTACTAGGGATAAATAGATAAGGTGTAGCACAAATAATAAAAACCCAGAGATAGAAATTGGGGTTTAATCTGAAAAGCAGAAAAGTAAAGCAGCCAAGCCATTAGAGAAGTCTTACCTCTATCTACCAAGGCTGAGCCACTGCAGACTAAGCAAATTAAGCAGCCTAAACAGACTAAGCCTTCCTCTCCTTCCATTTTATATTCCCTCTAGTGATGGGATTAAAGGCATGTGACTCGCTAGTACTGGAATTAAAGGTGTAGGCCACCACCATCTGGATTTGTTTCTGCACTGATCTTGTGAAGTCCAGGGTGGCCTTGAACTCACAGAGATCCGCCTGCCTCTGTCTTCCAAATCTTGGAATTAAAGGTATATTCCTCTACTGCCTGACCTCTAGTAACTTAACTTTGCTCTTCTGATCTGTAGGCAAGCTTTATTTATTATATTTATTTATTTATATATTGTATATATATTTTATTTACTATAGTAAAGACATATTCATAAGGAACCAAGTAAAAGAGAAATTGGTGCCAACTAAAGATAGCCTCTATTGGTTTAGTTCTGGTTTATTTTTGTCAATTTTTATGCACATGAATCTACTGTATGTTTTTGCAGGGACTGTATTTATGCATTCACTATTTCTCAAGCTTACTAACTGTTAAAATTCAGAGCCAGTCAAGGGAGCCATGCTTCAGAGGGACAGACGCTGCCTTCCTCTTCATGAGGCAAAAATTCTCAGGGCCAAGTGCACACGCCCTATTCTTAAGCTAACTTTTTCTAGACCATGTGATGAATAAATAGGACCCTAGGAAGCTGCCCAGATCACCTCTAATACATTGCCCGTGTCTGCATGGGCTGACACTCGGCGTTTGACTTCTGGATCTAGGGGTCTGGTGGACCGTAGTTCTGAAATGTGTGCTGATAGGCAAAAAGATGTAAATGGGGCTTGGGCTTGAGGACCAACTTGTTTAATTGTATGCTTCTGAGACTATGGATATGTTACAGACAGAGGAGGACGAAGGGATTTGCAATGTGGCACCAGGCTTTGACCAACCAAAGAAAGCTGTGGACACATTGATGGATTCTTTGGTGTGATGAGTATTTTCTGAGTGTGTAATAGTGGTGCACACGCATTCTACCCACCCATCCTAGCATTTTCTGAGTGTGTAACAGTGGTGCACACACATTCTACCTGCCCATTCTAGCATTTTCTGAGTGTGTAACAGTGGTGCACACGCATTCTACCCACCCATCCTAGCATTTTCTGAGTGTGTAACAGTGGTGCACACGCATTCTACCCACCCATCCTAGCATTTTCTGAGTGTGTAACAGTGGTGCACACGCATTCTACTCACCCATCCTAGCATTTTCTGAGTGTGTAACAGTGGTGCACACACATTTTACTCGCCCATCCCAGGAGTTGTACAAAGAATAAGACCTCTTCCCATTCTTGAGAGACTTAAAGGCAAAAACACATGAAGACATCTCTGTAAAATGAGGCTAACTGGAGAAAATACCACACGAGGAGGGAACATTTATATCCCTTTAGAAATTCAGAAGAAGAAACATTGTTTTATGACTGAGAAATTCAAGGATGCTTGCTTAGAGAAACAAAAACAGAGAAATAATTTGCTTTAAGTTGAAATGTATAAATATCGACCAAGTCCTGGAATTTATTTATTATTTCTAAACTTGTCCTCATAGGCATTAAATGAGATAATATATCTAGAAGCATCCATAATAGTGCCCAATGTATGAAAATATTTAATAAGCATTGCTCATTATTCCTTATTCCAGAAAGACTATTTTTAGTTTTATGAAAATATCCTTGATATAAATCATTATGCTTCACGTTGCCCTAAAACATACCTGACACACTTATGTGCATGTGTGTGCTGGGATGGTTAAGCATCACTGAGTAAAAACTCCTTGAAGCACTTATCTTTGTGTTTCAAGGGACTTACACACTGGTATTCAATAAATGATCTTTAATTAATGAACAATCAAATTAAGATTTACCTAAAGCTGATGGGAGGATGTCTAGGTGGAATGGGAATGAAGCAGTTCGTTCCCAGGGTCAGGGCTTAGAGCTTCTGAGGGACGATGGGCCCTGCTGCAGGTACCCCAGCTTGTTTGGTCTCACTACTTTTTGCTTCTGGCAAACACACACAGACTGACATGGTTAACAAAATTACAGGTTTTTTTCCTCTTCATGGAGACTCTTATGTGATCTCCAAGGTCACAAAAACTTCTGAATGGACACAGATACTTCTCTTCATTTAGACATCTGTTCTTGGAAAGCTAAGAAGATATGAAATATTACTATTGGTCCATCACTAGATGTGACCCAATGATAGAGCTAACATGCAGGGGAAAGAACCCTATTATTATAATTTCTCCGGAGAGGAGCTATAAGCCAGATCCAGAAAACTTCATGTAACAGAAGTGTGCTTCGAACATTCTCTCTTTTCTAGAGGAAAAGAAATTCTCTCCTGCCCAGTTCCACCACCCAGAGCTATTGCCTGGGCTAGAGAAGGAGACTTTCCTATAAACTCAACCTTTCTCTACCTTGCCTTTCATTCCCAAAGATTTTAGTTTGTACAAGACAAATGATACTGTCTGGTCTGGATCCAAAAGGCCAAAGTGAGAGTTGACAACTTTATTGTAAAATTGCCCAAAACGTATCTTCAGGTGTGAATATAAAACACAGAGTAACTGCAGAAACCAAGAAACTATAAAAGGACGAGCAGGATACATGATATGAGGGGGGAAATGGAGAATGGGGAGGGGAACTCTAACTGGAAGAGGTCAATACAGAAGGAGGGAAGAGGCACAAATAACACCAAGGTTGTTTGATAAAGCCTCAAGGAACTACATTACTCTATATTTATCTAAAAGTATATACAACCCATCTAAGTACACACACACACACACACACACATACATACACACACACACACACACACACACACACACACACACACACACACACACCCCTTAAACAGAAATATGCCATTTGGGCTGACAATGCTCTCTACAAGAGCCATAGACTACCTAACAAAAACCCTTGTGTCAGGTATGAGAAATCTCCATTTGAGTTGCTGGTTAGTCCAAATGATTCCCCAAACAATGTAGACTATTGCTGTTTCCCTTGGCTGTCACTCAGAGGCCAAAGATAAATCCCTACTGCTGAAGAGACCACACACGCAGGACACAAGCCTCACGATTCAAGCTGGATATAACCTGAAAGCCTCCTTCCTGAATCTAGCTTCCATAGCACCAGAAAGTACTATGCAAGCTGCCCAGAGGGGAAGCAAGCAATAGGCTTATGCAGTCGTGACAAGTTTAAAGCACACCGCTGACTAGTACAGCGAGATGTCCCCAGAGGTGCAGCAGCAGTACTTCCATCCTGGTGGTAGTCCACATCTGTCTAACTGGACTAAAGGCAAACTCAACAGGAGGGAAATTATGCTTGGCGCTAGACTCTTAGCCAACTGCCTGGTGCTGGTGAGGTCATGGCTCTTAGAGGCGATCTTGCTGCCGCTACTTTATGAGATCAGCATAATTCCCAACTCTAGTCTAAATACAATCCTTGTAGTCACAGTAAGTGAAGCTCTCATCCCTCATCAAAGAAGCTTCTCTCCACAGCAAATGGAGACCATCACAGAAAACCACAACTGGCCGATGCAATGATCCATGAACCAGGAATCCAGCCTCAGCAGCTACATTATCAGCACAACTCCTGTACCTAAGGCTCACAGGACATCACAGAAAAGGGAGTAGAAAGGTTGTAAAAGCCAGAGGACCAGAAGGCTGCTGAGACTGTCTTCTAGAAATGAGGGAGCCCTCCCTCGATGCCTAGGCTGAAGTCAGGGTTTTCTTTGTTTCATACCCAGTGCAAGGCTCAAATTCTTTCCATGCAGTGGGCCAATGACGGTTTCTTGGGTGCTCAAGATACACTCAATCTTTGCATGAATTCCTTCAGTGAGTTCTGGAAACAATCATTACAATTTGATCTTTTTAATAGACAAGACGACAAGGCCTGGAGACATAAAGTAGTTTATAAAGTGATAAAGTTGTAGTCCTCGTTGGAAACTCAGTGCTTAGACACACAGTAGGTCTTATAAATGTTGAATGAATGAATGAAATTATGTAAACAAAGCTCTTTATTATAGACCTCCAAATTATAAATAAAAATTGATTCTAGGATTAAAAGTGACAGCCTGATGAATGGAGTAGGCACACGGCCACGGGGAAACATCTTATCTCACTAATTAGTGACTTCACTCTGACACTTGGTTCATTTCCAGAGACACTGTTGCTTCCAGCTACAGATCAGCCTCATCCTTCCCCTCCTCTGCAGGCTTCTGAGAGAATCAGTAATATTGAAGGGTGCACTTCACTGGCTGAATTAGGTAGTTAAGAAAGCAAGAAAGCATTTCTCCTTGGCTGGACTGCCTCCAAGGGCACGAGCTTTTCTTCGCTGCTCTTTATCCTGCTGCAGAGCCAGATCCCCAGGTGTGAAGGTCATTGTCTAAACCTTCACTGTGTGTTAAGGGGTCCAAAATACAAAGAGCCACTTGGGACAAATTTGGAGATTAGTTAACAAGTGAAGAAAAAAGGAGTAGGCAGCCAAAACCCTCAACTCTAAAGTAAGACTTCAGCAGGAAGAAGGGCGAGTAATAAGAAATCTCTATTTTTGCTTAGGACTATCAAATTTCAATCTCCTTGATTTCCTGAGAGATGCCTGGTTCTAAACATAGTTACAAAGAATGTAGGGAGCAAGCCCAGTGTGGTGTAAGCAGCACATGGGACTGAGGCGGGAGGATCCCAAGTTTGAGGCCAACCATCTTCGGCAACGAAGTGAGAGATTCTATCTCAAAGGCCTGCCCAAGTCAACCCAACTTAACCCAAAGCAGATCCAACACCTACCAACAAGAGCAAACCTCCTTCTAGAATCACAGGAAGCTGTGCTAAGATATGCCTTTTTGGTCATTATCTCACTGCTGACAACACGGGCCAGGTGGTGCTTATTGTGAAAGGCTGTGCTGCGCATTGGCCCATACCAACTAGGTATTAGCATATCTCTTCCCTACTTGTAATACCCAAAATGTCTCCAGCAATGCCCAATGTCTGCAGTGGAGCAGAATCACAGCCTCACCTCCTCACTTGGAAAGTCACTGACCTACAGAGTGGCGGATGGGAAACACTCCCGTTCCCTTTCCAAACATCCTAGAATATCCCATGAACATGAACTCTCACATGCCTGAGGGCAGACCTGTTTTAGCTTGGGGTGCTGGGGGGGGGGAGAAATGTCTCCTAACATTTCATATTTGAAGATGATATGTAAAGATGCCTAATTTTTTGTTGTTGCTTACTTAAGAGTGCTCCCTTCCATTCACCTAAAGTTTCACCATTCACCATTCACTTAAAGTTTGTGAGCCTGGGATGCTTGGATTATAGTCCCAACAAAGGCTGCTTCCGGGAGCAGTCTGGATTTCTGGCTGTTTGTTCATTCTCTACAGTGGCAGAAAGTCCTGGGCTCTGGAGTCAGAACTCTGCATATAAATTCTAGTTCTCTTGCTTGTGTTCATTGTAAGCCACTCATTTGCACTGAGCTTCACGTTCCCAAACCATGAAAACTTGACTTGCTTGACTGTGGTAGGCAGCTGATGAGGCCTGGGAAAATGCCTGACTCACTTCTGGCAGAAGAAGCCCTTTCTGGCTTATGTTTTCTTCCTTCAGCGTTTGACTGCTGTGATGGAGGCACAAGGGGACACTTCCCTCTGGAGTCCAGTGCCTCAGAGCATTCATTTAGCTCTTCAGAGCACAAGGCAGGGAGGCAAGCAACACTAAGACAGACAGGGAGGCTTCTGAACGTAGCTCACACCTTGGCCCAGCGTTGGTCAGAAGCCATGAGGAAGGTAGCAGTGAAAGACGGGACGTGAGGGGTACAGCTCTTTCCGGGAGTGTCTTCAGTGGCTGCCGAGGTTTTGTTTCTCTGAGAAGCTATTCTCTAATCACTTTTGCAAGCTCTACTATGGGTGACAGTAACTGAAGTTAGACTTCCATTCTAAGTCAGCTCCAGCACTTTCTAGGGAAGATTGTCCCTTTTAGGTACTTTCTCTTGGAGCCTCAGAATTCTCATCTGTACATAAGACAATATACGAGCCCACCCCATGAGGCTGGCTGACAATTAAGAGAACAGTATATATAAAGGAAGAAGCCTAGTGCCTGGTGAGTGGGGTACACTTAAAATATTCAGTGATGTCACCATTAGTAGTGATTTTCTGTAAATGCCCAAACATACCATATTTTAATATATCCTTGATAGAATGATGGAGCCAACAGAGTTTGGTGTGGATAAGAGAATCCAAACAGCTAAGCAGTGAAAAGATAACATATGCATGGGGGATACACAAGAAAAGGACAGAGAGAGGAAGCAGAAAGACAAGATTCAAAGGGAACAATGGTGCTTTGAAATGAAAAGTGGGGACTAATTACATGTGTGCTCCAAGGCCTTAGGGTCAAGACACGGCAGAGCCATGCCTTGTCTATACATGAATGAATAGTGAGTGTATCAGCTGACCTGCTGGCAAATGCTGTTGTCATCATTGTCATCATCATCATCCTCACACTTGTCATGTACAGGACCAACAGTAATAACTGCCAGTTTCATACTTTGAAGAGCTCAGATTGTAGTTGGTCCAGATTCAGTAAGGTTTCTAAGTAGAGCTTTTGAGCCCTGAAATTCTATTCTTGCTTCCTTAATTGGTTCACCCTTCAGGTGTTAGTTGAAATAAAGGCCCTTTTGGCTGAGTGACTCTTCTTCCCCTGCAGGGCCTTTGCCTACATTTAATGCTCACACTTTTCTGTACCAAAAGTACTTAGTTAAGGTAGAAAATTAAATGTTAAGGCACTGAGAGAACAGGTTTTCTAATCACCGTTTTCAGGGAAAGCCACAGAAGCTGAGCCAGTGGAGAAAGCTCTGGAAACATGGATACAGAGAAGGCAGCTGGCTTTTGTCCAGGGTGGTGTGCAGCACCTCCCTGGTATGAAGAACAAAATGGAGACTGGGGAGTCAGTGCAGACTTGCCCATGGCTCTACCAGGCCAACAGCAGGGCTAACTGGCCCCAGAGGAAATGCCGTCTTGACAGCCAAGTGCTCTGACAAGCTCAGGGACCCAGAACACACAGTGAAGATGGCCTCCACCCAGAGAGCGCCGGGAAAACCTAGGGAACACTGTGTTGTTCACAAACTCATTTGCAGCTGCTTCCATTAAAGAATTAAGCTATCTCTGAGTGGCAGCATCTATAGGAGCCAGGTTGGAAAACGAACTACAGACCACATCTTTATTGTACAGATACTCATTAATGAATATGTGAAAAAAAAAATACCAGCCAGGGAAAGATGTTTTCCTGCTTTGGAGACTTAAAAAAGGATTTAATTCAATCTGGCATGCATGGCTGAAGCTGAAATGGCTACAGTGTGTAGTGGGTGGAAAAGCATGGCCCAAATGCTGACTTCAGTCTATCCTGCAGAACAAACATGCCAAAGCTGATGAGAGAGATCAGGTTATCTCCTTTCAGGTTTTTAAACATCAGAGAAAGGCTTTCTGGTTTTGAGGCACTTCTAAATTTATGATATTTCCTGAAGGAAAGAGGTGCTGGCTTCAGGTAACCAGGCCAGTCCCTCTGTCTCACCTCTCACTTCTCGGCAGGGTAGCTTACAATCTACAGACCCTGATAATATCTACACAGGGATTTCAAAAGTGGATTGGCAGGAAATGGTCAAAAATTATACCCCATTTGCTTTTTAAATGCAAACTATGCTTGTTCTGTGTTTATAGTATGAGTGGGGGAGGTCGGTCAGTGAGGGAAGGGCTCGCTATGAGAGTCCAAGGACCCACGTTCAGATCACCAGGACCCATGTTAAAAAGTCAGGCTTGGTAGTGTGTACTTATAGCCCTAGTGCTGGAGACGGAGGCAGCAAATGCCAGGGACTCATTGGCTAGTCAATCTAGCCGGATGGCAATCTTCAGCTCAGTGAGAGACTTTCTCAAAAAATAAGGTGGAAAGTGATTGAAGAAGACATCTTATTTTCAATTTATGGCTTCTATATGTGCCTGCACAGGTACACACACACACACACACACACACACACACACACGCTCATACATGAGCAGCTGTATATCCAATGACTTTTAGATTATTTTATATCAGGCTTTATGTGATTAAAATTATAGTTTTGCAATCTTCAGGCTATGTCAAAGCCAGGCATGAATGCAGACATACAGACAGGAAACAGAGAATCTATGTAGGGATAGACAACATCTTTGTTTCTTCTTAAGTCCTATGATGGAGGCTGTTTTCTTTGCTATTTATGAAGAAGGGATTATACGAGGTAGGTGAGGTAGCTGCAGGGTGAGAGGAGTCAGGCGTTGGAATGAAGCCTGTCTCCAGTGGAGAATCCTGACAGGAGACGGAGGCAGTGGGGAGAAAAGGTAGACGGCTCGGATCTTATCGCAGCCTTGTTTAGAGGCTTCAGTACAGGGACTAACTACTCTTGTGGAAACTCAGTGACGGGGAGGCTCTGCCATGAACTAGAAAACTTGTCAGGCCAGGCTAGATTGTTTCCAACAGGAAATGTACTAGAAACAAAATTCATTAAGGCGATCACCTTAGCCCAAGGTTTTTCTGGGCTGTGGGTCACCTCTTTCTATCTGGATACTGACCCAGGGTCTAAGCAGCACCCGTGGATGGGCACAGCACGTGACTACTTGATGACCCATTGAACTTCCAGCCATACTGTCTTTATCGTTCAGGAAATGAATTGTGGGTTAGTGATGGGAACGTTTGGAGCAGACTTTTGTCAATATATATATATATATATATATATATATATATATATATATATATATATATATATTTTGAGATAGGGTTTCTCTGTGTAGCTTTGGAGCCTGCCCTAGAACTCACTCTGTAGACCAGGCTGGCCTTGAACTCACAGAGATCAGCCCGTCTCTGCCTCCTGAGTGCTGAGATTAAAGGCGTGCGCCACCACTGCTCCGCATAAAACTAAATTCTCATCCTCGGTAAATGCAAATGCAGAGCCAAGGCGTTATCCCAGCCACTACCTTAGACATTTTCCTGTGCAACCACCTGAATATTAAAAATCCACCATTAAACACTAAAGAGAGTCATTACAATTTTACAGGGTTTGCATAAGGAAATATCAGTTGGTGAAGTGGAAAGGATCAGCAAACTTTTGTCGTGGGAATCTAGGATGAAATAGAATGTAAATTCTATAAACTGTGTAAAAACTTCCAAGTTCAAAGGAAAGTCTAATTTTAGAAATCTGTAGGCTGGAAAATAGCTTATTGAATCTGGAATGAAGACATTACTGTAAATCCGTTGTCTAGTTTGATAATGCTGGCATTCCTGAAAGCACAGTGATAGAAGCCTTGCACTGTAAAAGTCATCCCCCTCCTAAGGAAGGTGGAGGGGACATTTCATACTAGTTTCTCTTTTACACCATTCTGAAGTTTTAGGAGCCAGTGGTCCTTTTAAAAGCAAAAGTGGAAAACCATGTCTAGAAGTTCCCCGTATGCTAGGAATTGAAGTCTACACAGTGTAGCCTTACTACTCGCTTACTCATTCCCCTCCCCCCTCGTTAAGTATAATGAGAAATTGGCAGAGTCTATTTATATTTCTCTTCTTTTCCCAATCAAAGATTTAAATAAAAAATTCAGATGTTGACAGAAGTTGGACTGGACACCTCATAGGTTAGGCTTTGGCAGGGCCAATGTTCTCTTCTTCTGCTTCTCTTGCTTTCTTTCTCCCAATTATCTTTAAAAAACAATGCTTTTATTTTTTGGTAATTTTACACAATGTACTTTGATCATATTTATCCACTTCCCCCAACTCCTCTCAGATCCTAACCATCCTTTTATCCCCAAATAACAGAAAAGGCCTATCACATGTTTTCTTCCTCATGTTATTTTCAATCGCTAAGCACCTTTCCGGAAAGGGGCAGGAAAGAAAAGAGAAAGCGAGGGCAGCACGCCGCTCCTTCCTTCTGCTCCAGCACTTGTGGACGTGGCACTCGGCTATACACATGTGTACACACGTTGGCACACAGGCACATACATACCTGTAGTGTTGGTAATCCTGTAAAGCTCTTATATTAGCATTTAAAACATATGTGTGCCATAAAGATGGATGGTCAATTAATGCTAGCTAAAATTTTATTTTTTCCTTGGACAAATTAGATAACAAATAAAAATACCACACCAAACTGAGAGAACTGAAAGACCAATAAAGCTTTCACATGTCAGTTACCATTTGGAAGCAAAGACTCTACATTTTCATGGCTAATCAATCTTTGCTTTTTAAAACTCTGTACCCCAGTGGTATTTCCTTGCTACATATTTCACAGGTATCATCTACTACCAAACGAAATAGACTCCAAAATCTAGAAAGAGGCCTGTGAGCTACCTACTGTGAAGGGAGGATTAGAGAAATATGAAGCTGGCTGATGGTGGCACATACCTTTAATCCCAGCACTCAGGAGCAGAGGCAGGTGAATCTTTGTAAGTCCAAGGCCAGCTTGGTCTACAAAGCGAGTTCCAGGATGACCAGAACTGCTAACAGTTCTGTCTCAAAAAAACGAGAGAGAGAGAGAGAGAGAGAGAGAGAGAGAGAGAAAGAGAGAGAGAGAAAGTGGGTTGTTGTTTTACAGTAAAAGGAAAGTTTTTATTATTATAGTTACTACTACTTTGAGAGAGGTACCCCAAGATAACCTGGGAATTAGAGATCCTCCTACCTCAGTCTCCCAAACATAGGGATTATAGGCTTAAATCACCATGCCTCACTGGGAAGGCCTTTAGCTAAAGGAGAGAACATGGTAGCAGAAGTAGGAGGATTTCCTCTGGCTAAAATTGAGTTACATAGGGTGCAGTGTCTTTCATAATACAATAACACTTGCATTCTTTACTTTTTGATAATTTCACAACCAATATGTTTAGATCTTATCTCCTCCCGCTGCCCCATCCAATTCCTCCCAGATCCTTATCACCACTCCCACCACTAAGCCTTGTTTCTCCCTCTCCCGTCTCATTTTCTTCTTCGTAGATCATGGGGTTCAATCATGCTGCCTATATGTGAAGGGGTGTAGGGTACAATTCACTGGAGCACAGGCAACTGACCATGGGGCACATCCCTGGAAAAAACCCTCTCTCTTCCTCAGTAGCTGTGATCTGTCAACAGCTCCTCAGCTAGGTGTGGGGCCTCCTGAGCCCCTTTCCCTCTCCGCATGGAGTGCTGGCTTCCTTGATCTCATGCAGGTCTTGGGCTAGCAAACCATCTGCTGTGAGCTCATGACTGCAAGGGTCTCCACATCTCCAGATGACATTATTTTGCAGTGGTATTCCCCAAACGCTTACCATCTTTCTGCTCCTTCTTCAGTGTGCAGAGTCTTTGTGAAAATGGGGGTGAGAGACATGTACCATCTAGGGCTAAACATTCTTGGACACATGTTCTCTCCACTTTCCATACTTGTGAGCTTCTGTATTGACTATTGTCCACGGCATAAAGAAGCTTCTCAGCTGAGGGTGAGAGTTGTCTGGGTTCAGTGACTCATGAGACCCGGGGGCCAAGCTGGTGGGCAGGTGGGTGGCCTATCTCAGAATAGTCTTGATGAGAGTTTTACTATGACTGCAAAACCAACTCCTATATTAAATTAAGGAGAAAGCAAAGCAAGTTCACAGGCTGCTGTTGTGGCCCTGAGCTAAGTGTGTGGTCTCTGAATTCAGAGAAACAGGAAGTGACACAGGACAGCAGGATGGGCTAGGGACAAGTGATTCTGAAGGCAGATACCAGTAGAAAGACTCTGGCATTTTCCTTTCAGAAAAGATTTCAGAAATTCAGCAGCATGAGGATGGTAATGCTTGTCAGCTTTCAGTGTCAACCATGGCAAGTGTTTCAGGATAAAACTTTGCTGTAATTCTCCAGAAATGGTGCCAAGACTATACCTCAGCTCCTACTAGCCATCTAGGAACAGATCGTCTAAGGTGTATGTCCCAGCAGTACACAAACCCTGGCTATTCTATAGAACAGGGACAAGAGGATTGGCAGAATTCTGCAGCCAAGAAACCCACAGTCCCCAAAGCTAGACTTTCTAGTTTTCTATGATGTTTTCTACTATAAAAAAGTTATAGGTAGAATAGGGTAATGGAGCTATGTATGGACGTGTCAGGTGAATGAGTGGAAGACTGGACCACACAGATGGACAGAATCTTTTTCCCCTTCCCATTATAAGTTGATACTTGCATAATTATAAGGAAAGCTGTAACTTCGGCATGGCTGTAAAATGAAAACTTGGGAAGCCATTTAGACAAAGGCTGTTTTTCTCCCAGCATTACAGCAATCAAACCATTAGATGCAACAGCACAACTCGGATGTAGGCTTTGTTTGGATCACAGCACCAGCTCCTACATTAAAGTCCTGTAATGCATAGTTCAGCACTAGTCCTAGAGAACATGCTTCCTTCCCAGTTGTTTGGTTCAGATTTCAGCGCCTGAGCTCATGCAGCATGGCCATCTGCTCACAACTTTAAAAATAAATAGAGAGAACAGTGTTTCTAAGGACCCGAGGCTAAAAGACAGACATGGTCATCATTAAGTTTACAGATGACACTAACGGGAAGAAGCATGGAATAAGAATTCCAAATGGGAATAAATGCAGGGTAGAGGCCTGGAAAGAACATCTTAATCATTAAATAAATGATGAGGAAGGACTGGCTTTGTGTGTTCATGACTAGATTAGGATCAGGACCCACTGGGGTTGGGGGAATGAAGCTAGTATAAATTTCTGAGACACAATATTCTGAATCCAAGAGTGCTAGTAAAAACTCAAATCTCTTGCAAAGATTTTAAACCAGCCCATCCTTGCCGGTGGAGAGGTAGAAACACTCCAGCCCTGGGGAACTCAGACCCACACTGGAATTTCTAAGATGTTCATGTGATTTAGGATACCACATAAAAGGGAGCAGAATGCAAGGACCCTTCCTGTCACTGTTACACTAACCCTTTCCATCCAGTTCTTCCATGCCCTTCATTCCTATCTTCTTGCTTCTTTTGTCTTCTTTGCTGTCTTTCTCCTATGTTGCCATTAACCCATCTAGGCTGCTGCCTCCTTGATTATTTATGCCCACAGTTGGTTGGAGTCATCTCCTGACACTTGGTTTTTGTTTTTGTTTTTGAGACAGGGTTTATCTGTGCTTTGGAGACGGTCCTGGAACTAACTCTTGTAGACTAGGCTTGCCTCTGCCTCCCGAGGGCTGGGATTAAAGGCATGTGCCACCACCGCCTTCCTGACACTTGGATCTATCTGATCACATGTCCCAGGTAATTCCCTTCACTGGCTGCTCATTGTTCCGTATTGTTGCTTAGCGCTCCATCTCATCTCTGCTCACTCTATTGATTCACTTTGCTCCTCTTCCACAATTTCTCCAGATCATCCTCCTTTTAAGACCCTGCACACACTAGTGCCTTCCTTGGCTCCTCCCATGGGTTTCTTATTTTCATCCTTCAGGTGTCTACACAGAGAATAGCATTACTGCTTTACTTAAAATAGCTACTTCCTCAGATTCTCCCACCATATACATCTGCCCAGTTCTTATAACATTACTTGTATGAATATGTTTTCAGGCCGACCATTTGGTATGGGATATTTAATTGGTGTGTTCCTATTTCTCGGTCCTCAGCATTCCCTAGATGCCTACAAGAGTTCTTTGTTTTGGGTTTAGGCCTGTGAGCTTTTCCCCTTCCACGTTAGCATGTTTGTCGGTGAACATAGCTCCCGCATCTAAGGCGCAGTGATCATTGCATAAGAGGGGGTGTAAAGACTGTGAGAGTCAGTAGCACAGGAAATTTGCTATGAAATTGTGTCTCCTAGAAATGGCAGAAGCTATACCCATCGAGTGTGACCAACATGGCTGCCTAAACATGAACTAAACAAGAGCAGTATCAGCAGATACGTTAACAGTCACGAGTTTTCTACTTGTCTCTGCCCCAGACTGACTCTGAGTTCCTTGAGTGCAATAGCCATGTCTGTTCCCTGCAGAGCAACGTTTCAGAACACAGGACAGTGGATGTGGCTGACACTCACGAGTACTTGATAGGAAGCTAATGCTGTGGGACCAGTGCGGTGCCAAGCGTATTTAATACTGACCTTGGGGCGCTGTGTACAATGTGCTGTGTTCACTTGTAAGGAGGGTATCAGCCAGAGAGCCGATGGATACACAGCAAAGATAATTACTTTCTTAGTTCCCAAGTTGCTTTTCTGAGACTCTTAGAAGAGGGTCAGGTGGGAAATGTGTGTGAGCATGTGACCTCTGAACCTTCTAAAACAGAAGCAGTAGCGATGAAAACATACTTTTTCCTTCTGTGTACTTTCTGTCTACAGCGCCTGGGCTTTGGAGCGTGGGTCTAAATTTCACTTTATCTGCATTCACATTAGGGTGACTTTGGCATCTGTGTTAGATCACCCATGACGAAAGAGACAAAAATAAGTGGGTTCTCATCCAGAAGGCTTCCCAGCAGGCTTCTCAGCTCAGTTCCAGCCACTCACCATCATCCTGGGCTTCTTCCCTCAGCCAGTTTTCAGCTCATTTGACTGGCTTAGATTCAAACATAGTGAAGTTGTGAAAACTGAGCTATCTAATTCAAGATGCTTACATTTTCTGAGTCTATGTCATTTTTATCAAAAAAAAAAAAACATTTGGTTCAGGTTTTAGAGGGTGTTTCTGGAGGCAGAGCTGGAATTTCAGAAAAACAGTGAAGGAGCAAGAGGATGCCTTGCACTTGGATCAACCCTTCTTCCTCAGGCCACATGCAGAGCCCATCAGTGAAGCCAAGTGTGTGCAGATCAAACCGTGGGGGCCAGTGGAGAACAGACACCCAATTAGTTATAATAACCTTTGACTGTTACGTGAAGGAAAAGGAAAGGAAAGGAATACAGAGCCATGGACACCCAGAATGAATCTCAGGATCAAACCATTCTAAGTTTCCTATCTGATGTATAAGCCGGAAGGGTAGCCCTCCTGAGAGATGTGCAATAGGTTCATTAGAGCGCAAGGAGCCAAATGACCGGGCAGCCATGGCCCCAATGAGCTTTACAGTTACTTCAGATGAAAAGGGAAAGCCATATATTTTTAAGAGGAAAAGCCATATAAATCTGACAGCTTCACCCCACTCATAGCGAATCCCAGTCATCTCAAGCCAAACCACTCTATTTTTCTAACAGAGACCTTCACAGTGGGAAGGCATTGTGAAAAACCATGGTAATAACCACAAACCACTTGTGTTACACCCTGGGCTCATTCATGATGTTTTCATGTTCATTTTGAGCAAGGTAGATTACAGTCAGTTATCACACACACACACACACACACACACACACACACACACACACCTTACTCAACATACATGTAGCAACCGCCTTACACAAAATAAATTATAAAAGATTTCTGCATCTCTCCTTAAGTTTCTGCTTTGAAACTTAAATTATTGGGCTTAATAATAGAATTATAGGTCATGTTTTGATTTTTGTTGTGTTAAAATAACACAACAGAATTTAAAATGGTGATAAAGACAGTGATAGCTACCAACACACAAAAAATGTACATCTGTTGCTATGATTTGAATATACCTTGTTCTCCAAAGGCTCATGTGCTAAAGGCTTTGTCCTCAGTGTGGTGGAGGCAAATAGATGGGGCTGAGTGGTGGGTAATTTGTTTACAGGGTCTCTAGCTGTGTGTGGATTAATGCAGTCTCTCAGGAGTGGTTCAGATCTTGTGTGATTGGATTAGTGCTCAAAAGCTCAGGTCATTACAAAGGGAGGTCACCCCATGTGCTCAACAGCCTCTTTTGCATGCGGCTCTTCATTTTTCTACTTTCCCCACCATACAGTGATACAGCTAAGAAGTTCTCATGTGATCACTGGTATCGCCCTGTTTAGATATGCCAGTTACCAGAACCGCGAGCTCAAACCTCATTACTTAAAATATATTTTCATTTTATAATTTGTTTGTTTTGCCAGCATGTGGATCTGCACACCGCATGCCTGGTGCCTACAGAAGCCAGAAGGAGGCACTAGATCCCCTGGAACCAGAGTTAAAGAAAGTTGTGAGCCACCACATAGGTGCTGACAACTGAACTCTGGTCCACTAGAAGAGGAGTCAGTGCTCTTAACTGAGCTATCTGGCCAGGCCCATAAAGCACTTTCCTTTGAATTTCATAGTAGCAACACAAAATAGATAACATATACACCATACTCAAAAAGTTCAATTCGAAAGATACTTTTACTGTAGACTTGCAAAATTACCCAAAGACGTTATCTACCTGTTTCCTTATTTCTGTTTCCAAGCAGCTAAGTGTAGCTGGAGAGAAAGCACGCGGCTCAACAGACAGGCTTCACTTGAACGTGATCTCACTCACAATCCAGCCGGCAATTCTGTAATGTTTCTCTGCATCCTTTGCCAGACTTGTTTTCCTTCCCTTGGAGATGACCACTGTACCCACTGTCTTTTTTACTCAGAATCGTTTCTAATTTCCCCTCCCCCCAGCCTGTAGCTGACTGCCCTGCTTTCCACACAGTGCTACCAGCTATGGCTTGGCCTCTCCTTTGTTCCCCACCACCCAGTCTGTGCAAGGCTGTCTGTCTGTCCTTCTTCCATAGTTCCTCACCACCCAGTCTGTGCATGGCTGCCTGTGTGCCCTTCTTCCTTCCTCTGCAGCATGGAAGTGCTGCTTTTCCTAGGCACAGCAAAGTCAGTGGTGCATCTGTTCCTCATGCCTTTTCTCACCTGCACCATTGCTCTTCCCATTCTAACTGAGATCTAGACACAGTGACACATCCATCTGTATGTCTAGTGAAGGTGTCTCTTTTGAGCTCTAGACTTGTGCATGCTTGATATTCCACATGGATGACTTACAAGCATCTCATACTTAACATGTTCTAAGTGATCCCCTGATTCATTTTCCCCTACAAACTTATTTTTCTTCCAGTCTTCCTCTGGGCAACAAATGGCTTCACCATTCATTAGCTATTCAGGCCCCCCTTCAATTCCCACATCTATTCCCATTTTGTATGTTAGTTTTTCTTTCCTAAATATATCTTGAAACTGACTATATCTACAGCTGTTAGCCTTTCCCAAACCATCCATTATCACCTCGACTGAACTACTGAAATAGTTTCCTGCCCGCTTTCACTTCTATTCTTGTTCTGTTCCCATCTATTGTACACAGAGTAGCTGAGTAATCTTTGATATATATGTGATAACGTTAGTCTTGTGATTAAAATGTTTCCAGTGGTTTCCCCATAGCATTTCAGATAAACCCCAAATTCCTTACAAGATCCTGTATGGTTGGTCTCTGCCAATATCTCCAAGGTCACTTCGTGCTGCTTTCCCTCATCTGTCACCTTTCAGCCACGTTGGCTTCTTTTCAGTTTCTTAGAAATTCCAAGTGCTTTCCCATTTCGGGGTCTGCAAATGTTTTCCCACATGCCTGGAATGCCTCTACAGCTTTCTGGCCCACTATTCAAAACCTCCTTCTCTGGTTCTGCTGTCCAGATAAAGATTCTCTGTTGCATTCTCACAAATTCTTCTCCTCCAAGCACTAACCATGATGTATAGCACTATATTTCCCTCCTCTTTCATTGTTTATTTCTGTTAATATATTGTAAGTTCCACAGGACAAGGACCACTATTCAGATTTGTATACACAGTTCTTTCTATGATATATCATATGTAAAAAGAGATAAATAAATATTTATGAGTATTTGAACAAATTAATGGACTAATTAAAATATTTACTATAGCATTATAACATAAATGGCATGAACAACTAAAATATATACTATTTTGTTAATAAATTATATGCAAAGGTTATATAAATCATGACATACCCTTAGAATACTAAGAGGTGCATTTGTGGATCTATAGAAAGCTGCCTAAGATATATTAAGTACAAAAAGCAAACTGGAGAACATGACATTTAAAAAGGTTTATGTTGTACATAAATAGTTATGAAATGCTCTGCTATAGAGTGCTCAGATGATTGGAGTCATCCCTGAGGCCTCTGGCATACATTTCCTGGATCCTCACCAACCACCAGGGACTTGTCTGATTGGAAAAACCTGCAGCACAAATTGGTGCCCACTGGCTCCTTTTGGTTTCTGCCTTGTTTCTGCATTTGTGTTTATAGAGAAATATAATGGAGGAGTGTATGCATGTGGGAGGAGGGTGGAACAGGGTTCGTGCCCTTTCTTCCGCAGAGGTTCTAAGTCCAGCCAGATTTACTCCAGTGTGCTTGTGTGTTCCACACTCACATGGAGGTCTTTAAATCTCTAGTGGGTCTCAGACTTTAGTGCGCACCTGGAGGGCTTGTTAAAACCAGGATTTCTGGGCTCTGTCTCCATGGATTCTGATTCGATAAAGCTGGGGGCCTGAGAATTTGTACTTCTACTAAGTTCTAGTGAGGCTGGTGATCTGTGACTGACCTTCAGAACGGTTGCTCCAGTGTAGCAACCTTTCCTTTCCTTTCTCTGCATGTGAGGGATCCTTAGGCCAGGTTCATGGGCCATAAAGGAGAGTATCCATCCCTTTTGTTACCATGCAGTCCCAAAGCCTTCGAGTGTGCTGCTCACAAGCTCCCATCAGCTCTGTATTAGAGAAACAATGAGTGGCTGTTTGGAATGTCGCTCCCCTGCTTCAGACAGCCCCAAGCCTGTAGTGTACACACAGCATTCCACAGCTAACCTCTAGGAGATGTGGGACAGGATGCTCCCCTGCATTCCCATCTACTCACAGGAGCCATGCCTTCTCCCATGGTGGCCTCCTGGGGAGGAGAGCAAGGGAGTACATAGGGAAGTGAGCACTGAAGGAAGGAGCCTTGATACTAGTTACTCCTTCCAGCTCTGTACTGAGCCTATCCCAACTTCCTTTTCTCCAAGCACTAGCTGAATATAGCAGTGCCAGCTATCACACTGTGGAAGTTAGGGACAATAAGGGGAAAACTCAGTTCCTTGTTCCCATCAGTTTATACCGAGTGGATAAGATAAATATCTAAGTGCTACATTAGAAACCCTAAAGTAATTAAATGTTAAAAGCAAATTCTTTGAAATATAGACAGATTGAGAAAATTTGGGGCAACTTCAAATAAAGGATGCAGTTCCCTGCCACAGGAGAATGGAGAGAACAAGGATTCTGCTTTTGGGAAAGGAAAACATGGGATTCTTCCCTTAGTCCAGTGTCCCTGTGTGCTCAAGGAGCTGGGGGAGGGGTAGTTTAGGGGTAGCATGCTTCTAAACTTTCACCTAGTGCCAGTATCAAGAGCATCAAATTGATTCCTTCCTACTTGCTAACAGTATTTGCCAGCCTCCTAAGTTTGTAGTTGTTTCTATGATTTATTTCACTCTGAGCTTGGCACTCAAATAACCTTAGTGTACATGGAGGACTAACTCATGATTAAAAACCTGAAGATTATATTTCTGGGGGGAAATGGTCAGTTTCCTAATATAGGGTAATATCTTGCCTTCCTAAAAGTGCTTACATTTCAGCATCACTAGCTATGTGTGTTTTGTTTTTGTTTTTAAATAGCTCATGTCATAAAGGAAATGGAGTAGCTGTCTGGGTATCTAGGATAAAATGCAATACAAAAAAGTCTGGGGAAGCTTCCACTGTGCAATCTGATGGCCAGTGTGTGACTGTTAACAACTGCTTCCGTTCATGCCTCAGTTAATCATCCACCAACGAAGATTGTACTGGCTGGTTTTATGTCAGCTTGACATAGTCATTTGGAAGGGAGACTCAATTGAGGCAGTGCCCCCATAAGATTCGTCTATAGGTGAATCTATTTGGAATTTTCTTGATTAAAGATTGATATAGGAGAGCCAAGGCCACTGTGGGTGGTGCCTACCCCCTCCCATGGATGGTGCAGGATTGTATAAGAAACAGTCTGAGCAAGCCACAAGGATCAAGCCAGTAAGCAGCATTCTTCCACGCTTTCTGTTTTACTTTCTGCTTCAAGTTCTTGCCCTTCCTTCCCTCAGTGCTGGAGTGTGACCTGAGAGTTGCAGGATGAGATACACCCTTTCTTCTCTGCATTACTTTAGATCATGATGCTTCATCACAGCAATAGAAACTAACACAAAGGTCATAATACACAACCTCATGGTTGTAGGAGTTAGATTAACACGTGGAAGCCCTCATAACTACTGGGAGTTTTTTCTGTTGACATTTAAACTAAGGAGATTTGTTTTTAGGTGACATCCCCAGAAGACCTTTATTTTTCCAAGTCTTTAATTTTTTTTTCTGATTTCAGAAGGGTACTTTTAATTATTTTTAGTGTGTGTGTAGGTCAGAAAACAATTTTGGGAGTCAATTCTTTCCTTCTATTGTATGGGTCCTGGGGATTATACTCTATGATGGTAAAGCTGCAAGTGCCTTCACTTGCTGAGTCATTTATCCAGCCCAGGAGGTTACTATTAAAAGATAGTTCATGTGCAGTGTTTGCCAGTGTAACAAGGCAGATTCTTTCTTTCTTTTTTTAGTTGACCATCGCTCTAGATATTTGGGAAAGAAAACTCTGTCTTGCATGTTAGGAGTCTCTGGCATTCCCTCAATAAGCCCCCGAATTATTCATGTGCTACAAGGCTTTGAAACTGAGGAGAAGGCACACCAGATGCAAGAGATAATTTACAGAGCAGACAAACGCACAGTGTCCCACAGCGTGTACTGAACGGTGAGCTCATCATGGGCTCTAGTCAGCTTAGGTCTGAACTTTGCCTCTGCTTTTGGTTTTGGGTGTGACTATTCTGGTTGGTCTTTCCACTTTAATTAACTGATAAGAGGCTAGAAAAGTGTCTATTAAGGGGGTACTGAGAGGACTACATAATATATTTGGGGTATATCACTATTATCATAATAACACTTAGAATCTTGGGGTGTCTTTCATTTTCTATGAAATAAGAGTAAAAGAGATTTTGACCCCAGAACACCCTTCCCAGGTCTAATGGTTGACGGCTCTCTTCCCTTTCCCACTCTCCTCTTGCCTGCTGAGAGGGAGCGCCAAGGTTGTCTCTTTCTGGGATCTTGGTAGTCTTAGGTATAAGTGTTGTGTGACTTCTAAGGAATCTTCCAAATTCTGTGGCTCTTAATTGGCTTTCTTAACTGTTGCCTGACACTGACTGCTACAAAGCTGGACACATTCAGGGTCAATTTGGGCGACAAAGGTGTCACCTGATGGACTAAAACTGCAAACAGAGCAGTTTCAATGCCAAGAAGCCACGATATAGTTTGAAACTCAAACTGTAAAACATAGAGTTTTATATAAGATAGGTTTTAGGAGGGATTTATGGGAGTCACAATGGGACATTCTAAAGATATAATAATGCCTTAATACAAAATTTCCTGGCTTTCTTTTGAGTCACTGGAACACAGTGTTTATATTTCGTAATGTTAATCACATGCAATTCTTCTAAATCTGGGATCTAATGGATGCAAAAATTGGTCCAAATGTCAATTTTAAACATATGTTTCTTATATTGAATAGACCTGTATGATTCCAAACACCAGTTAACTCTTTGATGAAATTAAGGTCTGTTTTTCCAGAGGTGGCTCTAATTGGTATTCAAGATGGGGAGAAATCTTTAGATCACCCCAGCAGTGGGGTCAACAGAAGAAGGCAGCTTTCTAAGCCAAGCATGAAGGCCTGGGATAGCTCAGTGGATACTGTGCGCCCAGGAGTGGAGGGAGTTAGGAAGCTGTCCTGCAAACTGTGGCAGGATCTGGAAATTTGAAAACTATACAGAACAATAAAAGTCAATGTGAGGACCCTTTCATGGGGACTTTAAATGCAGATGGAGACCATACTGATTTTGTTGGTCATTAATAGTCATTTTGAATTTCAAAATGACCATTTTCATTTTTTTCTAATGATGTGAAACAGTCTCGCTTGTCCTCCGAGAGCAATTAACTAGACTCTGTTGGTATCCAAGACTGTGCTTGCTGTTTGTCTGAAGAAAAGGCGGCTGGAAGATGACTTAGCCTTTAGGACAAACAAATTTATAGCTCTGAGAGCAACAGAAAGAAGGCTAGGCACCGAATTTTAAATGCAAGGGCCCCACCACTGAGAGGGCTGGCACAAGCCATGACACCAGCACATGAAGGTGGCACCTGCTCTAGAGATGTGACAGACATTGTCCCATCATCTTAATCAGAGGCTGAGGACAGCTTTGCTCTTCAAAGCTCCTTTCCACTTGGTGTTTGTAATGACATTGCCATGACTCACGATCGTTTGGATATTTACATTGAAATTGTCTTTTGAGCCAGTAAAAGTCATGGAAGAAATCCACTTTACAGTTGTAACCTAGATTTTCTTTTCTTTTTTTCCCCTTTGGAGAAGTGTCTTGCTATGTATGTGGCTCAGTCTTCAGCTCTCCAAGAGCTGAGCTTACAAGTATGTGGTACCATGCCTGGCCATAATCCAGGACTTTCTGCTTTAGTTTTTTAACCAAAGTAACATTTCTCAGTTTAATCATCTATCCTACTCATTAATATTAGCTCTAGATAACTTTGGGTTAAAAAAAAATCCAACTCACTACTAAAGCCGTGCTCTGCCTCCTCCTGCTGCTCCTGCGCCTTCTTTTTTTCAGAGTCGGGACTTCATATACCCTTGGCAAGTATGTTCCTCCTGAGGCACACCCTCTTTCCCCTTTTCTTTCCTCTCTACACAGTCTTTTAAAGTGAATTTCACTTTAAAAATAAACCTCTTTTATTCAGGTACACAGGTCCTAGGGTAGCTGACATAAATCTAGCATATAATCTCCTATGGGTCAGCAATATGGCTTCCTAAACAAGACCTGAATAATGACAATACCAGTAGATAGTACTAATGGGGAAGAGAAAGCTCTCAAAAAGTCCCTCCCCCAGACAAAGAACTACAGGCAACAGGAGAAGACTTAGCCTATCCCAGGGATGAGCCCCTAACTGGTTAACCAACACAAAGTAGTCAACCCTGAAACCATATAAACCCAAGCAACAAAGAAGGTTGAATTTATAAATCTATGAGTGTGTGTGATAGCAGCAATTGAAGAAAAGGAGGCCATCAGTTTAAAAGGAAGCAAGCGTCAGAGGATGGGTTGGAGGGAGGGTAAGTAAGGGAAAAGTGATGTAACTGTAATTTAAAAGATTATTATCTTTCAAATCCACTTTTTAACCCTGATGCCATATTAAAGCAGACTTCTTACTTTTCAGATAGTAATGAATAAGTTCATTTTCAGGTATGAAAAAGTCTATCCAGTTTATATCAAAACTCTAGTTTTCTAAAATCCACTTTGGTTCTCATGTTGGCTAGTGTAGGCTGGACATAAATCAGAAAATTGTAACAGGGAAGGGGTTCTATACTCTTGTTTGCTGGTTTTTACTTGTCTTTGCTACCAGTTTCTGAAGCAGAGGGAAAAAAGAAAAGTAAAATTGGTGTAAAAAATGTCCTTTTGGTTGGTTTTATAATATGACTTTTTATATGCTCTGAAAATCCTTTCTCTTGTGACACATTTTTGTGGGTTTTTCCAAAACTTTCCTTCTGGGAATCTCCTCTTTACTCTCTCTCCCTCCCCTTACTCTCTCCCTCCCTATTCCTCCATCTCCCTTGTTCCCTCTCTGTGTATGTATGTGCACACGCACACGTACTGTTGAGGACGACATTCTAGGGAAACACTCTACCACTGAACTATGCCCCAGTGTTCTATACGATTCTCTTATGCAGGCAATATGCTTCACAGCCGACCACTTAAAACCCCCTGTGCACCTATGCTTTACACTCTCATGGCTTCTTCTGTTGGGGGGTTGGCCTTTTACAACAGAACTTCAGTTATTTCTGTTAGCCACTGTAGCCCAAGAAAAACTGGAAAACTTACTCTGCCTGGCTAGGCTGTAGCTAGCCTCATGCACACACTAGCAACAACTCCAGCCTGTGTCTCTATACTGGGTGGTTTCACGTCAACTTGACACAAGCTAGAGTCATCTAAGAGGAGGGAGCCTCACTGAGAAAATGCCTCCATAAAACAGGGCTGCAGGCAAGCCTGTAGGACAGTTTCTTAAGAAGGAATTGAAGTAGGAGGACCTAGCCCATTGTGGGTGGTATCACCCCTAGGTTGGCAGTCCTGGGTTCTATAAGGAAGCAGGTGGAACATGAAGAGCAAGCCAACGAACAGCACTGCTGGTGGGCTCTGCATCAGCTCTGCCTCTAGGTTTCAGCCCTGTGTGTGTTCCTGTCCTGACTTCTTTCAATGGTACACAGTGAGGTGAAAGTGTAAACCCTTTCCTCCCCAATTGTTCTTGATCACGGAGTGTCATCACAGCAATCAATGGAAACCTTACTAGGCCAGTCTTCAATTAGCCTTTTACAGCATGGATCTAAGAGGCACTGTACGCTGTGTGTGCTGTATCCTCCTCCAAACTCTTTATATGCTTTGAAACCAAAGAAAGCCATATGTGGCCTGGGTGGAGCGCAACAGCAATCTGCCATCTTATGTCATGTGGATATGACTGCCTTCAAGAGTAGACACTATGTTCTCTTCCAACCTCCAACCTTCTTGATAGAGACGGGAGATGGGAAGTGGGCTCTGCCTGTGTCCAGAACTACTCCTGAAAGAGTTATTCACAGCTCTGATATCTCCTGAGAATGCATTTGTACTTAATAATTCCTGTTTCCAGATGTGAGACTTCAGTGGCAATGGTGTCAGAAGTCCTATTGGTTACAGAGGCAAAGGCCCAACAATAACCAGACCTAAAGTAGAATGGAGGAGATTTGAGTTTATCACTGGAAAACTCATCCAGGCAAAATAACTTGGTTATTTTATTTTGGGTTGGTGGAGAACCCAAGAAGCAGGTTGAATGGAAATCACCGAGGTGATGAGGGAAGGAGAAAACACTTCTATGTGAACAGAGAATATTGGTGGTCCTTCCTGCTTAACTGTGCAGGCAGAGGTAAGTGATATGTATATCTGGAAAGGGGAGATGGGAGAAAGGAGAGGGTGGGACCTGATGGTGAAACACCAGAAAGCTAAGTTTACACAGGAGTCTAAAGTCAGATTTGCTTTCCTGAGTGAAGAAAAACAAAGGTTAGAGTCAAGTGGGCAAGAGAAACATGGTAGGTCTGAGAGAATGTATGAGAGCTAGGGAATCCATTTATGAACGCCGAAGAGCATCCTCAAGACTCTTGGTCTGAAAATGTACTCATTCTCTTAGGCACAGATGCCGAAGACACCAGGGCTTCTGGCTGTGTGGAGACTGCGGTAAGTACTAGGATTGTAGCAATGAACATAACAGCCTATCCAGAGGGAGAGGAAAGCTCCACTTCCGAGTGACTCACATTCACTGAGTTTGGCGAGAGAATGTAGTGCAAGAAGGACAGCAAGATATGGAGGTAAAAGTGTGGGGGAAGGCTAAGTCATGCACATTCCTCCAGGCTATTTTAAGGACTCTATCCAGAGGCAATGAATTAAGGAGTTTAAGTAAACACTACAGGGCACTGCTTTAGAAACTCAATTTGGTTGCCGTATAGAAAATAGGTGGGATAGAGGTCAGGCAGAAGGGAATATGTTTGAGCATGAGATGAAGGGATAAACTGAGGTCAAGCAGTTAAACTTCTGATAGTTTTTTAGATATGAACACCAGAGGGGGTTCAAACTCACAAGGCAATGGAAGCGGGTGAGGGATGGGTGGAAATGCTGAGCTCACATGTCAGTTAGGCAGGAACACCCATCAGATATGCCCAGTAGTAAGCAAGGCCAGAAGAGAAATGGGAAAGATACATGTACTTGCGAGTGGCCAACGACTGGATGGCACCAAGAGATTTGTGGGTAGTTGGGCATAAGCAGACTAAATGGAGAAGCAGGTCTAGGAAGGAACGTGGGAGATGACTGACCCTCACGAGCTGGGGAGAGGAGCTATGGAGAGAAAGGAGAAGTGGCAGGGGGTTGGGCACAAAACCCAGGAACAATGGCAACTCAAGTGAGGTGTAGACTCGTCTTTCTCTACTGGCTGTCTTAACCTTCCTTTGGGGCCTGGAATTATTATGGGAAGGAATTTAGAAATATTTTACGTTAGTTTACTGGGGCAGCTGGGAGCAAACAAGGCAGATGATTTATCCTGTTGAGCTATGCAGTGTTCCCCAGCATAGTTCACTGAGGAAGCCTGTTAGTGGCTCTCAAACCTTGGCTCTACACTGGGACCATCTGTGGAGTTTACAAAATACTGATAAATGGATCCTATCCCTCACAAAGTTCTGATTTAATTGGTTTAGAATGCTGCCTGGGAATTAGTTGTTTTTTTTTTCTTTCATTAGAAGATTCCCAGATGATTCTAAATGTGTAGCCAAGCTTGAAAACAACTGACCTAGATGCTATTTAATTAAGGTAACTTGATTTTAAATCAGTGTTTCCTGATAAAGTACACATATTAATCTCTAGAGAAGTACTCTGTTTAGTGTAATGGCAACAGTTTGGGCAGACTCTTGAGGGATGAAAGCAAATGGAGACATAAACAGCCATTTTGGGGGGCAGTGAAGACTCCAGTGGGGCCACAGGCAATGGGTTTATGGGTGTTGTTGAGCTTTCTGCAACATCTTGTCAGAGCTGTCATAAGCTGCCATCAACATAGGCCGCTTCTCGCCAGCAGCACCAAGCCGAGGACGGGAGTACTGCTCTCCAGCCACTGTTAACGGCTCAGCCTCAGCTCAGTACTAAGCTCCGAAGAAGGACAAAGAGGGTGAAATCTGTTTTTGGCTCTCTTGTCAAACCGCTTTATCAACAAATCAACTCCACAATATTTAACAGTCTGGTAACTGCAAGGCATGACTCTTGCCCGTCCTTAAAAGGCATGTTAGGAAAGCTGTTTGTGTGATCCTATTTTTAAATTTTCACTTGTATTCTTAGAAGAGCGTGGGTGGCACTCCAGCAACTTTCCCACAGGCCTGTCTTTCCACCCCTGCAGTCTCTGTCTTCCTGGTCCTCCACACCCCATTTCCACTCGCTTTACTCTTCCCTTCCATTTCTTTTTCTTTCCTTTGTTCCCTCACACCTCTGCTTTTTCGGTTCTTGGTACTTCCCCTAAGTGTGGTCCATCATTTTCTTCTTTGAGCCTCCAGACTGGTTTTACTCACAAGGCATGTCTTTTCTAGTTGTTGCGGGTGGTGCACCGTTCAACATCCTTCCATCTATAATAGATGTTATTATGGGAAGAAAAGTAGGAAATCCAGGTTTCAGACTCTGTATTCCTGAGTAGTACATATTCTAGGATTCGGTTTCTTCATAGGAAAATCAAGTGGGTGTGGATCAATGGGTTTCAACTCTGACTGCATAGGATAAAATCACCTGGAAAGTCATTTTAGAAATTCTAGCAGAAGGACCTCTCTGCAGACTAGTAAAATCAAATCTGCATCTCTGCCCAGGGAACTGCATGGGAGTGGGGAGGGACAGTACCCTTGGAGCCTCTAATACTGCATCTCTTTGCTAACAGCTGGTTTGGTTTTTATTTTGCAGAAACTTTAAGTTCCTAGGTTTGAAACTGAATGGCAGGGAGCAAGTTGCACTAAGGATCGAGAGAAGGAACTGAAAGGATTGAACAATGGCCATATTTAATTAAATAACATTAAAAGACAACTTGTTCTAGGCTAATGACACACAGTAAGGTGCTTATAGCACACACCACAATGGATGGCTCAGAATGTTTTTTTCTGAAACACTAAGAAATCTTTGGTTTCTTAATTCAGACTTGAGCAAACATCTCCTTGCTGTCCCATCTAACCGAATGGGCACGTGAGCTTCTGTGGCTCTGAAGAAAAACTGCCATGACTCTTGAGTTGTAGCTGACCAGCTGCTCTCTTCATGCTTCATTCTCTATCTTGAGCAAGCTACAAAGAGCCAACTATGATGATTCAGATCAATAGCTGACAATGTTTCCTTCAACTCTACGAGACTGCCACTTTAAGGGAAACAACTATTTGATGATAATAATAAAAATTTGGGTTTTCAAGTGAAAATCGGGAGTTTGGAAAATTTACCTCTACATCCATCAGCCTGAAAACATCTCAGTAATTAATGACTTTCAAAAATAGACATCACATTCATGATTTGATTGTTAAAACTTTTTATGAGATTATTCAGCAATGTGCAGAACTATATAGCTCAATGAGCTAATATTTTCCCCAATCACCTAGTGATTGATGTTAATCTCTATTTAAATGACAATACACATGAATATTGGAATATCTGTTAAGATAGTTGATCAAAATTTCACTGATGGGAGCTTTGGAGTCTGTGTTGCAATTAACTCACTATTGAGTTTTGGTGCAGTGTCAGACAAGAAGAGTTGAATTATTTGAGATACTCATTTCCTACCTACTTGTGTTTAAGTACAGCTTGTCTTAATGCAGTTCAATCAAAACATTGCATTATAACAAAATTAATGAAGCTATGGATGAGAATCAGCTATCATCAGGTAAGCAAGACCCTTAAGAGATTTGTAAAAATGCCAAACAATAGCTCTTCCCACTATTGTTTGTTTTGGGAAATACATCCATTTTTTATAAAATGTGTTCTTTGTGTTAGCATATTTATTGCTATGTTTAATTAATACATAAAGATTTTAAATTTTTCTTGACTTTAATTTCTGTATGTATATTGTGACAATGTAAGGTAGATTTTGACATCTTTGGGTTCCTTATGATTGTATTTCAGTAATAATTTGATTTTTCTAACCTCTCTCTCTCTCTCTCTCTCTCTCCTTCTCTCTCTCTCTCTCTCTCTCTCTCTCTCTCTCTCTCTCTCTCTGTGTGTGTGCACACAGTTGTTTTCTCTCGTTCTACCATGTAGTTTGGGAGATTGAGCTCAGGTTTTTGGGGCTGGAAGTAAGCATCCTTACCAGTTTGAGCAGGTCCCTGAGACCAAAGGCTTCAGATTCAGAGCTGTAATATAGTAGAGGACAGGAAGTTTGTCTGTAAGTGCCTAACACAGCTTTGCAATGAATGAACTTTGTAATAGAGAAAGGAAAAAATGGCAATTCATTCATTCTTTGACTCATGGAACATCATGATTCTATGTATTAGAACTTTGGTTGTGAATATAACGGATAAAAGTCCCCACCCTGTGGATCTTTTACACTAGAATTTGCCATTCTAGACCCGATTCTCCAGTCAATTCATTATATAACCTGATAAAATTATTGTGCTTTTCTCAGAGCTTGACGTCTGCATGTAAATAGGGCATCTGGAAGACTGATGTCTAAGGGTTTGCTGAATTCTAGGATTCTATGTATTTCTGGCTGGACTTCTAGAAAAGACCCTAATGGTTCACCTAAAATGATGCTCCTCATTTTCCCTCACTAACTCACTCAGCATTTACTAAAACCCTCCCTTTCTCTCTTTCTCAGTGCTGGTGAATGCATTTATTGCTTGAAAAAAACCTTAAGTTGCAGAGCACATGCACTGAATGGTTTTTTAGCAGTTTGGTTGGGTTTGAATTTACTCATACATATGTTTTCCCCTAGTGTCTCTTGTGGGTAAAAATATACATTTGTGTGAATTTTGAACAAGGTCATGAGCAAATTCTGTCATCTGTAAATGGTGTGACATAAATTGGCCCATATGGTAAAGGGTTTATGGTCTTGCCCTTCGCTGGACCATAAAGATATAATAGGCCGAATGTAATTAAGGTTGGCTTGACCATTCTCTAAAACCATTTACAAGTGTGTATTAAACACATTTTTTGGGAAAATTAAGAGCATATGAACAAAGCAAAATAATCATTAAAAACTAAGGCTACATGAATAGAGAATAAAGTCCAAAAGATCATGGAGCAATAAGTCAAATATATAAAACATAACCTCCTTCAAAAGAACACAAATAATTTAAATAGATAATGCTTGCTCACTGAAAATACAGTTTGTAAGATACAAGGAAAGTTAAACAGTAAGAAAAGCAAGTAAACAACAGCAACTAATCCATAGCACATTAAGACTTATAATCCAGTTAGGAAGCAGCAGGCTGGAATTGCATAGCATCTCAAATGTATCCACCATGATATAATTGGATTCTAGATGTAAAAAGGAAATATTGGGATAATTTAATTTAAGGTTGTGTGAACTTAAGATTATAATACTATTATATAAACTGTATCAAATTAAAAAGAATCAAGTAAAATATGAGAAAAAGAAATAGCTGTGTTTTGGTTTTGGTTAGGATTTAATCATTATTTAGGACTCAGATGGCTCAATAAAAATTATTCATTAATTTTCTTCATATGACTGTAAAATAAAACAAGTTAGTGTGAAGTAAGTGTTAGGATACTGGTAGCTAGAAAATTAGCCTATTGCTTTCCAATTATAATGAAGAAGGCTTTAACATTAAGATATCTTTATAGTATGGCAGGGTTTAATTGTAAAAATTAAGCTGAGTTATAAATAACCAATATAATAAAATAAAGTAAAAGTTAATTAATTAAACAAAAGATGAGTTATGCTTCTCTTATATGTAATGTTTAAGTGAAATTCTGAACCACATAAAAGCATTACATTCTGGTGCAGGAGAATTGTCTGTATTCTGTCAATCATGTTTTAAATAAACACTGATTGGCCAGGCAGGAAGTATATGCGGGTCAACCAGAAAGGAAGTGAAAGCAGGGTGATGAGAACAGAAGTATTTTGGGAAGCAGAAAGCTCCCTCCAGAGTTCTGCCCAGATCACAGAAGAAGCAAGATGTAATCTGCTCCTCTGAGAAAGGTACCGAGCTGTGTGGCTAACATACATAAGAATAATGGGTTAATATAAGCTACAAGAGCTAATAAGTAGCCTGAGCTAATGGGCCAATCAGTTTTATAACTTATGGAGATCTCTGTGTGATTTTCTTTGGGACTTGGCAGCTGTGGGGTACTGGGCGGGACAGAAACCCCAACAAGCCGGTCCCTCATGTTACAACATTCATTGAAAAGTTGAATTTGTTTCTACAAATTACTTAAAAACCCAATGTGACAATATTTAAATTGATTGGTATATGTCCAATCATTCACATGAAATAGATATCTCAATTATACAATTCCAAGAAGGAAAGTAAAACGTCTTCCTTTTCTACAATCATTCATTTTGGAGATTGACATACTTAAGGGAGTCTAGGTACTACCCTGTGTCTTAGAAATATAAAAATGAACAACTCACCCACAATTCCCTGTCTTCCAAAGCTGATGATCTTGTGGGGCCAACAATGCACACAAATACTTAATATGATAGTAGTTATAATATATTTAATGTGACTTCTTCAGAGAGAAGATGTAGTATTGCCTTCTGATGGCCCTTGTAACTTGTTTCTTTGATAGCGCAATGAATGAATGGCACTAGACAGAAAAGCATATCGCTAACAGTAACCTGACAGGTGCTTTTTATCCTCTATTTCCTTGCCAGTCTCAGAGACTCAGATATAGGTGTGCACTATTTTCGACCTACATGTAGTGGGAAGTGAGACAGTGCCTTTGGACACTGCCAGGCATACCATGGTAGGAATCCTGTTTGAGTTTGCTAAGTACCTGACACGTTAGGTTCATTTTCCTCTCCTTAATTATGTATCTAAATACAACAACATATGAATCCATACTGAAAGGTTCAAGAAAAATAAGCACATCTATTCATATAGATACTCATATTTCTCTCATTGTGGTAGGCAAGAATTCAGATCCAGAATTGTGAACAATCTTAACTAGAGATCTATTGAGTTTATCCCATGATTGATTCATAGCTAATCCATGTCTTGTACCTCTGCCTTCTTTTGCATAGTGTAGCAGATACCCTCAAATACTGTTTCCTACACAACTTCAGGCTATCTGCTATCTGAAACTTCCATTCTAGCAGCCTCTAAATATACATCACTGTAATATACCTGGTAAGGGTAGAATTTCTGGAATCAAGGCCCTTGGAATTAAATTCTATCTTCACACCATTTACTGGCTTTGAAACCCTGGGAAAGTTGTTTAACACCCAGTGCCTCAGTTCTTCGTCTGTTAAATGAGGAGGACATAGATTAAATTAGATGTTTTCAGTCTATTTAGTAAAATACTTCCTGACACTCTGACAGTGAAAACCGTACTTCCAACACTGAGAAAGAAGTCTCTGGCTTGTTAAGATCCCCTTTATTTTATCTTATGCATCAGATTCCTCTATTACCTATATCTTATTATATGTTGAAATATCCATTAAGTCTATTTCCTTATTGTTACAAAATTCCATTTTAAAACCCTTTTTTTTCACAACAACATCAAGTTTCTTCCTAAGGCTTAAGACCCCAGCCATGGGTTTTTGACCACTGGGATTTCAGCAACAGGCATGAATTTATCCCTTTGGAGCAGAGCTCAGATCCAATTAGAGACTGGTTGCTGATCCCCAGAACAGCTATGGCCCTGTTGCGCTCTGGGTGCATTATGCCTGGCAGAGCTTGTGTAGGACTGGGCTTGTCCTTAGTCAACCTTGGCTCTATCCCTCCCTGGAGGAGAACCAGTCATTGTCTGCAGTGTGAACCACAGGTGAGTGCACCCAGGATTGTGAAGGTGGCCTGCTTAAATCCAGTGGTCACAACACAAGACCAAAAGATAAGACTGTGAGGAAGGGGCTTGCAGGAGTGGGAGGAGGTACCAGAGTTGTACCTCTTTCTGCGCTTAAAACTCAACTTGCTCACATTTAAATGCCCCCCCCCCCCAAGGAAAACATTTTGATTGGACTTAAGTATTTTTGTCAGGCAAACTCATCACATACTGTCCCTGCTCTAGTTATGCTGGCCTTCTTTTGATCTTTAAAAACACCACTTCCCAGTCTGTGGCACCTCCGCCAGGATCACCCTGTCTCTCCCTAGCCCAGTCAATGTCTTCAGCTCAAAGACTGTTTTAGAGCAAAGGCCTAAACGACCTCCAATCTTATCAGTGCTTTTTTTTTAATCAGAGAATTTACATTTCTTTCAAAGTCCATACACAACTTTCTCCCTATGATTATTTTGTCCTCCAGCCCCCTAAGTTTGATGAATAGCAAATACGTTTTGATTCCAGCTGCACCTCCAGTACTTAGTTTTGGTGAACCCTCAGTAATGAGTCACTAAAGGGCAAAATAATGAATGAAAATCCGAGAAACAGTACAGCATATCTGTACAAATACAGTGGGACCTCTGTAGTCAAAAGTTTCAAATCCATGACTCCAATGAACTACAAATTGAAACTATTTGAGAAAAAGTTATCTGCACTATAAATGCTTTTTTCTTATTATTCACTAAAATGCAACATCATGACTATTCACACAGTCCACAGTAGATTAGGTGGTATAAGTCTCTAGAGAGCATTTAAAGTATGTAGGAGGGAGTACACATGTCATGTGTAAATACTGTGCTATTGCATGTAAGAGATCTGAAACATCCATGAGTTTAGTATCTATGCAGAGTCCTAGAACTACATGGATACTGGAGGGGGTCATGGCTATCATTTCGTGACTAAAGTAGAAAGGGAATTGATTGAGATGGTGGAAAAGGGGAAGGAGCAAAAGACAGTGCTGGAGAGGCTGCAGGGATTATGCACCGCAGGTGAAGTTTGGTTTTTATTTACAAGTGGAAGTGACCATACTATGTTTGGATCAGAATATCTACTTTAGGAAGAGCTCTCTATCGGGCAGAAAAGGGAGAACAGAAAGGGCCTAAGCCTCTCTATAGGACAGAAGATAGGGACTTGTCAATAGTGACCATCTGCTGGTTTTCCCTATTTAACATCAGCACCCATTTCTTCTGGCACCATTATCTCATTTCCTTTTGGAAAAGTACCGTTCCTCAGTGCTGTTCTATGGAGACTGTCAATAAATATACCCTGTCCTCCCACCAAAGGGTGAGAATACGATTTAAGTTATTGGTTATAACAGTTTCTTTCTCTGGAATCTGAGATTTGAACCTAGTGACAGAGGCTGGGAAAATTAATCCCAACTATGCCTCTGATGAAACTGTTCATCAATGACTGTTTCTTGGGTCTTCACAATTACCAAATTTCTTATCATTTTAGGGTTGTTTGGCTTTTAAAAATAATTTGTGCTAGCTATGTCTTTTTAGTTAATTCAAGACTTTTTCACTTAACCTAGCTAGAATCTGTTGCATACAATCAAAGAACCCCAACTGATAAAGGACTGTATTTCATATTATCTGAATAGAAAAATAATTTAAAGGGCTTTCTTAAAATGTTTATTTTTCAGTCAACCCAAGAGAGGTAACCCAGAACAGGAAAAATATGTATCCACTTATGTGTGACTATTAGTCATTAAATAAATGATAACTAACCTACAACCCACAGACTGAGAGAGGCTAGGTATAGAGGAAGGGACTGGGCGGGGGACACATGAATATCCCTGAGAGGGGGAAATAATAGGTTTTATGGGTGAACTGGGGTCAGGTGGAGACTGGAACAGGAGGATCAGGGTGAGGAAGGGGAGAAAAAATAGGGTTGAGGGAGGGCATACAGAGAGAGACATCTAGAATTGAGAGGCATTTGAGGGATGATATAGAAACTCAGTGCAGTGGAAACTTCCTAAAATATATGAAGGTGATTCTTATGAGGTCTCCTAATAATGTGGGATATGGAGTCCCAACTGGCCATCTCTTGGCATGGGACAATTCTGTATTCTGTCAATTATGTTTTAAGTAAATGTTGATTGGCCAGTAGCCAGGCAGGAAGTATAGGTGGGACAACCAGACAGGAAGTAGACGTGGGTCAAGGATAACAGGAGAATTCTGGGACGGAGAAAGCCCATTCCTCCTGAGTCCTGTCCAGACACCAAAGAAGAAAGATGTGACCTGCCCCGCTGAAAAAGGTACTGAGCCATGTGGCTAACATAGATAAGAATAATGTGTTAATATACGTTACAAGAGTTAATAAGAAGCCTGAGCTAATGGGCCAATCAGTTTTATGATTAATGTAGAATTCTGTGTTGTTTCTCTGGGAACTGGGCAGGACAGAAACCCCAACAAGTAGGACCTCATGTTACAATCTCTTATCACCAAATGAGGCTTCCAGTAGTGGGACTGGGTTGCTTTCATTGGGTTGTTGACCAAGGAGGGAGTCCCATGGAAATCCTCAAACAACCCAGGCCTTTGCTAAGACAATAGGTTGCTCTTTAAAAACTGACAGTGGGGCCCCATTGCTGAGGATCACACCCACACAACTCACTGAAAATGGAGAAGTACAGCTGGTGCCCACATGGAGCCTTCACCTTACAGTCTAATATCTTTGGCTACAAAGGGAGAAACATAAACACCAAACCCAGCCACAAAACCTTTGACCTATAACCTGTCCTCCCTGCAAGATATGTTAGGTCAGTGTTGGCAAAGAACTTGTGGGAGTAGTCAACAATGTCTGAGTTGACTTAAGGCATACTCCATGAGATGCAACAAATACCCGGCACTGCTTAGATGACCAAGAACAAGAAACTAGATAGCTCAGAGACATAAGATAAAACCAATACTTCTGTTCTTTAAAAAAATATCAATAAAATGGCTCTTAATGATATTCTGTTATACTCATAGATCAGTGCCTTATTCAGTCATTATCAGAGAAGCTTCCTCCTGATGCAGACAGGAACAGACGCAGAGATCCACAGCCAGACATTACAACGAGAGAGAGAGAGAGAGAGAGAGAGAGAGAGAGAGAGAGAGAGAGAGAGAGAATCAGAGTCCTTGGAAAACACAACTCTAAATGGGATGTCTCTATCAAATCCCTCTCCTCAGAGCTCAGGGAACCCCTCAGAATAAGGGCATTAAGAGTGTAAGATTGAAAGGCGATAGAGGACTCTAGGAAAGTAAAGCCTTCTGAATAAACTAAGCAAGGCTCATATGAACTCAGAGACTGAAGCAGCAAGCACAGGGCCTATAAAGGTCTGCAGCAGGTCCTTTGCATATACATTACAGCTTTCAGCTTAGTATTTTTATGGGACTCCTGAGTGTGTGAACGAGTGGATCTCTGATTCCTGTGTTTGCTCTTGAGCCTTTCCCCATTCTGTTGGGTTGCTTTGTTCAGCACTGATGTGATAGTCTTTGCTCTATTTCCTGATATATCATTTTTTCAAGAAGCTTGACTTATGGTATTTGTAGCATACTACTTGATTAAAATCCTTCTTAAGTGTCATCTGAATAAATGACTACACAATATTTTAATATTTACATGGAGTTTTCTAGTTTTAAACTTGGGAAAAATTCTGAGCAAATACAGAAGTATGGCAAATGTCTGGTATATCCCAAATAAAATTACTCTACTTTACTGTATCTCATGCCAATTCTCACTATATAATTTCTATGTAAATCATTCTAGAAGCTATTATGATTTCATCCATATGGGTTTACCTTCTTCCTAAATTAAAGTATCTGATTTACTTATGATAGAAGAAAAAAAGGACTTATTTTTGGATTCACTGACTAAAGTACTGACTTCAAATCACAGGTGCCTTAAAATCTCCATCACTAAGGAAACTCTGGTAAATCTCAATCACTAGACAAATTTTCCATTCTCTGATCTAAGACAAAGATGGTGAAGAAAAGGGATACAAGGACCAGCATAGTGATAACTTGCATTCGGCAAATGAGCAAGGGAGGCCTGATTGGAACGATGGTGAAGGTACTGATGCCGTGAAACCCAAGGAGACATATGGTTGTGGTTGAGGTATGTTGAGATATAGTGAGTTTTAGATAACAAATGATATTTACAAGAAAATTGGAAGCTAGTAAGTTCTGTTTTGCCAATAGGGCAAACTACTTAGCTCTTATTTTAAAATAAAATAATGATGACAATACCTAGTTACAGACTTTTAAACGACACAATTTAAAACACTTAGGACAATGTCTGGCATGTGTTAGGTATCATGTAAGTGTGAAGGAAACTAATGAGATAAAGCTGGATATGGGACTGCAGTTTTGAATAGGGTTCCTGGCCTTGTGAATTATGATCCTAAAGAGTGTCTGAAACCATACAGTGAATGATCAAAGAGTGTATGTAGTCTATAAAAACCAAAAGGATTCCTGCTTCATGGAGTTTTCTCTTATTTCAGCCTATCCAAGTTTCTCAATGACCACGTCATCAATTCTACCATGACTTTTCTCCACATTGTTAAACAGCCCAGGAAAAGAGAAGCCTCTTATGATCTCTCTTTTACTTGCCAGCATCTTAGATTTGATGTGGTATATATAGAGTGATCTCTCTTCTTTGAACCTCCAAGACACCTACATGCACACATCCTTTTACACACATATATACATATGTATGTATGATTGTAAACTAGAGTTTTCCATCAACTCTTCTACTACAATATTTCTGAAGGACAAAACTCTGAGGGTATGTTTAATGGATCTGCCTACCAAAGAACCCCAATAAATGTTGCTTTGGTTAAATTAAATTCTAAAGCAGAGTGGAAACTATTTTTAGAGTTTCTGATACTTTTTTAAAACTATGGACAAAAGGCAAATTTTAATATTTTGGAAGATCAAAATATTCCATTAGAAATTACTGTGAGCAGGACTAGGCAGCTAGTTCAGTCTGTAAAGTGCATACCGTGAAAGCGTGGGGACTGGCATATGATGTCCAACACCCATGTGACAACCAGGCCTGGCAGTATGCACTTGGATCTCAGCACTGATGAGACAGAGACAGGCAGATCCCGTGGCTCACTGGTCAGGTAGCCTAGCCTAATTGGCAAGCCTTGAGTCCTAGGGTGACACCACGTCTAAAAAATAAGATGAGCAGCTCCTGAAGAGCAACAGCTGAGGTGGACCTCTGGCCTCCACATGTGCACACATGTGTACCTGTATACTCGCACATATTCTTGTGTCTCTTTCTCGAGATAACTGCAGACCTTCCTTGGTTATCTTTCTTCCCGGTGCTCTGAAAACCATGCCCCCCTTTCAGGATTTGTCCATCTGTCTTCTTACTGCCAAACTATTCCAATTCTTACTCCTGCAATTTTGATGACTGTTTTAGTATTGAAGCAACTAAAATGAAGTTTCCCAGACCTGAGCCCCAGAACTGCCCTCCACCTACCTTCTGTTCCTTCCATTTGAATGTTTTCTTTGTCTCTTGGATTAATTATTGCCACCAGAAACTTGATGTTAGTCTAAATGTGTCCCTCCCATTTTCTCTATCAAATCATTTCTAGATCATTCTGACTTAGAACTATGAATTACATTTGACACCCACTTCCTTGCTCTGCCCAATCACCGAATGCCAAGATACCCAGTATTCCAACACTGCCATGTTTCTCATCACTACCCACTAACTTTCTACCATCATCTTCCTTCTGCTTTACACCTTGGTGTCATCTCAAGCTTAGATTCTCCCACATCATGCTCTCTTTTCTAGCTTCTTATTCATCTTCAGAGTTCCCATATCAGAACCCATGGAATTTTCTAGTTAGTTTCCCCACTCTAAACTGATCAGACATTTGCCCTGAGATACCCATGGAACTTTATAGTTAGTTTCCTGACTCTAAACTGATCAAACATTTGGCCTGAGATGGTCTTTCATGGTATTTCCAACTCAATTTCTTGAGGTTGTCTTCTAGAAGTCAATGTTAACAGAGCAGGTGACTAATAGAACTTGAGCACATTCTGAATTTCCTACTTACTGCCTGTTATTGACACTCCCACATCCAGCCCCTGTCATGTGCTACCCATGCTTTTACAATTCATTCTCAAAAACCATTTCTCTCAAATTTTTGCCTGTTTATGTCTCTCCACTGTATAGACTTTCATTGTTTTCCGTGATTTGCACAGTTATTTCTTCAGTGACAGAGGATCAACCTTCATTCTCCCAGACTGAGCACTACTTGCACTTGGCATTCTTTGCAGCATTTAATTCAGAACTCTGCTATGGGGTGATTTGGGAGTCCCCTCTCTGCATCGTGATTACCATTAATGAATAAAGAAACTGCTTTGGACCTATAGCAAGGCAGAACTTAGGTAGGCAGGAAAAGTTAGGCTGAATGCTTGGAGAAAGAAGGGAGGAATCAGAGAGAAGCAATGGAGCCACCGGAGACAGACACCAGAACTTTAGCCAGTAAGCCACAGCCATGTGGCCACACACAGATTAATAGAAATGGGTTAAATTAATATAAGAGTTAGCCAATAAGAAGCTAGAGCTAATGGTACAAGCAGTGATTTAATTAATACAGTTTCTGTATTATTATTTCGGGTCTAAGCTAGTCGGGCAGCCAGGAACCAAGAAGAGGCATTTCCTCCAACAATGGGAGGTTCTGATATTTTTCTATTCATTGTTCTTACATGCATGTAGTTGACCTCTGGGGATCCTGGGAGAGAATGAATACATATGTGCTTACCACCCAAAATTCTGTATGTAAACCAGAAAGGGCATTAGCGCTTCCTTAATAAGTAGGAAGAATACATAGTGCAAACAGAACACTGTGAAAAGATCAGCACTTACTGAACCTCCAAAGTTAACATTAATGATTAATATGTGGCAATGTTGTTCTAAGTTCTCAGTATAGCTTCATGGGAAGACGTCTGGTCCTATCTCGACTGTCCCCTCCCAAATGCTGAACATATAATTGCTACCCAGGGAATTCATATGAGAGATGCTCTGAATTGGGTGTGACAGTAATGTTCTGAAAATAAATCTGTGGTCATGCATATCAAATTGACTAAGAACTGAGAACAACAGTGAGTAGAAGAATATCAGAAATTCTAAAACAGTTTCTATTCTGCTTCGAAATTGAATTTAGTCAAAGTAGTTTTTATTGGGGTCCTCCAGCATATCATGAATGAAGTAAAGGCTTACTACCTCAAGCCTATTCTCTTTAAAGAACATGCTTTGATTCATTGCTATGGCCGAGTGAATACCCTCGCTCTGTCAGTTGAACTTTCCACCGACTTTCTCTCCCTCACTTCCAGTCCTGCCATCCCACTGATCAAGACCTAACATTACCTCTCAGCTCTTAGCTCCTTAGGTCACATGAGCCTTTAGCCTCCATGCTCATCCAAGGCTACAGTCTGCTAAAGCGTCTTCTCTGTCACAGCAGCAAAGGGGAACTTGGTCAATGTTGCTGGTAACTCCTATCCGGTTTTTCTCTTTTCTCTGCATAGCACTTCGGGTAACTGCTGGAGTTGGTATTTGTCCCCACCAGGACCTGGTTCCTCTAGCTCAGCAGTCAAGGTGCGTGTCTTGCCCGTCCTCTGCTCTCTTTTATTCTTGTCATGTAAGCCAGCCCTGCAGCCTTATCCACTGAGCACTCCCTGCATTATAGAACTCACCAAGACTCTCAGTGGACTTTGAGTACTTCTAATGTTAATAAAATGTGGATAGAAACATGGGCTGATCGCTATAGGCACATTCGTCTCCTTAGTCCTGTCTTATTTTTATAATCTCGACAGAAAGGCCTACCTCTCTGCATCTTACCCATTGGCTCTGTGACCTTCCACCCAAGTCAGAGCTTTTACTGCTACCCAAACTCCCTCTGCTGAGGCAGCTCAATCTTTATTCCTGCTGTCTATTTAAACTGGAATTTTCCCTTTCTCCTTTGTCCATTGAAATGTACCCACTCATCGAAGACTGCCATGAATTTCTGTCGATATTGGGAATACTTCCTTCTCTCTCACCTTACAGAACTTTTCTCTCACTGCTTTGCTTGACTTACTTTACTGTGTATTGAATAATAATTTGTACTTAAATATCCAGTTCTTCACAAAATTCTAATTTCTTTGTGACTGGAGCTTCATCTTGTTCTTTCTGCCACCTTCAATAGTACTTTGGGACACTTAAGTGGGTAACTAACTGCATGAAAGCAGAGAGGTTTTTTTTTTGGTTTTGTTTATTATTAATAATACAAGTTTTGTCTAGTTCAGTGGTAGTCTAGAAAGGCAAGTTAAGAATCTGAAAACATTTGTAATTCTGAATTCTTACAAACCAATGAGAAATCTGTTAATTGTAGAAGAAGGAACACAGACCTGGGGATAAAGAGATTTGCTTTTTGTTTTTTCTCAGCTCTGCCTTGGGGGTTACATTTTCTTTCTAGCTTAGTTTTTCAAGGTTTACCCATACGATTTGCTTTATAATCAGAATTTTTAAAATTTTAATTTCTACAATATCTATACAATATTTGTGATCTATTTGCTTAATCATTTTCTTTAAGTCACCTAGGCTTTAAATAAGGACATCTTGGTCTCACTGTAGTAGCTATGATTTTTTAACCCAAAATAAATATAACCGCTGAAGTGACATAAAACCATTTGCCATTAAAATATCTTTCTGTGTTACTAACTATATAAGTCTAGACTTAGCTTGATTTCCTTTCACTCTTAAGGCCCTAAATTCTTCCCTAGGGTGAAGCCATAACCCTCTCTTGAGCCATTAGCCAAACACTTTAAATGAATGTGCTTGAGGGGAGTGATTCAGCATTAGCCCCAGGGATCAGAATGTAACTTAATAAGCCTTGCAGCACCTCTACTGACTGAGATCCTGCCTTCATTACACCTCCCCTCTGAGCATACTGCTGTTTGCAGGCAGTCTCTACTTCCCTGCACAGCCCAGTATATATCTGCCTGCCCAGATCTGCCCTCCAGAGAGCTGTTTACGTTTGCACACTCGGCAGGTCCCGCTGACTTGCTTAACTAAACTCCCCTTTGAGGACTGTGCATTTTGGCACAGTCTGGTTCTCTAAGGAATTCTTTCATCCATTAACACCTCTTGTCTTGCAGTTAAAGTAAAATCTTTGCTGCTCTTGCCTCAAGCAAGAAAATTCATACTATTTGGGTATTTATTGCTCTTTTGTGTGTACTTTTATTTTCTATAGTTTTTACAATGGGCATATATACACTTTGTAATGAAATTATAAATTTTAGTTTTTAGAGATGTGAAAAAGATCTTACCATAAATGACAGAATAAAAACAATTTAACTTTATTTCTTTTTCATATCCATTTGCTAACAGCAAAAAGAATGAAAAATAGCATTTAAAAAGTTACATTCTCAATGAAATAAAAAAGTATTCAGAAATCCAAGTTAGGTTTCTTTGAAGCTGAATGAAACTGCAGAGTTTCTGCCTTGGAAGCACACTCTTGTTAGTGTGGAGAGAGCAGAGGCGTAGTAGCCACCAGAGAAATACTGTCTCTAGGAGACTTAGCTCCTTTCCACAAAAAGATGAGTTGAAGAAGGAGCCCTTTGATCATCCACCTTTATTTTCTATTATGTGCACTGCTAGTCAAGCGAGACTGACAGTGATGAAGAGGGAACCAGCTCACCAGGCTACAGCACAGAGAGTCTAGGTTTAAGAGGAATTATCGACTGTGACCTCTGGAATGCAGGGCACACGACTCCCATAACTCTGTTGTTATTAAGCAAAATATGGCCACATTCAAATATGAGTATTACACAGAATAGGAGAGAAATTAAAATGTCATTATTTTCCAACAATGTTATTGTACTTGTAGAAAAATCAAGGGCATTTACATACAATTAAAATTCAGTGAATTTGGGCTGGGTGTATAGTTCAGTAGTGGAATGCTTGTCTAACATGGGTGAGATCCTACATTGAATCCTTAGCATACACACACAAAAAGGAATTTAACAATGCCATTAGATATATAATATATCTATATTATATATTTATATATATATATTTTATATATATATTTATTTATTTATATATATATATTTATAAGATATATTTATAAGATATATATATATTTATAAGATAGATATAAATAGCAAATCAATTTTATTATCATGTACTAGGAACAACTACATAGAAAACAAAACCCTAATAGCCAGCAGATGCAATACCTAGGGATATATCTATGAAAGATAGAGAAGACCTTTACTCTGAAATTGGTAAAATATTATATAGAGAAACTGAGAAGTCTAGCAAATAAAAGGATTTGGCATATCTACAGAATGGTCAACAGCACTGTGAAATGTTAATTCTCTTTATCTTAAACCACAGATTCAATGCAATCTGTGTTAAAGTTTCAGCAAATTATTTTACACTAATAAGTCAATTCTGAAATCTATATGAAAATTTAAAAGGCCAAATGCATTATTAATTTTAAAGAAGAAAAACAAAGCTGAAAGGAATGTAGGTCTCTGGATATGAAGGTTTACTGTAAAGCTGTATCAATTAAGACACTGAGACTTTGGTGTAAGGACAGACAAATTGACAAATGAAACCTAACAGTCCAGAAATTGACCCTGGCAGGTAAGACTTGGCACCAATTTAATGCATTAGGGAAAAGATAATCTTATTTAATAAATAATGCATCAACTGAATCCACATGGAGAAATGTTTATTGAATTCCACCTAACAAATAATTCCAGGTACATTTCAGATATAAGTATGAGAGGTGAAATACCAACGCTGTTGGAGGAAACATAGAGAACAGGATTGTAACAGTAGAATATGCAAATGATAATTAAACAAGACCAAGAATGCAATTCAAAAAAGAAAACTGAAAATTAGATAATGCTAAAATTCAGAATGGGTTTTCACTAAAGACACCACTGAAAGAACAAAAAGGCAAGTGACTGAAGGGAAGATATTCATAGTACAAGTAGCTCTCAAAAACTTCATAGTCAGGATCCAGTCTGTTTGGATACTCACCTTCCTGGACCTGGAGGGAGGGGGGAGGAACTTGAACTTCCCACAGGGCAGGAAACCCTGACTGCTCTTAGGGATGGAGAGGGAGGAGGAGAGGGAGTGGGGGGAGTGGGAAGGTGTTGGGAGGAGGGGCGGAAATGGAAACTTTTATAATTTAATAAAATTACTTTCTAAAAAAAAACTTCATAGTCAGAATTGATGTGGGATTCCTCTCTGTATGCTATGACTATGTTTTATTACCATTGGTTAATAAAGAAGCTGCTTTGGCCTATAGCAGGGCAGAATATAGCCAGGCTATAAGAGATATATAGAGAAAGTGGGGAGAGTCAAAGAGATGCCATGTAGCAGCAGAAAGAGATAGGATGCCAGAACTTTACCCAGTAAGTAACAGCCTTGTGGCGATACACAGAATAATAGAAATGGGTTAATTTCAGATGTAAGAGTAAGTTAATAAGAAGTCTAAGCTAGTAGGCCAAGCAGTGTTGTAATTAATATAGTTTTGGTGTGAGTATTTGTGTCTGAGCAGCTGGGAAACAAAAGATCAATCTCTGCCTACAAATGGCATGCCAATGTGGGGAAACTACATCCACATAAAAATTGAGAGAGCTCGTGAAGAAATTCTAGATACAAAAAAAACAAAGTTAAGCACAGCTTCTTGGTAGCCACATTTTTTCAGATAGACTGTTTCCAAGCAGAGTCACGGCTCCTTTATGAGAAGTCTTCCTGACTCTGGTTTGTGCTGGCGGAACAAACTCTGGCTCTTTTGGAAGGTCCTGCACTTAAATGGGGTCTGTGAGCAGCATGTTACAAATTGCTTAATGGCATCATAGACCAAGTAAAACAAAGTCTTTAAAGAGACAGTAAGAGTAACATAAAAGAATATAGACAGTAATAGATTAAAGGAGTAAAGAGAGTAAAAAAGAAATAAGCCACATAAAGATGGAATATACATGGAGAATTTGGATTATGTATATTATTGTGTTTTCTTTGAATTTTTTGACTTCAGAGAGATATTTGATTCTGGGGGTTGCTAAGCTAAACCAACATAAAGGTGTCTTGACTTCAAACTTTGGGTATAAGGATATGTTGCTTTGGAAAAGTGGTTCTGCTTTTGTTTCCACAGAGGATGGGAACCTATGGATTCTTTCTAGGCTAATGTGGATTGATTGAATAAGATCCCCCAAAAGGTCTCTGTTAACCCTTAAAAATACTTCACCCAACAAATATCAGGAATCAGTTTTGAGAGAATCACACCCCAGTTCCCAAAATGAATGTTTATAAATGTTCATTTTCATTTAAAGGGGGTTAATTATAAATGGTTAAAGGGTCACACTCAATCTCTTTCTTAAAAAATGGGGGGAGATATGATATAGAGATGAATACTTTGCATTGGTATGGATCTTGGTCTATTGATACATATTTAAGGTTTATTTTGTTACACTGCATATATGTATTTCTGCTCTTATTTAAGGTATTATGTTTATGCAACTCATTTAAAAATGTAATATACAATTTTAAAATACAGATTAAAAGAGAGTCATCTATAGTAGTCAAACTGTAATCATGTTAGTTAGGATTTCTAGATATACAGAGATATATTTCAGTTAGACAGATAATCTTCAATACTTCAAAGACTTACAGAATATGACATTTAAAATGTTTTAAGAACTTAGACTTTTCTCAACAGTGAGACATGTCTGTTTCTAGCAGCACCAATTACTTCAGAGAGATTGATGGACATCAAAAAAACTTGTTATGGAATTTGTCTTCAGTGTGACAAGGCTAGTCATTTGGACAAGAAACTGTTCTTGCCTGGACTGCTTGATGGTATGCTGTATGAACTGGACACAGGAAAGTGACTGTTAAACTTTCCAAAAGATGGGAATGGTCCTTCAGGGTTCCCGCTTCACAGAGAAAACTGCCAGACATTCTGCAGGACACAGAAGAAAACAATAGATGAACTTTGCCATTACAAGGCAGAACAGATCTTAACGTTTCATACTTCATAGAAGTCTGCTGGATACTATGGGCCTGTAGGCTGAAGATGAATATCCTAATGTTACAGAAGAACTTTGGGATTGTCCAGGCAGTGAGATGTCTCTGCCAATTCTGGAACTGCAGAAGTTGTTTACAAAGCACTTCCTATTTATTTAGGTAACATTATATCCTTCTGGGGTCTTTGAAGAGTTGAAGACAGATAGTTATAGTTTTCCTTAGTTATGATAAAAGATAAATTAAATATGAAACTTTAGACTCACAAAGATAAAATAGGTCTAGATAAAATATTTTCTTTAATTTTGCCAGATACAAATAGACTAAATATTATAACTATAATTCTTACTTGATACCTGTTATGTTATATGTAATTTTACTATGTTAAAGTTAAAATCTTCCTTTTTATTTAGACAGAAAAGGGGAGATTATGTGGGATTCCCCTCTGTATGCTATGACTATGTTTTATTACCATTGGTTAATAAAGAAGCTGCTTCGGCCTATAGCAGGGCAGAATATAGCCAGGCGGTAAGAGATATATAGAGTAGGGGGAGTCAAAGAGATACCATGTAGCTGCTAAAGGAGACTGATGCCACAAGTTTACCTGGTAAGTCACAGCCTTGTGGCGATACACACAATAATAGAAATGGGTTAATTTAAGATGTAAGAGTTAGTTAATAAGAAGCCTAAGCTAATAGGCCAAGCAGTGTTGTAATTAATATAGTTTTGGTGTGATTATTTAAGTCTGGGAAATAAATGAGCAGTTTCTGCCTACACAGAATACAGTGACAAGCACAGACAAATGAATGGAAACATGATTAGAAAGCTTGAACAGACACTTCATCAAAGAGGCCATCCTGGCCAATGAGCATAAGGAAAGATGCTCAAATTCATAGTGATCAGGATGAGGACTGATACTACTATGTATCCATCAGACTGCCTAAGATGAAAGAAATAACCAAGCGTGAAGTGGAGAAGTTAGAGCTTTTGTGCACTTCACGGAAGAATAGGATTCTTTTCAAATATTCAGCATATCTACATTTGAATATATAAAGAGTCTATAACCCTGCTACTTCATTGTTAGGAATATAATCAATAGAAATGGCATGATGGAGCTGGAGAGATGGCTCCGTAGTTAAGAGCATGTATTGCTGTCCCAGAGGAATCTAGATTGTTCAGATGCAAGCAACCAGATTAGGTGGCTCCCAATAGGCTACAACTCAAGTTCCTAGGGGATCTGACATCTCTGGTTTCCATAGGCACCTGAACTCATGTGCACATCCCCACCACACACAGACATAATTAAAAATACAATATGTCTGGAAGGAGAGGAGGGAGGGGAAATTGCGGTCGGGATGCAAAAATAAGTTAGATAAATACATAAATTAGTCAATTGAAAAAGAAAAAAATCTTTAAAAGAAGTGAGGATATCTACCAATAGATATCTACTTGATGTTTGCAGTACCATAATGCATATAAATTAAAATACTGAAGATGTAAATACCTACAGCAATAAAACTGGGTAAGCTGTGGCACATTTCCACAGTAGGATACTCGGTAGTCATGAGAACAATAACCCACAAGTCTGCCAGACAGTAATGGTGTTTCACATGAACATAACCATGAGAGAAAAAAATAGAAACATACAAAACCACACAAAGATATCTGTGAGAACGCAGGTATATTGTATGTCTACTTGTGATAGACAATGGCTAAGTAAATGGCTACCTTCTTGTGAGTGGGTACAGCAGCATCTGACAGAGACGAGGTTTTCCTGGGATGAACTAAGAATATGTAACTCAGATGGAGGATCGAGCAGTAGGGTTAGGTCCTGCTCTCAGGATGTTCAAGGGTCACTGGGGTATCTTGAAATGGACAGGACACAGGACCATCTATCAGGTGCATCTGAGTATGGCACAAATACTATGTGGCTTAGTTGCTTCTTTGTCACAGTGGTATCGGGTCATACTTTAGGGAGAACAGTGGCTTATCAGCAAAGGGAAGGAGAAAGTAGGAGGAGGTTATTGGCATTACAAGGACCTAGATCTGCTGTACCGATTGGGGGAGTTTGGGGGACGATGCTGGCAGCAGCGGCAGACAGGGCTTGAAGGAATCAGAGTAGAAAACTGAGCTTCAGATGAACCACCTCCCCAGCTCTGCGCTCTGTTTGTGAGCCTCAGATGGATCAGCACCCCGCTCTGCGCTCTGTTTGTGAGCCTCAGATGGATCAGCACCCCGCTCTGCGCTCTGTTTGTGAGCCTCAGATGGACCAGCACCCTGCTCTACGCTCTGTGAGTTCTGCACTACAAATAGTGAAGCTGTGAGGGAAGCACGTGGCCCTCAAGTATGGTGCCGATTTAATTTTCCACCTTACACCCCCCTGCATCTCCTTCAGTAGTCCAACCACGTGAAGTACTTTCTTTCATGTGAACTAGAATTCAGCCTTTATCCGGAACCCCTTCTTTACTTGACTGCATATCCAAACCCAAATAACGGTTGGTTCTTCAAAACGTAGCTCAGAAACCATCTCTTCCACAGGACTCTCTAGGTCTCTCTGCACCTTCCTCCCAGGCAGAACTAATCTGGGAGTGGCCAGGTTCTTATAATGTGATACCTGCACAGTAACTCTCCCAGGTTGTCTTTACTTCTCATCAGCCGCTAAGTCATTAAAGGGTCAAACTGACCCATAGTTCACCTGTCCCTGAGGTGGAGCCATGGGCATAAGGAAGGGTACTCAGTAAATGTCTGTTTAATCAGTGAGTTGGTGAACTAATAAGGACGCGTAAAAAGAAAAAAAAAGAAAAAGCTGAGGTGGTTGGGCTAGACAGAGAAGAGCACCAGTGTGGCCCGGGAGGAGCCTGCAGAGTTAGACGCCAGCAGAGAAGCTGAAGGGCAACAGTGGGTGAAGGGGAAGGTATCCAAAGGGTGAGCTCTACCCTAGAAACTTGAACTTGAACTGAGGAAACAATAGGCAGAATTGCTTAGATACACACACACACACACACACACACACACACACACACACACACACACGCAGAGAGAGAGAGAGAGAGAGAGAGAGAGAGAGAGAGAGAGAGAGAGAGAGAGAACCTGCACAGGTGACAGGAGGGCCATCCTTGCTAGGCGTCAGAGAGCACCAGCCCAGTCCTTAGCTTTCTTATCAGCCCAAACCCTGTCTTCTTTTTCTTCTCAGCCTCTCTGCATTCCCAGGGCTTTTTACTCCCTGCTGCCCCGAGAAACATAAAGAACAAGGCAGGCTGCTTTCATAGTAGCTGGTGAACAGGGACCCACACTCGCTGGCACTGTGGCTTTCCCACTCACTTCATTTACACTAGCACACAGATGGGCCGGGACAGACACTCTGACTCTGCTGTTAGCTGAGAAAGTCTCTTAAAACCATGTGACTCCATTTTTTTCATCTGTAAACACTTTTAATAGTAGTAGTAAATTTCCAGGGTCTCTTGAGGATGAAATGTGTTCACATATTTATACAACCTGGCATGCTGGTGACTATTGTTATAATTTCTTTATGTAGTAATCTATATTCTTCTTTCAAATTTATAGTTGTTCAAGAATTTGTTAATGTCCAAACCCACAGTGTTTCTTGCCTGCAATCTGAAGCAAAATGTTATGACTTCAAACTAATAATGGTTGCTCATCCACATCCACTAGCCCACAGGACAAAGCAATTTTTGTTTGGCAAATTGAGTAGTTAAGAATGTTGTTTCCATTAATTTTACTACCTACGTACCTCCTGGAGGCAGGGCAAGGCCGTTTAGTTAAGCTGAACCAAACAAAGCATTTTGAGCATTTAAAATGAGGCTCACTCACAGTTGTTCTACATCATCTCAGCCAGATGGGCATGTTTTAAATGTTTCTGAGGGAAAAAAATTCCGAAGTTTTCCAGTAACCTATCTTAATGTTTCCAATCCTTACTGAAAGTTCTGAGAGTCTGATGCCTGGGTGAGTACAGTTTATTATCCAATCTGGATATTTACTCATGACCACTGGAATAAACTGGGGCAATTCTGTACAAATTGTAACCCGAGTTCCCCTTCTGAATGACCTTCCTGCTATGAGCGATGTCCACATCTCTTTACTTAGTACAAAGAAAGGAACAGTCCAGGGTCTGCACAAAGCACTTTATAAGCTTGAACAGTCATATTTTGTTAGTTAGTGAAAAGGAGGAAAAAGAAGTCCAACCAGACAAAACCTGAAGAAATTTTTCTTTGGCCTCTGCACTGGATGACCATGACGCTGATACTTACAGAGAGTGCTTAACATGAACCAGACGCAACAAATACCTCACATGTATGATTTCATCTCATCTTTACCCAAAGCGATATTATTACCAGCGCCAGCACCAACACCAGCACCAGCATCATCATGCTGATGATGGGAAAGAGGAGAGGGAGGGAGGGGAGAGAAGGGAATGACAGAGAAGAGGAGGGGGAGGAGGGAGAGAAGAGGAGGGAAGAGAAGAGGAGGGGAGGGAGGGGAGTGGAGAAGAAGAGGAAGGAAAGAAAGAAAAGAGGATGGGGAGGGACAAAGAAGAAGAAGGGAGGGAGGGGAAGAAGAGGGGGAAGGGAGGGAGGGGAGGGAAGGGAAAGAATGGAGCATTTCCCCAAGGTTGCATCCTAAATTGGAGTTCAGAGTCTGGGCTCTTAGCCACAGTGCTTACTTCCAGACCTTCTTCAGCACCTGGCAGGACATAGTCCTGCCCTGAATGACTGTCTTTGTAATATTGAATTCTTATAAGAAATTATGGAATGTACCGTATCTTCTTGAATTCTCACAGCTCTGCCAGGTGGCTAATGAAAATTTCATTTTTCATATGTAGTAAGTGAAGAAAATTGATGCTCAGAGAGAAAACACATTCTCTACAGGGAGAAAGTGGCATAGCTGGGGCCATGGCCCAGGACTGAGCTCTGACCACGATGCTCTTCTTAGAGAGTCTTTTTCTTAATAGAAACACATAAATGTGTAACACTCACCACAAAGTCTACCACTCTTGAACACAGAGGGTGTGGCATGGTGACTGTATATGGGAGGCATTTAGAGATGCCTCTCTCCAGGGGCTTTCAGACCACACTTCTCAGTCTCATGTGCTTTCCTGTTCTTTATGGAGCCATACTAAAGATGGGTCTATAGAAAAAACTACATATTTGGTCTAAAGTCAAACGTAGCTTCTGTTAGGAGGTCCACCATTTGTCTGTTTTCTCCAAGCTTTGTGTAGCTCTGCAGGACAGGGAGTCTGAGTCATAGTACATGAGCTTCCGAGGACCCGGAAGAGCTCGTTTCTGGAGACACTTCGCTCATTCCCACTTTGTTTGCTCATTTGTTTTCCAAGGCAGAACACAGAAGTTCTGAGTTAGAGGTTTTCCCACACAAGGGGAGGTAACTTAATTCCTGTCACTCCAGAGGAAAGAAAAAAAAAGACAAAAAAAAAACCCCAAAAAAACAAAAATGGAAAGAAACATGAACAAGTATAAAGAAAGTCAAATTCATATCAACGGATCTTTCTGGTCATCACCATCATCCATCTCTAGTCCTATCTGTCCCCGCCACCCCTCAAAAGCACTAAGTTCTATATAAATACACACACTCAAACGTTTGCTTTTGCTTCTCAGGGAGGAAATAGGGTACTCTATACCGAAAAACAAATAAACAAAGACTACTTAGAGAGCAAGTGACACACAAATTGCTAAGTCACACCCCAGGAACAATGACTGCTAGGACTCTGAATTCTTTATGAAAGCAGTCATACAGACTGACATAGGTAGCCCAGACACGCTGCTGCAGAGGCATCCCTGTTTGCTGAATGAGACAGGATGAAGTGTAAGGCGGGGTGAAGGGATAGGGAGAAGGGCTCACACACGTCCCTTCTGAGCTGAACCATATGGTTGGGTGAACTTTACTCTTTAAGTCTTTCTAATATTAATCTTCCTTTTGGATGTTTATTCCTTGGTTTCCTGACAGAGAATGCTTGAGTGACATATGAGGTGAGAGATCTGGGGTGTAATAATACCATGTCGTGGAAACACTCATAAAGCCGTGACCCTGTGGCATATGAATTCTACATGGGTTTGCACAGGTATTAAATGTTCTGTGGTTGGCTTTTGGAAGTCTGCTCTATCCTGACACTAGGATTTCTAAGCTGGCCTGGAGGGAAGCAGGCCTGCAGCTTCCTGGTGTTTGGAGCAGATGGAGAAAGAGTCTGAAATATTCCTTGTCATCACCTCTGGCTGACAGACCACAGGCAAAGGAGGCAACAGGGAGAAGTCAGACTGGTTGATCTGAGGGGAAAGAGAAATCAACAGTGATGCCTTGTGAGTGCTTCCTTCTTTGTGTTCATCTCCAAATGGATGGATGGATGGATGCACTGTGTGTGTGTGTGTGTGTGTGTGTGTGTGTGTGTGTGTGTGTGTCTGTCTGTCTGTGTGCACAGTACTTGTCTTTGGCTGGAAACAGTAATAAATCAAGGGTTACACAACCACCACTAGCCACCTCCTGCAGGTCCTGTCAAAGAAACAGGCCTCTGAGAGCACAGCTGGACCGGCAGGATCCCCAGAACTGTGGCCCCACCCCATGGGATGAAAATCACACATCTGGGATCAGGCTTTCCAGATGTGCACAGGGCTAACATAGAATAGACATTGCTAGAACACCATATAGTTTTCAAAAACGTTTGTGGAAGGCTCAAGTTTTTCATTTTCATTTATTTTTTGTATAGAGGGGTGGGGACATATGGGCCACGGTGGCAGATGTGGGTATGGAAGTCCAGAGGAAAACATGGGACTTATCCCACGATGTGGGTCCCAGGGATTGAGATGACGTCATCAGGCTGAGTAGCATGTGCCTTTTCCATCAGAACCATCTATTGACCCTTTGAAAAATAATCACAGTAAGTTCATGGGTTGTTGGCTGTTCACTCTGCCCTAGTTTTTTGCCCCATGGTGTCAAGAGATAATAAATATTAGGATTGAATTCCTTCTGAGAAGCCATGTTGAGATGCTATGGTGATAGTTCAGCCAGGAAAGTACTTGGTGCACAATCATGAGGACCTGAGTTCAATCCTTAGCACCATGTAAAAAGTCAGGCAAAGTGGTATAGTACCAGTGCTTGGAAGGTGGAGACAGAGGGATCTCTAGGCCTTGATGATCATTCAATATGCCTGAATCAGTGGGCTCTGGGCTCTATGAGAGAATGTGTCTCAAACAATCTGGTGGCACGTAAGAAAGGAAGACATTTGACATACACTTCTAGCCTCCTTATGTTCATATATATACATATATACATATACAAACATACATAAACACCCCTTCCACATGCACACACAAAGACATGCTATGGTGTTTCTTTTGGGGGTGCTAAAAAGAGACAGTGGTGACAGTTGCATAATTCTGTGAATAAATAAGACATACTGAATTGTATACCTTTAAAGGGCTAATTTATAGTGATATGTGTTATAGATCAATAAAGCTGTAAAAACGGGTCAGCCTATTCAGTTACTGTCCCATTATTTTATTATTTTCTAGTTTTAACTAAACTGTAAGTTACACTTTAATTATAAATTTAAATTATTACAATAGAAAATTAATTAAAATACAAAGGACCATCACAAACCATGTAGCATTTCAAACTATAAAACCTACCCTTCTCTTTTCAAAGCCACATACAATCTCTTCTCCCCTCTTCTCCTTCCTCCTCCTCCTTCAAACACTACTTTACCTGTCAAATCAATCCGGTTTCCTAGATTATCTCATGCAGTATTTATTGGTCTTCTCTCCAATCTTTTAACAAGCATGTGCTGCTTACTCCCATCTATCTGCGTGGACAAGACTCGGCAGTGCAGAAATGAGGGTGGGGGCTATTAGCAATGCCCCTCCTACGGCCTCCTCCATTCAGAAGCCGTCTCATTCAGCTCTTCCAGCACAGCTCAGGACCACACTCAGGTAACGTTCTTTCCCCTTGGATCTTCCCACTCCACAGTCCCAAACAGTGACCACAAACAAACTTCCTCTGACACTATTTCTACTTACTTTGTTGACAAAATAAAGGACCCTATATGATTCCAATTTCCTGTGGAGTCTAAGCAAGTGCTGGCATCTCTGGCTTCCTCTCTGTGCCGCTGACTTCCAGGCAGTCAGGCTTTACTTGGTTGGAATCCACACCTGGGGTGCTCCTTCCTTGCTCCTTGCCACTCCCCAAAGCCAGAGCTGAACATCTTTTCTTAAAGCAAGACTCTCCCCCCAGGGGACTTCTTCCATTTCTCTGGTCTTGCTATGTTCTGCCTGTGGTCTGTTAGTTTGGTGCTGACTGTATGACATGGCGTCTAAACTGCATTTGCTTGTAAAGGTGCTCTGGTTCGTGCTTGGTAGTTCTCAGATGAATGCATGTTGATTCTGTCTCTTTAGAAACTCTCTTGCCTGCCCCAGAGTTCTTTCTCTGGACTAAGAGAAAGGATTTGTTTTTAACAATGAATTGATAACTAAAAAGGCTTAAATTGTTTACACACAAAGGGGTCATTTCTTACTTTGTCTTCTTACTTCCCATCTACCAACCCCTTATCTTCAGAAAAGGCAGAGTTACGTCACCTGTTAACAGGAATTTAGTCACTTTGCAGAGTATAACTCAGGCCATGGACCCGCAGGAATTGAGGAGTGGGCAACTAGCCTGGAAAGGTCACCTGGACTCTTTAAAAACTATAGTTTGAAATAATCGTCATGCGCAACTTCAGAAAGATTATTTGTGTCCGGTCCTATTTTAACTATATAGTGCTTATGGATATTTAGAGTTCTTAGTACTGTACTGTGTAAAACTAAAAGATATACATTTGATGAAATAGCTTTGTTTTGATCTTACTCAGGGCAGACAGTTTTTATTTTTTTAAATTAATTTATTTGTTTATTAAAAATTTCCACCTCCTCCCCACCTCCCTTTTCCCTCCCCCTCCTTCTCCTCCCCCTCCCTCTCTAGTCCTAAGAGCAGTCAGGGTTCTCTGCCCCATGGGAAATCCAGGGTCCTCCCCCCTCCATCCAGGTATATAAAGGTGAGCATCTAAACAAACCAGGCTCCCACAAAGTCAGTCCATGGCAGCTTTTAATATATATATGTGTGTATATATGCAAAAAGGGCATTAAGTTATGCTATTTCAATGGGAGATTTATTATCTAAACTTTGGAAAGTTAGGAAATTCCAGAGCTGAATTCCAGGAGAGGTATTTCTAGAAAAGAAAGTAGAAGGACCTAATATATGTCAGTGTTTGGTCCATCTGCTGCCTGGCACAATAATCCTTTGGATTAAGCATGGGATCATATTGCAGACTCTAACCCTTGCACAAAGCAGACCAATATTTAATGAAGGATTGCTGAACGGTTTCAAAGCAGTAAAATAATTTTATACGTTTTTTAAAAAGCACTCATCTTGATACAACTAGTCAATTAAACTAAAATATCCCTTTTAAAGAAGAGAAAACGAAGAACAGGAAAATGACTAGAATCGCATCTCCCATGTTTCCACAGTGGGCTGGACTGATTAGTTTCCTGTTCTTTGAAGTTGTGCTGATGGGATACTGACTTATTTCAGGAGGTTAAGAAATGGTGAGTAGTAGTGAGGCACCCACAGATGCCTCCAACACAAAACCCCAAAAAAGCCTCACATGAAGTAATTTTTTTCAGTGAGAAAGGGTCTCTAGGTCCAGCTCGTTTCACTTTGGACGTGGGCAACGGCTCTGAGTCTCGCTGCAGCTCCTGTACTACTCTGGGCCTCAACATCCTTGGAGCTCTACTTCGAAGCGAGAGGCTTCCCTTGTTTCTTTTCTTATCTGGTCTTAGTTTGTAGTTTCAAGATGAGTCGGTTTCCCACACATAGTATCTTCTTTCCACTGAGGTGAGATGCTATGGACGATGATTTATTTCTTCCCTGGAGAGAGTGTCTGCACGTCCCAGAGCTCAATTTTGTTCCTGTGAACATTTGATCGCATCTTTCTACATCAGCCCATTGTTCTAATCTGACCCACATATGCGCATGTGCGCTGCGGTGACTGGGACTGAGCTCCTGCAGCTGACTGGCCCTTTGTGAACTCTCATACCTGTCATTTTATCCTTCCAATGCATCCTTTCCGTCTCTCCACATCCCTGCTTTTTCAACAGTGAACTCACCTTCCATGACTAATGCAATCCGTAAGCAGCCTTCATGCTGATTCCGCAGATTTTAATTTCCTAACATTTCCCTTTAGACTTTCTCTAACATCCTCCTTTTAAAAAAGAAAATCCCTTCTTGGAATTCTCCACATGGCCCCCTGTGTGAACTCTGTCCACAGGGCTGGGATGCTTCAGGTGGACATAGCTGAGCTCAGGTCTGCCCTATACAGTAGAAGTAAAGCAGATGGTCCAGGGATGGAGTTTCTGCTGATACATGCCAGGAGCCAAAGTGTGCTAAGTCCCTGCTAGGATGGTGAAGGAGACAGGATGAGTCAACCATGGCTCCTGATCTCAAGGTGCTCTAAGTAGTTAATACTTATTCAAAGCTGAAGCAGGAGAAAGCAGCATGGGGTCGGAAAGAGCACCAGCTTTGGGTACCACGTCTTGGCTAGTTACTTAACCATATGTTCCTCAGTGGTAAAAGGATGATCTCTACCTCCAAGGAGTCCTAGCGAGAATCCATCAGTGCAGGACTGTATACTAGGCAGTATATACAGCATTTCAATATTTATTGCCATTATATTTTAAAATATAACAGCAACATTTAGTATGAGGATCTTAGAGTTATCCACATAAAATATGAAACTTACTTCTGTAGAAGAGCTTTCAGAGACACAATGAATACATACAAGAAAGAAATTATTTAAAGCTTATTCATAAGTCTGCTTTTTGAGACCATCATGTATTGAATACTTTCTAGCTCTCACTATCGCCAAAGAGCCTGTTCATTTTTTTTTTCTGTCCATGAGACAATTGAAGGTCTGTGTGGGTAAACAATCTGAAAGCTGTTGCTTACTGCTTCGGGGTGAAGTGGACACTGAGCTCCCTGCTTTCTACCTAGAACCTTCCCAGTGCTGCCACCCTTTAATACAGTTCCTCATGTTGTGGTAACCCTAACTATAACATTATTTTCAGACAAATGTGCCATGCTAATAAAGGTTCTGTCATGTGGCAGAGGCAAAATAAGGAATTTAAAATGTAAGAGTTAGAGTAACAAGCCTGTGCTATTGGCCAAGCATTTATAATTTATATTAAGTCTCTGGGTGATAATTTGGGAGCAGGCGGTTGGGATGGGAAAACAATGCATATAATTTTCATTGCTACTTCATAATTGTACTTTTGGTACTGCTATGAATCATAATGTAAATATTTGTGTTTTCCAATGGTCTTGAGTGACCCCTGTGAAAGGGCCATTTGACTTCAAGAGGGGTCGTGACCCACAGGTTGAGAACTACTGATCTAGATTCTTTCATAGTCTTACTCTTGGGATAGAAAAGTAAAACCCATCAGAACTTAGTTTCCGTATGACTCTCTTAATTAATCTTGAAAGGGTCATGGACCAAAAGATTGTGGTTCAAATGTATGAAAATTTTTCTTCTGCTAAGGAGGCTGGACTCGTCCTTGTCCTAGAACATGGAGCGTGGATGAGAAGCTGAGGTGGAAAGCCACTAGCACTATTAGGTAGTCCTTGGAGACGGCCTAGAATTTAACTAGTTTTGATGAATATATCTAATGAGATTACTACTATATTTCTTTTTGCTATAGCTATAGTGAGATATAATTCACACCCCTTACAATTCACCGATTAAGGTATAAAAGTCAATGACTTTTAGTGATTTTACATAATTGTACATTCATGACTACAACAATTTTTGGATATTTTTGCTAATTCCCAAAAGAAACTCTGAACCCTTCAGCATCATTCCAACCCTACTCCCAATCTCTCAAGCCTAGGGAAGCAGTAATCTTCTGTCTACAGACTTGCCTATTTTGACATTTCATATGAAGTGTATGAAGGTCTCATACACTGCATGGGCCTGTATGACTGGCTTCTTTCACTTAGTACTACTACAGTTCTTAAAATAGGATGTGTTCTAAATGTTTGTCATTAGGAGAATTCTTAAATAAAACAGAGTATAGTTATTCTTTACATTAATTAAGCTCTTTATAAGAAGTATATGATCTATTTATGTTAATAAAAATTTCCAAAATTTGTATAAAAACATGAAGTCTGTATGAATGCACATAAACGCTACACAAGTAATAGAAGAGAGGAATATTTAGGAATAGAATATTAAGGAATTTTTATTTAAAGTATATTAATTCTTTTCAGAATCATCATTAATCTACTGACTTTATAACTAAAATTTAAAAAGCAAATACTTGAAAGGGTAGGAACGGGAGATTGAGCTTCCCTTGAGAAGGCACAGAGGGACAGGGGCAGGAAGACCCAGGAGGCCACAAATGCTGGAGAAATTGAAGCCTTTTACACCAGAGCTTTCTCCAATCTATCCAGTTTTCAGGATAAAATAATGATGAAGATTCAGGCTTGCAGCTAATCCCTAGGAAGGCGAGCCCCTTTGTGCAGTGAGATTTTAGGAATACAGTTTATTGCCCAAAGGACCCTCTCAGGTTGTCCTCAGTTCTCTGTTAACTTAAAGTAAAGTAGACCAGGAAACTGGGATTGAGTAGTGACAGAGTGTCCAGACTGAGGGGCCTTGGAGAACAAGAACTTACTAGCCAGGATAATCACACAGAGATGGGGTCCCACCTTTAGTACCCATGGAAACCAGTTCTATTTACTTCAGGTGTTTCCACAAAGATTAATGGAGTGGTTCTTGAAACCACAGGGGAGGTCCCTTTTTCCTTCTATTTTTATCTTTACTTTCACAGTTTTCTGAAACAGCAGGGAAGAGGGAGGTTGGGGATGCAGATTCTACTCAGTTGTAGAAGAGGATCTCCAAGAGAACACCGAGTAGAAGGAACACTACCAGTAGGGTCTTAGCATGGCATGAGAATTTCGGATCCCTTATAACAGGTGTATTACAAAACAGGCAAGAAAGATAGAACATTCTGATTCTAACAGTGATCCTACAGGTGAAGTCATCTGCATGAAGGCGAATGATTAGCATGTAACAGCCGTGGCCACAATATGTTGATGGTAAAAAGAAACAGCAATTGTGCAGCATGTGTCTAGCACTGTGATAAACACTGCATACTCACTGTGTAAACTAATCCTCACAAAGCCTATGATGTAGGTGCTCTTATTATCTGATTACAAGGATAAAGAAATGGAAGTTCAGAGAGATTAAGTGATTTGTTTGAGGTCTCACAGGTAGGCTTCCGGTCCTGTGCTCCTATTCTAGCGCTGCTTCTGTGCTATGATACCAACACTTGATTTTCTTCCCCAGAACTCCTAAACTCACTGAGAAACTTAATTCCCCAAATTGTTTGTAAATTGGGACTGACAGCTTAATATTTTGCCATTCATTGTGCATTTCAGCAAACTCATCTGAAAAAGACAAGGGTTATATTTGTAAATAATTGTCTTCTAGAATTTCATCAAGTTAGTGTTTTCATATGCTAAACCTACACTTATAATTCATGTGTTTGTTATCTCTGTTGTGCTAAAGATCAAAATTGATTACTCTTTTTTTAAAGCAGAATAAAGCCTCCATCATTCTTTACTGGAAGAAATATGTGTAAAGATAAAAACAAAAACAAAAACTGAGCTAAAAAATAAAGTAAATAATATATACCAAACTATAACGTGACCAACTTACAGTGTTAAGACACAGAATAGGTTAAAATAGTCAAGGGTATCAGGATTAATAAATTCTGACATATGAAAAAGTGGGTTACATTTCTCACAGGGAATAAGGGTAGACTGGGGAAGGAAGAAGAGTAAGTCTTTGAAGGTCACTCGCCCACACAATGAAGTCAACTAAAGACCACAGAAAAATAATAACCTTGATTGGTGTGTGTGTATATTTCATGAGAAACATAAAATGCTGAATTCATCTGTTTTTTCAATTATGAACAGGAAACATAAAACTATATTCAATAAATGCACTAAAAACTGTAATAAAAACGACTTTAAGTCCATGTTAGGAGAAGTAGGGAGGGAGGATGAGAGAAAGGAAACTCAGGAGGGTCCCCAGCCCTCTTCTGTCTGCATCCATCACTGTCAGACCCTGCACTTCAGGTACCCTCCTCAGATCTGTCCTGTTTCTCCGCTCTCTGTTGTCCAGTGCCCTTTGCTTCCACTTTCTCCCCCAGCGCCGCTCACTTGGTGAGCTCCTTCTCCATCACTTAGGAAGTGGAAGCCTAGAACAAACCCTTTGCCTTTGCAGAAGCACAGCCCTTGCTCTTGGAGCCTTTACCCTGAATTTCCTCTTGAGTACCAGCACATCCTTCTTTATGTCTTTCCCTTGTCAAGCTAAGTTCACACTGCTAAGTGCCGAAGACTCTACCATGAGGGCGAGGGTGATGCCTCTCACACGGGCGGTTTACTATTTGATTAGCACCTATGTAATTGTTCTTCAGTTTCTGATATGAAAGATGAGGGTTTGATTGTTGTAAAGCCTCCAATTTCAATTTACTTACATTTTCTCAATTTGATGAAATTTTATTCTCACTCCCTTTTCTGTTAATCTCAGCCATTTCAAACAACACCCTGAAGCTTATAATTCTTTTGTCAGCAATCATACCCTGTTATCTGCAAAGACCTGTGAGCAACCACCTGCAGGCAGAATCTTGATTTCCATCATTTCTGCTTGTCAACATGATGTTTCTATCCCATGAAGCTCTTGTTCAGGACACAACTTAAAAATATGTTTTTGCTTAGCCCAGAAAATTCGGTTTAAACTTATCATCAGACTGCTTAGGTGTTAGATGGTAGTAAATGACTGGTGGCCATCTAAGAACCGCTGAAGCTTTCACCATGAAACTTTTGCTTTGTGGGCCATCAATCTCCAGCTATCATATGAAACCATTTACCCACTGTCAATCACGTCTCTACACTGAAAGGCCCCCTTTAAATTACACCTCCTTTGCAAGCCTCACACAGTCTGACTTGCTTCTTGCCTTTCAGAGATGCTATTAAAATTTTGTGAAGAAAATTTTCTTTCTTAACCATAGCAAGCAATAAATTCAGTTTTGTCTTACCAGAAGGTTCATTTGGTGGTAATTTGGAGGGAGACTCAAACAATTTGCAGTTCCATTGGGATCTCCTCCTCTCTGTCACCATTGGACTATTAGAAAATGGAGTCCTGAGGCCCCCCTGAGATCTTTCTGGTCTCTTCATTCTTTGAGCTCTCCAAATGCTGAGGGACCTTTTTATAGACCTCCCTTCCTGTGTGTCTCTGTCTGTCTGTCTGTCTGTCTGTCTGTCTGTCTGTCTGTCTCTCTGGGTTTTCAATACAGGATTTCTTTGTGTAGCTCTGGCTGTCCTGGAATTTGCTCTGTATCCAAGGCTAATCTTATACTCACAGATCTGCCTGCTTCTGCCTCCTGAGTGCTAGGATTAAAGGCCTGTACCACCACACCTGGGAGAACTTTATGATTATCCGTCCAAGTAGAAGTGACTTTTATCCTCTGTGGAAATGTCTTCTTATCAGCGATGCTCTGTGTCTGTCTGTCTGTCTGTCCCTGCCATTTCTCATACATCTTTAAACAGAAATCTTGTAGGGAAGAGAACAAAGGCTCAAGTCTGTTAGTAAACTAACCCCCAGGATGGAAACACCCACAGAGTCTCTTCCTCACTGGTTCCTTTGAACAATCCAGGCTCTAGATTCGTTTCAAAACCTTCTGAGAACTCTCCTACTCTGGCTGCTCTGAGACTGACTGTGGGAGAGATGGCCTCCAAACTTGTCTCGTGAGAGCTGAAAATTCATCAAGTTTTCCACTGGAGATGGTCCAGCCATCTGGATGGGAACCCAAGATGTGAGGTGCACAGCGGCACCTACAAGGAACTATTTCCATGCTCTCATGGGTTTCCCAGACTAAACTAAAGCTTCAACCTTTCTGGCCACATTCCTGCTTCTCACATGTACTCAAACAAAAATCCAAATTCATGAGCCTACTTTCTGCATGGCACAATTGCACCAAGGATAATATGTTCAAAAATGTTCATTTGCGAAATACCTTAGAATGACACAGGGAGTGGATAACACACAATCTTAATTTTTAATCGGTGTGAAGAAATTTCCAAGAGAAATTCAAATTCCTAAATTGTTTCAGAGATTCATTGGCCAAGGCACAGGAAAAAAATGTGAAACACGTAACACATTTTTATAACTATTCCTCACACTTCACGACATACTCTTCTCCATCCCGTTTCTGATTTCTCTTCAGACCCACTATCCTTCTTGCCAGAAGCTCAGAATTTAATTACTACTTAAATCTAAAGCACTCTCACTAGAGGAACAAAACTCCTGACTTTGAATTTCTGGTTTAATTTTGAGCTTAGAACCAACAAAAGATGCTTCAAAGTCTAGATAAGAATTATGACTTCTGCAGAGAAATCCAGACTAATCATCTATAATTTCAGGCTTCCAAATCTATAGCCTTAGTCTGTATTTTAGTGTGACCTCAAATGAAGGGCTGGATGGAGAGGGCAGAATGGAACTACACTAAGGATGATCTGATTGACTCAGAATTTCAGCAGAGGTTCTTACGGTTTTATCAGTCATGAGAATGCAAGAGGACGCTTTCTAATGCTGTTCTTAGACAGAATCCAGGAGGAGCAATGACTCCGATTCCTCCTCACCTTTGCTTTAGTTTTTGAGACGGAGTCAACCAGTGTAATCTAAGCTGGCTTCAACTACCAGTCCTCTTGCCTCAGCCTCTCAGGTGTTGGGATTATAAACTGTCATCCATAGCCCAGCTTTCTGTCTTGAGTGGCCTGAAGGCAGAAGCAGGAGATGAAAATAAGTTCAAATTTAGACTGTTGTGAGGTCTTCAACATCTCATTACTTAAGGTGTCTCTCAAAACAAAAAGCACTACGAGAAATTGCACTCTGTTCCCACTGTGAGCTACTCAGTCACCTCTGCCTGATTTCCGTGCTATTGTGGTGGGGTTTTAGGCAGCTGGCATCAACCCCCTTGTACTAGATCATCACTTCTTGCATCTTTCACTCTACCTTTCTCTCATCTGCATCCTTCCTGCTTCTGGAATCTTTGCTTTACTTTCACATTTATGATTTATTCTGTAATGGTGAATATCTTCCATTCTTACTTGAAAGTTACATTCTGTATGTTTAAAACATTGCAGGGTATATCAACTTTCAGTTTGCTCACACTTGAATCATGACTTTATTTGATTCTCCCCGCTTCATTTCAGTTTCTAAAAGGCCTTTCTACATAGTGTTCATGGAATTTGCATCAACGTGACTAGATACAACATTAAACTCAGAAACAGCCTAAGTATAACAGATGTGTAGCTACATACTATTAATAACTAATATATACTTATAGAACTCCCATACTCAATATACAAAACTATTACACTGTGGTGAATTGAATAGGAAATGCCTTTCATAAGCTCAGGTATTGTAACACTTGCTTTCCAATTGGTGACAATGTTTGGGGAGGTTTATAAGGTACAGCCTTCCTGGAAATATGCCATGGGCTTTGAGATTCTATACTGTTGCCCTACTTTCTCTCTCTCTCTCTCTCTCTCTCTCTCTCTCTCTCTCTCTCTCTCTCTCCTCTCTCTGCTTTGTGCTTGTGGTTGAAGACACAGCTTTCAGGTTCCTGCTCTGACCACCATGCCTGTCTACTGCCATCCTCTTGCACATACTAGACTCATCCTTTTGGAGCCATAAGCCAAAATGAACTCTTTTATAAGTTGCCCCGGTCATAGTGTTTTATCAGAGCATCAGGAAATCAAATCGTGGTACCATGAAGATCTCTCTTATGTTGTCTCCTAATAGTCAGGCTAACCTTGCGAATTTTCGTCATCTCCAATCTCCAGCGACTGTGAACCCATCCTTTATCGTACAATTCTGCCATTTAAAAACTGTTCTCTAAATGCAGTGATATATCTGGCCTTTTGAGATTAATGTTTCCCATTCAGCATTTTCTTTTGAGATCTTCTGTGGTTTCAAGGCACTGCCTTTAAGATTTGAGTGCTGTGAAGGTGACAGCACTAAGATTTTAAGAGGGGTTAAACCATGAATAGCATGAAGCTCACTTGCCTCCTGTCCTCTATGTGGGAAGGCACAGTACTCCTTCCCCCTGGAAGATGCAGCTCTGATCAGACAACTGAATCTGCTCGCCCCTTGATCATGGACTTTGCAACCATGAGAACTACGATAAACATTTCAGTTATCTACAAATGACCCTGCCTTTGAGATTGTGTTATAGCAGGATAAGCTTTCAGACTGAATAAAAGGACTTATCTAACTGTGTCTGCCTTTTTTGCCAATAGTAGTCTATGATACGGAAGCATCAGAATTATAGGCCACAGATGCATATTCTGATCCTTAACATGTTTTGTTGTTAATAAGAAGCCTGCCATAACAAGAGTTTATACACATGATTTAGTGTGGATATAAGTTTATCTTTGTGGGTCCAGCACTTAGGAGTGTGATTGCGTGATTGTATGATAAACGTGTTTAATTTTAACAAATGTTATTCTAGGGTGGCATATAACTTCTTCATTCACAAAGAATCTGTGAGACACTGAGCTCCACTGGCTCCTCACTAGCAGTAGAAGGTGCTTTGACCAATCTCAAAAGGTAGGCAAACCTGTGGCAGTTATTATCTATATGACCATAGAAGGACAGGTTTTCTCTTCTGAGCCACTGATAACTTTGATTCACTGGGACATTCTTTTAGGCTAACCATCAACAATAGGACGATAGGAGACTATGATTGTGTGGAAACCAGGTGGAGGATGGGGTGACACAGCCTGCTGAGTAGACTCGGGAAGCAGGGGCATGGGGGATCACCACTCTCCAATCATAGGCTGATAGTCTGACAGGTGGGGTACCTTAAATCATTCCCATTGGATTCCAGCTGTAGCTCTCAGACGCCTAGCACGATGAAAGCATTACAGTCTCAGGAGGGGGCAGAACTGCTAGACAAGCTTTCATTTTTTCCTTTTAGATGTGAAGAGAGAAGACACAGAAAGAGAAGTTTCCTTAAAAAGATCTGTTTGATATTTTCCATTATGTTGTGTTCCTTTTTATAATACCCAGCACAAACCAGAAGCACAAATCATGAAGATTCATATTCTAAGCTATGTTAGTGTATATAGTCATGTAGACTTACAGGTTAGTAATATCAAGTCAATTTGGAAAACAAAATAGTAATAAGTTTAGGGATGTACAGGCTGGGTCCTAGAACCATCTGGAAGTATTTTCTTCTTTGTTGGTTGGTGTTGGCTGGCAGCTAGCACAGCAAATGCTGACTCCTGACATATGGACCCTCTGTTGGGCTCTTTGGAGTTAATAGTTAATAGCATATCTTCCATTCAGATTCAAGGGCTCGGTGGAGTTGTGGATATGCCCTCTAACCCTTAGGAAGAGGGCTAAGAAGACCATTAAGGAGTGCATGCGGAGTGAATACTGTTGTTATGTGGGTAAGCAGACCCCTTTCCCAAAACTGCTTTCTGTGGAAAGGAAGAGCCTTGGGAATTAAAGATTTTCTTAATGCTGCTAGTGCTCTCTCTCTTTCTCTCCCTCCCTCCCTCCCTACTCCCCTCCCTCTTTTCCTCCCTCCCCTCTGTGTGTGTACTAACTGGACAGGGTTATCAGGTTTTACATTTAAGATATACACTTTTAGAGTTAACCAACCCCTTTACTTAAAGATGGAAAAATAATTATTAAGTAATGCAAGAGATTTGGGACAAGAGTTCAAACTTATGAAAATCATATTTAAGTGAGATTGACGACTCATTCCCCAAAATGCAATGAGCGGTTTGTAAGCTGATGAAAAGTGGGAATGAGACATATAGGAGGCACGGCTTGCAGGCAAAGCACTATGGTAGCTTTGATGTTGCTTCACTTGGGAATTGAGGACTGGTAGGAGAGACAAACGGAGCGAGTCTAATACAGTGCTGTCCCTTTACTCCAAGGCCATCTCCCTACCACAGACCAACCTTCTGGAAAATTCTCCCAGCCTTGAGGTTCAGCTTGGATATCAGCTCCCAGCCAGGGTTTCTCTCTGCTCGAACAGAGCTAATACCTCCCCGCTCTGTGTTTCTAGAGCTCGCTGGACATTCTTACAGCACTAATTACACTGAATGCTAACAAGTTGTTTATATGTTGGCCTTTGCCATGGGATAAAGTTTCTGAGGGCAGAAATAACAGTCATATTTGTAATATATTACTTGTTATAGTGCCTGGAATGCAAGAGAAACTGAATAAACAAAGAATGAAAGGAAGCAGAAAGACAGATCAAGGACAGATGGATAGATGGTATAGTCTATTATCCACACAGAGAGCTCGAATGTATGAATAAATCATTTGGCAAATCCCCAGAATTCTCAGTGATTCATGCTATAGGTCACTCAGCCATGTATTTCTATGTTTCTTTCATGGTATATATTTCTGTTGAAAAAGAGGTTAATCCACAGCAACCTATGACAAGCTACATTTTTTATATTTATTTATTATGTATACAATATTCTGTCTGTGTGTATGTCTGTAGGCCAGAAGAGGGCACCAGACCTCATTACAGAGGGTTGTGAGCCACCATGTGGTTGCCCGAAATTGAACTCAGGACCTTTGGAAGAGCAGGCAATGCTCTTAACCACTGAGCCATCTCTCCAGCCCCAACAAGCTACATTTTCTAATGCATTTGTAGTCAAACATTACTAAAATCATTTGCTCAGTACTATCCCTCATTTTGTGTATTACTTTCTATATTAAAATATTTTTACCATTTAAAAGCAAAATTGTGAGTTCAGTGTGTTGATGTGCTCCTATAGTAGCGGCTAGCTGGAGATTGGGATAGGAGGGTCTTGAGCTTGTGGTCCAAGGCTAGCCAGGCAGACACAGCAATAATCTATCTCCCAAAACAAAAAGCTTTGAGTGTCTTAAAAGCTCAAACTATAACAACTTTGCAACAGTCCTTTCTTCTTTATGAACAAAACAAATTTTACTTTGATAAATCTAAATTATTACAACTTAGCGTGTGTATTAGAACCTTTGTGAGTTCAGAGACTTGATAAAAATTGACCTTATAATTTCAGATCAGAGGTATAACTGGATAACAGCAAAGTTCAACACAAATTATACATTTTTTACTATTAAGCAGTTAAATCATAGTAATTATGGCTGTTGAGCTATATACACAGCCATTTTTGATAGGTATGATTGAATCTGTGCAGACTTAGGCAGCATAATGCCATCAGCGCCTCACATGTGGGGTATAAGATCAGTCGCCATGAGAGCAGGAGCTGAGGGGGACACACCACATGTAGAGATTTCCAAATGATAACCAATCAAGATTCATTTGTGTTGTAGCATATATCAATACTTTGTTCCTTTTCTTTTTTCTTTTCTTTTTGATTTTTGAGACAGGGTTTCTCTGTAGTTTTTGGTTCCTGTCCTGGAACTAGCTCTTGTAGACCAGGTTGGCCTCGAACTCACAGAGATCTGCCTGCCTCTGCCTCCCAAGTGCTGGGATTAAAGGCATGCACCACCACCGCCCAGCATACTTTGTTCCATTTTTTGCCAAATAATATACCCATATATATGTCACATTTTAATCAATTGGTGATTTTTTTTTGATTTTTCGATATAGGGTTTTTCTGTACCTTTGGAGCCTGTCCTAGAACTAGCTCTTATAGACCAGACTGGCCTCAAACTCACAAAGATCTGCCTGCCTCTGCCTCCTGAGTGCTGGAATTAAAAGCATGCGCCACAACTGCCTGGGAATTGGTGAATGTTTTATTTTTTTACATTTAGCAATCCTGAGAAATGGTACTGTGGCAATATATAGACTTTTGTGTACATATAGCTTGGTTATATACCTAGTTATGGGCATGTTACTACATATAGTAGCTATTAAACTGATTTCTAAAGGGGCTTCATCAAGAGCCACTAGCAAGACAAGAGAGTTTAGGGTTCTTCCTCCTAATGAAAGTATTTGAAAGAAAGGATAGAAGACAAAGTGAATAAACGTTATTGAGCACGGGTATCAAGCATACATTAAATAAAAAATTCTGTCACTTTCCATTGTGACACCATGAGGACCAAAAAGCCATCACACTGAATTTTCAGTCATGTAAGAGCAGACACAAGGTGAGTGGTTGTGTGGTATGAACGCAAATCATCCGTAGCCACATTGCTACTGTCCACAGAAGCCTGACCTGACATCTTGGCACCCTCACATGTGTATCTTCACTGGTATTTCATGAACTCTTCGACCAATAAGATAGAAGCAGTACACAACTTAATTATGAATTACAGGAAAATTACTGAAGTCACATTAACCTCCCAATAGAATGCATAAAACAACAGTTGACACCTCAAGTTTCCTTTGAACCCCTTCGCTCAAAATAAAACCCTTGTCTGGCTGCCCACCAGCACTCCACTAGTATATCATGATCTTACTGAGTTAGAACCAAGTTTCCACAATGAATGATGTGGCCTAAACCAGAGTTTCAGAAATCTCATAAATCTACTGACTGCTTCCTGCACTCTGCTACACCCCCAAAACTTTATTAAGGTAGCATTTTCTTTACTAATAAAAGCAAATTTAGTTTGTCTTTTTGAACCCCATTTTGAAGATAGTCTGTGAAGCTAACCTTTGAGGGTGATTTGTTGTGAAAAAACTGCCTAGGTTGTAAAATGTTCCTGAGTAATTACAGAAAAGTATTTTTAGAAAGTGTGTGTGTGTGTGTGTGTGTGTGTGTGTGTGTGTGTAGCACTCACACAGGCAGCATGCTATGCCATGGTGGATATGTGGAGGAGATGTCAGTCTCAGGTGTTGATTTCCTTGTCTTTTAGCGTCTATGAAACAGGGTTTTTTGTTCTCTGTGTTGTATACCATGCTGACTGGCTTGTGAGCTTCTGGGGAGACTCTCGCTTCCACCTCCTCTCTTGTAGGGGACTGGGATTACAGGTGTACGCTACCATGCCTGCTGTTACACAGTTCTGGGGATCTGCACTCAGGGCCTAACTATTGCATCTAAGTGCTTTTAGTCCTTTTAGGAAAGTATTTTTAAAAGTCAAAAGATTGTTGTAGTGAAATGGAAAAAGACAGAAACTATAATTTTGATTTCTTCTAACAACACATATTCTTGCTTTTCCAGGGGTGATGATCTCATTATAAGAACATGCTTCTCACAAAGATCTCCAGAAGAGAAGAGGAGACACAGGAACTCCCAGTTCCTGCTTTGTGGGTGTGAAATGCCCAGAATGTTACACCATCACCAGTCCTTAGTCATGCATAAATCATAATTAGTATAGTAACTGCTTCCCTGTACTCTGCCAGTCTGTAAGAGGGAAAGCAAGGATTCCAAGAGTGTCCTTCTCCAGAAGGAAGCAGCGCCAGAATATAGAAGTCAGGATGATGGCAAACCTCACCCCATTCTCAAGGAGGTGTCTACTCCTGGAAGTTTAATTCGCTGCTACTAGGTGGTGGTAGAGTGTTAAAGGCACAACCAAAACAGCTTAAAGTCACATTGTTTCCTCTGGAGCCAAGAGCCAAATTAGATCATAAACACATCTTTGTTTTAAAAGTTGTTAAAAATAGTGACATTTTGAACGAATTCTTTCTTGATATTTGATGTTAAATATTTTCTACTAAAGAGGTATATATTTAGTAAGTGAAAATTATTGATAATTGATAATAAAACAGATAGTTGAAATTGCTACCATGCTGGAATAAAAATATAATTTATACCTTATACTTAAAGTTTTTTCTGTGTGTGGTGTATGTACATGTAACATGAGGGCCAACTTGTTGGGGTATCTGTTCCCGCCTGGTACCCCACAACCGGCAAACCCCCAAGAAAAATTACACACAGGACTCCATAAGATTATAAACTGATTGGCCCATTAGGTCAGGCTTCTTATTAGTCCTTGTAACTTATATTAATCCATTATCATCATATACGTTAGTCATATGGCTTGGTACCTTTTTCAGCTGGGCAAGTTACATGCTGCCTCTTCGGTGGTCTGCACAGGAGTGGCGGAGGGAGCTTCCTGTGTCCCAGAACACTCCCAGTCTCTTTGCTCCACCCCTATTTCCTGTCTGACTTTCCCGCCTATACTGCCTGCCTGGCCAATCAGCATTTTATTAAAATATGATTGACAGAATACAGACAATTCTCCCACATATATAAAATATGGCACCCAATGTGGATGGCTGTATCCACATAAAGCCTGAGACAACTTGTGAGGCATGGGCTTTAATTGAACTGCTGGCTCCACACACAGGGCACAGGCCGCAGCTGAGGAAGCGCTCGTGACTAGCCGAGCTGGCAGCAAGCAATTGAGTGGGGGGGGGGGGGAGGTTCTACAACCAAATGTGGGGCGCCAGATGAAGGCGTAAGTCACAGACAATACCACACCAGTTTGGAATTATGATTAATAGAATGGTTATTTATTCAAAGGGGAAAAAACTTACAGATTACTGTCCCACACAACAGCCCCTCCGCGCTAACAGGAAAGGAGTCTAGAAGCTGGAAGCAGAGCCGGAAGCCAGAGAGGGAGTGGAGGACAGCTGCTGCATTTTTTAAAGAGAGAGAGACCACGCCCCAATGGGCTGTTAACTCAGCAGCGATTGGCTGAAGGAGCGGAAGGAGCTCCCGCAGCATGTACATGTACATATGTGTCCATTTACACACAGAGGCTAGAGGAGGACAGCAGGTGAACTGTTTTATCATTTGCCACCATATTTCCTTGACATATGGTCTTTGACTGAACCTGGAGCTGGGCTGGTCACCAGAGGACCCCAGGGATCCTCCTGTCTCTGTCCCCACAGTTTGGGGTTACATGCTTGCAGCCCTACGTGCAGCTTCCTTCAGGGTTCTGGGGTGTGAACTCAGTTTCCCATGCTTGCTTCAGTAAGTGCTCTTCCTGCTGAGCCATCTCTTCAATCAGCCTGGTTTTTGTTTTTTTGTTTTTCCCCTCATCTTTTGGGTTGGCTTGGTGATAGTACTTAGAAGTCTCTTCATTCACAGCTCTTGCTATTCTTATTTCCTCACCGTGGCTGAGGTGGAATATCAAATCATAAGGTAAACATTCCCTCTCTACCTTCACCTCCCTTCTTTTCTTTTTGAGACAGGGCATCACTGTGTAGTAGGCCAGGCTATCCTTCAAATCACTGTCCTCCTGTCTCTACCCGAATGCTGGGATTTCAGACATGCTAACCATGCTCAGCCATGACCTCTGTTCTCTACAGAGTCTCTGCTTTGTAGACCACACAGAGAGAAACAGGCTGCAGAGGGCAGTTAGCTCTAAGAATCACAGGGCTTCTTCAGGTTCTGCTTTCTTTAGAATGTTTGTCACCAAATAAACTTTTATTTTTTTGCCTTAGAAATTATTTCACTTACTCAGTTGGAAATGAAAGCAACTTGTTTTGTATATTCATTTCCATATTGTTTTCCTCATTGGTATTTTCTCTGAAGTAACTTGGGGTAGTGGACTAGAAAGATTTATTTAAGAAGATGGGTCTAAGCTGGGCGGTGGTGGAGCATGCCTTTAATCCCAACACTCGGGAGGCAGAGGCAGGTGGATCTCTGTGAATTCGAGGCCAGCCTGGTCTACAAGAGCTAGTTCCAGGCCAGGCTCTAAAACTACAGTGAAACCCTGTCTCAAAAACAAAAACAAAAACAAAAAAGATGGGTATAACTTACTGTGTGTGTAGGAGTATTATATTCTTTAAATGAAAACAATCTCATTCTTTCCCCATATTCTCCTTTCAGAAATGTATAATAGGGCTTATTTGCTTAAAAGTATTTTATCTACTTCCAAAAAATGAAGATTCTATAACATTTTATCAAAGTTTTGGCACCTTCTTACAATAAAGGGAAAGAGAACAGACAGCGGCAAAGGCCGACAGTACTGGGTACCACGTCTCCATTAGGAATTGCTTACTAAAGGGTGCACAGCAAATGGTGCTCTTGCCCCCGTGTCTAACACATTTAGTTCTCCAAACCACCCACTACTTCCAAGTGTGTCTCCTTTGATGCATTTCTCCTGCACCAGTAGCTTTTCCCCCTTTGCAGGCTCTTTGTTCCCCTTAGCACCACCAGTTACTGTCCACCCTCACTGCCTGTCTCCTGAAACTTGATTATGCTGTGGAGTGCTGCACTGACTGACATGTCATCAATCTATACTAGCATTTTCCTAATGATTACTTAAATGTTTACTTTTCAATTCAAGTAAGTATATGTCAGAAACTTTATATCATATAAAATATTAAACATAATTTCCCCCAATTATAAAGCAAGCATAAAGATGAACATTATGGATTTATTGTCCAATTTCCTATTCTAGCTGGGGATATGCTGTTTAGAATTTGGAGTGTGGGAGACTGGCAGATTAAAGAAGGTCACATGCCATTAAAATGCAGCTTCCTTCTGATCTTATCAGACAATGAAAAGGACACAGCTGTCCTTGTGGGCGTCAACGCTGTGTAATGTTCTGCTCGCAGACGCAGTACAACTCGGGCTCTTTTCCCTATTCGTAGTGCACAGCTTACACTTTGGGAAACACTGGCACAGAAGACAAATACTGGGCTTTGGAGCCAGAATGTTCTGGACTCAAATCTAAAGCTTGCCATTTATAAATATGACCTCAAGACAGGTCATTATGTTTTGTGGGCTTCCCTTTTTACTTCTTAAGTAAATGAGATCTATATCAGTGTTATACGTGGAAGATTTGAGATGATATGTTTATAAATAGATAGCACATGCTAAGAATTAATGACTACCTTGTTTTATCTCTGAAATCGCCATAACCATTATCATTTATGAGGCATAGATTAAATATCATCCTCTCTGCAAAATCCCTATTTTCTCCCATGACATTTCACAATGCTATGAACATAATGTCACCATGATAATCTTGTTATGTTTGTCTCAGTCATTGTTTGAGGAAGACAGATTCTTCCCAGCCCAGAAAAGCAAACATCAATTGAAATCCTACTATGTTCAGAGTGTGTGAACCATACCATAGTTTGTGAAGAGTTTGTAAATTTAGTTTTGAAGAGATTGAGCCCTCAGGCGGGTTATGGCTACACCATCACAAGACTTGCTCACACAAGCTGAAGACAGCACGGGAATATTTTTCCACTTTGCAAATTAAGAGACACTTAAGGACAGAGAATTTTCCACTACGTCCCTGTCCCTAGCATGTCTGTGTCTCTCACAGCTGTTGCTTCCTAGTCCTCTTAATAAAATTCAAATTGCCTAAACAATGGATGCTAACTCTTGAGCCCACTTCCTCCCTCTTCTGAGAACTGCCTTGGTCCAAAAATTCCCAAAATCAACTGAACTTCCGCTAACCTCTCTTGCCTAAATTCAGAAAATCTTCTGTCTTTCCCAAGTCAGAATCCTTTCAAACTTTCTCTTTGTCTGTATTTCTTAATATGCTAGTGTGCCCTGGTTGTTTTTTCTCACTGGAGAAGGCAATAAAGCATGATAAAGTTATGTTTTGGGACCTTAAACTAAAAAAAGTTAAAGGTAGAAAAGTTTTACTACAAAACATTTCTGTTTGTAATAAACTGAAATAGAAGAATACATAAAATGATCAATGTAGCATTCATTTTCTACAGCCATGTTCAGCTTGAATTCTTTCTGTCCTTCAGTCCTTATGCCTAATTGTACATTTGAGCTTATGTTGAAAGTCGTATGCCACTTAAAACAAAAAGATCAGCCCTAAGCTTTGAGTTTCAAGTTAGCTTAAAAAATCATTTCATAAGGCAAAAATCTTAAAATAAAAAACTCATCTTATTACACTTCCACCCCTAAACTCCTAAAGCTGTTCTTAATGTAACAGCACTGAGGCATATGAACACAGAAGTTCATCAGAAACCACACTGTGGAGAAGACAGTACACAGTGTAGGGAGAGCTTGAAGAAGGCTAGACCAGGGTCAGGATGTTGCCTGGATCACAGAAGAGAAACCCAGTGCTCACTTCCCTACTGGGCAGACAATGAAAGAGGGTGTAGAGAGCCCACTCCTCATAAGAAGTGGTTTTCAACCTGTGGGTCACAACCTCTTTACAGTTGAATGAACCTTTCACAGAAATTGCTTAAGACCATTGGAAAACACATTATGACTCATAACTGTAGCAAAATAACAATTATGAAGTAGCAATGAAAATAATTTTATGGTTGAGGGTCACTGCAACACGAGGAACTGTGTTAGAGGGTCACGGCATTAGGGAGGCTGAGAACCACTGCTGTATTGGAAGACTTCTCAGATCAGCCCAGCGCAGTTGTGCTGGCCAGGAATCAGCGGCATGGTGTGAGTGCAAAGAGAAAGCCCAGCACTCCCAGCTTGCCATTGCTTTGTTTGACCTCAAATTTCCATATTCTGCAAGGTCATGGGAACTGCCATGGGGACAGTGTTCTAGAACAATCTTGGTGTCAAAACGAAACTACAAAGCAGAGGTAATGTTCAGTCTTAGTGGCAGGTACCAATAGGAAGCAAAACGAAAAAAAAAAAAAAACTCGGGAAGGACTCACTATCTGGGCTCTTTCAATTAATAGAGAAGTGGGTGTGTACTGAGTGAGGGTCGATGAGCAATCAAATGATAACAGCAGGTCGCCAATGCTAGCATGTGGTATAAACATCTCTGTACCCAATCTGGTCCAGCACAGCTTGAGCCAGGAAACATGACTGCGGTTGTGAGGGAGCAAAGAAAGGGCAAACACACAGACAGAAAAGCTGGGCTGGGCTGTGTGAGCTCTGACAGGGCAGAACAACTACGTGACTACCAGGAACCACAAGTCTATTATGCACAGGACAGGGCCAGGACTTAGCTGGCCTCAGCAAGGGGTCTCTGCAGGCAAGCAGTTTCAGGCTGTAAACATCTGGGCGGAGGAAGCTGCAGCTGCTGGATTTTGCACACTCAACATTCACACTGGCACCAGAGAAAGGAGGCTTTGCCATCCTTCTGAATCTGATCCATATAGGGAAGGGCTTGTCCCATTCCCCTGGTCCTGAGGCACCGGGGTCCTTGACATGGATGTGCCCATGCCAATAATACAATTCACTCTGAGCTTCCTCTGTTCCCCACACCTGGAGGGCATCTAGGTAGAGAAAATGAGAAGCTTGAAGACTTTTCAGGAAGATAAGTTTGAGTTACATTTAAATGGAAAGTTGACTTTAAAAAAAATGTTGTTTGTTAAGCCCAAGAAGCATTAGCGGTTTAAAGGAGCTCACTTTACAAAACACTTTGTTGTTAAGTCTCTGAGCTGCAGAATGACTGCACCCCTCCTCCGTCAGGAGTTAATATCACTAATAGAGATGACGAGCTCTAGTCAGACTTTAGGCTTCAAATCGTGAGCTACCCTTTTCATCTTTTCAGGAGCTGGTGAACTCACTCTCTTTCTTTTTAGATTCTAGCCAGAGGTACAATGATCGCCGGTCCAGCAGGAGAAATCTAAGCACTCTTAGGCACTGCACCTTTCAGGTGCCCGGAGCCCACGTTTACATCTCCTGAGCTTGCTCTTTCGCACACACACCCTCAGGCCACAGCACATCTTCAGAGCTGCAGCTCCTCCACAGTCCAGGGCCATCGACAGGTTCCACAGGCTCTGCCCACAACATTCCCCACTGTCACACACTACTGCTTCATGAGAATCCACTTTCGCCTCCGGTGGCCATCTCATCCCCCTGAGTCCGCATTTTTAACTCAGACCCTCTTTGGGAGTCTTGGAGAACTGACCCAGCCTCCCAGGGAAGCCCTCTGGCAACTGTGACTCAATTATCCAGATGTTCACATTTTTTTCCCAGTCTTGTCTCCAATTAGCCAGCAAATTTAAACAAAGAGATGTATTTAACTAGGTCAGCTGTCGGGTCCAAGTTGGGTCACTACAAACCAAGAAAAGAAAAATCAAAGAGTAAGGCAGGAGTTTCTATTTAACACAACCCCCAAAACTCTAGACCAAAATATATCTTTTAAATTCTGTTTCCTCTAAAGAACAAAAGTCAATCACCTCACCTATGAGAATTGGGAATGCCACCCACAAGTCATATAAATGGAAACTTCCAGAGAATGCCCATCACTGTTGAAGATTCTACAGGGCTGGCTATGTGATTAGAATTTCATAATATGGAGAGTTGGAATATTGCAGATCTGGAGCCAAATTGTCTTGGGCTATCTCTAGCCTTAACAGGCTTTCATTGCTCACCCCTGTATCTGATGTAATCCCTTTATGACTATTAGTTAACATCTTTGGAATGTATTTCTATCAAATGAATCTACAAGTTCTCATCAATTCATAATCTAAGAACGGTACTTAATAGCTCCAAATACTCTTACAGCAGATTTCCCCCACTCGGATGGAATCTACTTCCTTGATAGTCTCACTAATGGAGTTGGAAAAATTATTTTATTTATGACCTTCTTTTGTTTCATAACTTCAGAAAGCTCAAAAAACTGCTTCCATATTTGAGATATGATATGAGGTAACCTAAATTTGTGTTCCTGGGCTGTGCACTCACGTGACTCAGAATAAAAGATCTTTTACTCCTTTTGAGGTGAGATCTGAGTCTTGTGTCATCAGTTTTGGTATCCAGTGAGAGACCTCTAGATAACCCACTTTATCCGCAGAGTCACTGTGTCACTGCCCCGTGTCCAGCTCAAGCTCTGCTTGCCTGATCATTCATTTGTCCCGTAGATGGACGAATGTGCATTTTTCTGAGGCTTAGATGGCCATTTTGATTTGTCCGATGGGCCACTGGTTTATTCGAGTTGGCTGTTGGATGCCTTCTTGTCTTTCTGGGGGCGATCAGGCACAGCGCTGGCCTCTCCGAGAGTTGTTTGCTTTGATAGCGTATCTTTGCTGTCTGTGGCTTTCCTCCCAGCACTCCTCCAATATTGAGTACTGGCTTTTGTCTGCATTTTCTCCTACTTGTCCATTTGAGTTCATAAATTCTATGAGTGCCTGACCTTAAAGACGTTCTAGATAAGTGGAACACTGGGGAGACGTGGGGGAACTCTCTAGGTTGTTCAGTAACTTCACAGGGAAGTTAAACAATATAATTACCCTGTTCACGTATAGTATACAAAAGGGGTGATTGTCAAATGTCTTGAGCTCCCTCAAAATAATTTGAAAGATAAACCCAAGACAAAATGAAAGAAAATGATTTCAGATGAGACCTGAGGGGGTACTCCATAAGGAGTACATAAATCTGCTCCCAAACACCAACCGTGACAGCTAGCATAAATATGGGAAAAATTAAAGATCACTCAGAAATTCCCTTTAAGAACTTTGAGGGTCACAGAAGTGGTATCCTATTAAATCTACATTTATGGGATGACTAGTCGAATTGGATACCTTGGTCAAATAAAATAATTCAGCATGGGTTGGTCTCTCCCACAGATGAGTCTGTTATCTTTGTATCACATGTTCTATCTGTGGATCCTAGTTCTGAATCTTCAGATGTGAATGTAACCTGGAGCAACCACGGAAACCAGGAAAGCAAAAAGGTATTCTGGTTAGGGTTGGGAGGGACTGGGGCAGCAGGACACAGGTGTTATGAAGGTGGAAATGGAACAACTGGAGTGGGGCTTTTCTGGGGGGTCCTGCAATACTGAGGAAGGGAGAGAGAAAGACAAAAACAGTAAAGATGATTGAAAAAGCTACAGGGAAACCTATTATTCTATGTTTATTTAAACACACACACACATATACTATATAAAAAGTGTATGTGCATACAAATTTATAAATAATTTACACGAAGTTATACTACTTCAAAAATCCACTATCTAAAAACCACCTAGTGCTAGGCATGGGATACTTCCCTTCAAGTCATTGGTCAGAAGAGTTCAAGAGACTCCTCAAACAATATAGGCTCTTTTCATTGCTCTTGGTTGCCTTCCAGAACCTGAACATAAGGTCTTATTGCTAAAGACACCAGACACTTCAGACACAGGACTTGGAGGAATTGAGCTGGAACTGACCTGGGAGCCTCCTTCCTGAGGAATGGCTCTCACAGCATCTGAAGGTGCTGTACCAGCTCCCAAGGAAGAAAAGCAACCACTAGTTCTACCCATCTGAAGCCTACCAACCACAACGACTTGCACGACAAGACAGACTCAAGGGTGTAGTAGAGGCAGTTATATCTCAGGGGTAATCAACAGCCTCCTCGCTGGATTAAAGCACACTCGGTGAAGGGAGTTTCTTCCTGGCAATGTAAACCTAGTTAGCTAACCTGTGGCTGGTGAGGCCCTGGGCCCTGGAGAACCTACTATCATCGCTTTCTAAATCAGTTTAATTGCCAACTGCATTCCAATACTTATCCTTAATATCAACAGATAAGTGTAGCTCTCACCCCTCATCAAAGAAGTTTCTTTTTGCAGTAGGCAGAGACCATCGTAGAAATCTGACTGATCAAAATGCAGAGAACTAACTGTCTGTGGGTGCAGAGCCCCAACTGATACATTTACAACACAACCTCTACACCTAAGGCTCAGGGAACATTGTGGAAAAGGGATCTGAAAGAATGTAAGAATCAGTGGATCAGAGCAACTGCTAAAGATGTCTCCCGTGACTGGCAGAGAGTTGCACCCATGAAATTTCAGTATACAGTAGCCTTGACAAGGCCTGCACAATCACAATACCAGTTGACATGCCAGTGTAGACTGGGAAAATTCACAATGTTCAACCTCAAGATGGAGAGCTACAGACACTGAAAGTCACCGAGAGGGGAAGAATCAGTGAGCTCCTTGCTAAGTTATTTAATCTCAAGTAATCATCTTTAAACACATATACATGGACTCAGCAGGTTGTACTAATATGGACTCAGCAGGTTGTACTAATATAAACCCTCCTCACGTGTGCATAGAGCAGTAATTAAAAAAGAAAAGATCACAAAGTTGAGAGGGAGTACGGGAACATAGGAGTTAGAAGGGGGAAGAATGAGGGGTGGAAATGGTGGAAATAGAATATTTATGTGTGAAATCATCAAAAAGTAAAATAAACTAAATGCTAAAAATAAAGCTAATGAAAAGCAAAAAAAACCTCTACTATACTATTTGGTCTAACACCAAATTATACAAAGTATACTTATAATACATATACTTTAGTTTCCCCTATTTAGATGAATATCTGATATCTTCAAAAAGTTATTTCCAAATGGTTAGGAAACACAAAAATAAGTACCAGAAAGTTTCTTGTGAATGCTCAGTAATGGCTTTCTGGTTTATAAAACAAACAAACAAATAGAAGGATTTAAGTTCATCCATAGAGAGAGTGTCCTGCCTGAACTTGAATTTCAATTTCTCTTGTCTTGACTCTCAGATTCCATCTTGCTTCTGGAATACTTGCTTAATGATTACAGTTATTGACTTTGGTTATTTTCCTCTCCTGAGTCATGTAGAAAAGTTAATAAACTTTTTGCTAAGACTTTCTTATACACAAGGAATCTTGATAGGACAGCAATGAAGACCTTGTGCGTGCTCTGGGCAATGAGAACTGTCTGTAGTTTAAGGTCTTTGCCTTGCTTATTCAGGAGTAATAATCAGCCGCCTTCTGTCATGTGTGCCATGACAATTAGAACTCACCCTGCATATCTCTATAATCATGCTGAATTCTATGTCAAACAGAAATCTTCCTGTTTCTGATTATTTTGCCCCAGATGTACCTGGAGCATATTTTAAAGCCGAAATCTCCTTTCCTTATTTCCTGTCCACATTTCTAACTTCCCCAGACCCCTGGATAATTTATCTACTGCACTAATATTTACAGTTAAAGAAGTATAGACATAATCCTTTTCTCTTTGGGCTCAGGAAATGTCTCCAATCATTTTTCAATCACCTGTGGTCCAGAGAGAGCCTAAACATGCCTTTTCTGTGGGAAATTTAATCCATATGTTTATGATTAATTTATATGTATCATTAAATTGGTGTTTCTAAGACATTTTATTTGGCGAGCTATTTGTTTCCTTTATCTTATAGGAGTTGGTATGGGTTTGCACTCAGGTGCTTTTCAGTCCTGGTATAATACCTGGAGAAGTTGTAATTATTTGAGATGCATTCTTCCCATATAGTCATTGACACACAAATGCACAAATACTGTCAATTAAGAGGTAACAAAGGGAAATCAAGAAATTGTGGTTAATGTGCCTTTAGGCAACATCATAATTGTTCCTCAAAGTGGAGTATAGCTTTTAATGATTAATTTATTAGAAATCAAACATTTCAATTTATGCACAGAAGATTTAATAATTTTCTACTTTGAACTATCATGCCATAATATTTCCTGCTTCCAATTTCCTTATTTTCTAAAAAGAAACACTAATTTTTATAACTTGGGAGAACCAGGGAAATGAATTTTTACTGGGGACATTAGAGAAGATGTCAATGAGGCAAAACTTTAATGATTGTGGATATTGGAACAATTATGAATAAGCAGTTCCAAATGAAGACATGAAAGCTATAAGTATCTACTTGAAAACAGAATTAATAAAATAAGACAAATATAGATCATTAAAATCTTTGAATACCAGGCTTAGGCTCTCCTCTGTATCAGCAAGAGGTATTTGACAAAGGTATCTTAAGAAGAGAGAAGGCACAATTAGGCCCCTGAATTATGCTGTGGAGGAAAGATTAGAAGTGGAAGAAATACAGGAAGACAGGAAGTGAGGATATATAGCAGACAGGAAGTAGGGGAAATGCAGGCAGATTGGAAGTGGAGGGAAATACAGGCAGATAGGAAGTGGGAGGAAATACAAGCAGATTGGAAGTGGGGGAAATGCAGGCATATAGGAAGTGGGGAAAATACAGGCAGATTGGAAGTGGAAGGAAATACAAGCAGATTGGAAGTGGGGGAAATACAGGCAGATTGGAAGTGGAAGGAAATACGAGCAGATTGGAAGTGGGGGAAATACAGGCATATAGAAAGTGGGGGAAATACAGGCAGATTGGAAGTGAAAGGAGATACAGGCAGATAGAAAGTGGGGGAATACAGGTAGATTGCAAGTGAGGGGAAATGCAGGCAGATTGGAAGCTTCACCAACAGAATACAAGAGATGGAAGAGAGAATCTCAGATGTTGAAGATATGATAGAAGAAATGGATAAAATGGTCAAAGAAAATAACTCTATGCTTTGTGTCTGAACGCTATTGGTTAAAGCTGGATATCAACAACTGGCACACGAGAAAGCTCACAAATTCACAGAAACTGAACAACTCTCTACTGAATAAAAATTGGGCCAAGACAAAACTAATAAAAAAAATTAAAGACTTTCTAGAATTCAATGAAAAGGAATGCATAACATACCCAAACTTATGGGACATAGTGAAAGTGGTTCTAAGAGGCAAGTTCATAGCACTAAGTGTTTACAAAAAAAAAAAAAACATAAAAAAACTGGTGATATTTCACACTAGCAACTCAACAGTGTACCTGAAAGCTCTAGAACAAAAAGAAACCACACCCAAGAGGAGTAGATAGCAAGAAATAATCAAACCTAGGGCTGAAATGAATAAAATATAAACAAAAAGAACAATAAAAAGAATCAATGTGACAAAGAGTTGGTTCTTTGAGAAAATAAAAAAGATAGACAAACCCTTATCCAAAGTAACTAAAAGAAACAGGGAAATATCCAAATTAACAAAATCAGAAATAAAAAGGGGGACATAACAACAGTGAGAAAATCCACAGAATCATAAGAATAGATTTTGAAAACAGGTATTTCACCAAATTAAAAAATCTGAAAGAAACAGATAATTTTCTTTATAGATATCACTTATTAAAGTTAAATGAAGATCAGATAAACAATTTAAATAGGCCTATAACCTCTAAGGAAATAGAAGCAGTCATTAAAAGTCTCCCATCCTTTTAAAAAAAAATGCTCAGGACCAGATGGTTTAAGCACTACTAGCCATTAAAAGAAAGGTAATACCAAACCTCCTCAAATTATTCCACAAAATGTAAACAGAAAGAGCACTGCCCAATTCATTTTATGAGGCCATAGTTACCCTAATACTGAGACCACATAAAACCTAACAAAGGAGATTATAAATCAGCTTCTATTATACACACATAAGCAAAAATATTCAGTTAAATACTTGCAACCCAAATCTAAGAACACATAAAAAAAGATCACCCACCATGATCAATAGGCTCCATCCCAGAGATGTAAGGATGGTTCATTATAGGAAAATCAACAAATGTAATCCATAGTGTAAACAAATTGAAAGACAAAAACCTCACTTGATCATCTTATTAGATTCAGAAAAGACCTTTCGCAAAATCTAACACCACTTTGCGATAATAGTCTCAGAGAGATCAGGAATACAGCGGACATATCTAAATAAAGGCAGCTTAAAGCAAGTCTATAGCAATTATTAAATTAAAAAGAGATAAACTCAAATCAGTTCCACTAAAATAGGAATAAGACAAGGTTGCCCATTCTCTCAATATCTATTCAATATAGTACTTGAAGTCTTAGGTAGAAAAGTTAGACAACTGAAAGAACCAAGGGCATATAAACTGGAAAGGAAGAAATCAAAGCATCATTATTTGTAGATGATTTGTTAGTATACATAAGCGATCATAAAATTTCCACCTTGAACTCCTACAGCTGATAAACACTTTCCACAAAGTAGCTGGATACAAAATCAACTCATAAAAATCAATATTTCTCCTACAAATGACAAATGGGCTGATAAAGAAACCAGAGAAACAACACCTTTTATAATAGTCTCAAATAATACAAAATATCTTGGTGTGACTCTAACCAAGCAAGTGAAAGACTTACTTGTGTAATTAAAAACTTCATCTTTGAAGAAAGAAATTGAAGAAAATGTTAGAAAATGGAAAGATCTCACTTGCTCACGGATTAGTAGAATTAACATAGCAAAAATGGCCATGCTACCAAAAATCAATCTACAGATTCAATGCAATCCCCATCAAAATCTCATACACAATGAAAGTAAATTGAAAGAGAAATGTCCTGGACCTGATGGTTTGGGTCAACAGTCAACTTGACAGAATCCTGAACTACCTGGGAGTTGGGCTTCAAGGTGTGTCTGTTGGGATTATCTTGATTACATTAATTGAGTTGGAAAGACCAACCCATTTTTTTTTTAATGGAAGGATGTTGAAAAGTCTCCAGATATGATAACATTTATTTAATTGCTTTTAGTTTTGCCTGTATAATTGAGACTCTGTTGTTGAGTGCATACCCATAAAAGGAACTGATGCTTCTGTCTTTATGCTGTGCTATTCTTTATTATCTAACAAATTGCTTTGCTCTGAAGACAGCTTTGTCTGAAACTAGTGCAGCTACTTATTTTTAGGTCTGTAAATGTCTTGGTTTCTTCTCTGTTGCTGTGATAAGATGCCATGATAAGAGCAACTTAGGCAGGGAAAGAGTTTATTACAGCTCACAGTTCAAGGCTGGGCTATCATTTCCAGGGAAGTCATAGCATTAAGAGCTTCAAGTGGCTAATCTTTTACAGCCTCATCAGAAGAATGCAATGGACACATGAATGCCAGTGGTCAGCTCCCTTTCTTACACAGTGCAGAATCCCTTGCCTGGGGAATAGCACCCTTACACATTTATAGCAGGAATATGAAACTGTTAAAAACATTTTGTAGTAACAGTTTCACAATTCTTCAAAAATTTAAACAGACTTTTCAGAGGAACCAGTAGTTCCTTCCACTCCTAGATAGTTTAGTCTACACTGCTGTGACGTTTCTAACGTTTGCTGGGATTACAGTTTGTAAAGCTCAGGAAGGCTGAGATCAAGGCATTGGTATGACTGGCGTCTGTTAAGAGCTGCTTTTTCCTTTCAGTAGTGCTCTGTTGTTCACTTCCAGAAGGCAGCTATGCTGTGTCCTCACGTGGTGGAAGCAATGGCAGGGGCAAGAGAGCATAGCCTTCAATTTTGCGCCCTTTTATAAAAGGATACTAGTAATCTTATTTATGAAGAATGAGCCTATATGATACAAGTGATGTCCAAAGGCCACATCTTAATATTGCTATACTAAAGATAAAATTAGAGAAGAAGTTTTGGAGGGGATGTCATCATTCAAACTGTAACACTAGTTATACACCCAATAAAAATGAAAACATACAATATACATTGCACATGTATGTTCAACTGAACACTGTCATTAGACAAAAAGTATAAGTAGACATAATAGCTACCAAAAATAGGTAAATGAAATGCAGCACATCTATATAATATGATTGTGATGGCTAAATTTGGTTTTCAACTTCATTACACGTGTATTTTTTTCTTGACTGAGTTATTTGAGGTGGGATGAGCCACCCCAAATCTGGACCACATCTCCGGTGGCAGACCGTACAGAAGGACGGGAGTGGGAAATCTTTGCTTTTTGCCTGCTTGTCCTCACTCTCACTGTCAAATTCATCGTCCTGCTGCTGAGGGATTATTCCACTAGCAGTAAACCCACTTCACTGGATTCCATCGTAGACGGAAGAGCAAATGAAACATTCTTCTGGACTGAACAAGTTCTGAATTTTTGGTCTTTCTATCAGGAGACAGTCTCTGTGAGACTAGCCAGATCACAGATTGTAAGTTACTCTAATAAATCCCCTTTTAACTAACACACACACACACACACACACACACACACACACACACACACACACACACTCTCTCTATAAATTCTATTCTTCTAGAGAACCTTGACTAATAGGGTCTTATTCAGCAAGAGAAGAGAATGAAGTATTGGTACATGCTACAACATGAATCAACATTAAAACATTTTATAAAGTAAAAGAAGCCAGATACAAAAGGCCACACAGCATGATCCATTTATATGAAAAGTCCAGGAGAGGCAAGTCTCTGGAGATGGAAAATAGATTAGTGGCTTACAGCATCTGGGGAAAGAGAGAGAGGAATAACTACAGATAGGCGTGGAGTTATCTTTTTAGGTGATAATGGTTGTACATCTGTATGAACACATTAAAATGCATGGTGTATGCATGTATGCACATGTGTATGTGGGTATGCTTACCTACGGAGGAACATGTGAAGGCCAGAGGTTGATGTCAGGACATCTCAATCACTCTCAATATTATTTTTTGAGACAGGGTCTCTCAGTAATCCTGGAGCTCAGCACTGGCCAGGGACCCGCCTGTCTCTGTTACAGAGTGCTGGAGTCACAGACTTTCATGTTTATGCTGGGGATGTGAACACAGGTTCTTATGCTTGTACAGCCAGCAATGGGATAATCTCCTTAGTCTCTCCATAAAGCTGTTGTTTATGGACTACGAACTGTAGAGATAATTTAATTGGTGAAGTCCTTGCTGTGGAAGCATGAAGATCTGAATTAGATTCCCAGGACCTAAGTAAAGAAAGCCAAGCATGGCAGTGTGTGCTTTTAATCCAAGTGCTGGGGATGCTGAGAAAAGTGGATTGTTGGTGCTCTCTGGCCGGCCAGCCTACCCTAGTCATGAGCCCCAGGGACCAGTGAGTGACCCTGGTTTAGAAAACAAGGTGGGTCTTGAGGAACTATTTGTAAGGTTGACCTCTAGCCTTCACATGCACCCTCACACACAATACCCCCCTCCACGAACACACATACACACATGAACAAACAGACACACACACAGACAGAGAGAAACACACACAGAGACACAGAGAGAGACAGAGACACAGAGAGAGACACACACAGACACACACACACAGACGCACACACACAGACATACAGAGACACAGAGTGACACACAGACACAGAGAGAAACACACACAGACACACGCATACACGCACAGACACACAGAGAGAGACACACACAGAGACAAAGAGAGAGACACACACATTTTATGTATGTATACATACATAAAGGAAAAGAAGCTCCACCGTTACTTTGCTTTTTCTGTGAAATAGTACCTGGTGTCCTTCTCTTCCCCTGTACTTTCAATAGCTGTTTACACAGAAGGATATCGTAGTTTGCCCTATGTCTGGGGAGAATCAAAAGCTAAATTCTGAGAAACTTTGGGGATGAAAAACTCAAACTTTGAAGATTTGTAGGATAAAGATACCTAAGTCACTTTCATAGCTAAATCTTTTGGTGGTAATAGGGGGAGGGGCTCTTAAAAATCAATTGACAAAATTTGGGCTAGTTTACCAGCAGAGAAAACAGACCTAAAGTGACCCTTTGCACGAGTTTGGTGCTCTATGTCGCTTTCTCTGTTGAGTGTACGTTGTGTTGCTGTTTTACAGACTTTGGTTGTGAGAGGCCCTGGCATTGAGAAGGGGGCTCTTATGACACACACCAGGCAGCATACATTGCACAGGAAGTGGGAGGTGTAAGTCACTACTAAACGGTCTCCATATCCATATCTTCTGCATCATCTATTATATTTACTTTAATGTCTGGAATAAGAAAAAACACTGCATTTTGTTCAGTCCTTGCCATGTTTAAATCAAAACCTGAGATGTAACAGGTTTGCTAATTCCAAGTTACTCATGGAAATAGTTAATGATTTACTGAGTTCTAAAAACTGATAAATTATGGGGTGTATTTAAATAACTTAAAGCACAATTTGTTTACTTGTTCAATTTCCATGTCTTTTTTACCATTTCTTTCTAATATTCCATTTCTGTCCTAATATTTTATATGTGTATGTGCAAGTAAGTATGTGTGCATGTGTATGTGCATGTTCATGTGTGCATGTGTACATGTGTACATGAGGATGTGTACATGCATGTGTGTGTATGTGCATGTGCGTGTGTTTGCTGAGTACTGAGTCTAAGGTTGTTCTATTTCTATAAATAATCTTTACTTAAACAAATAGCTACTAAAATAAAAACTGAATTAAAAAAAGACATGTTATCTTTGTTTCTAACAGTCAGTAATTAGGAGAATTTTTTAGTTGGTTCTCAGAATCACTATCTATCTGCCTACAAATACAGTATCTTTGATGAAATGACCTTAAGTTTGTCTCATTGTGACTCTCTAAAATAGCCTTCCAACCACGAAAGGGCATTTCCCTTTTCCTCCTCTTACATCTTTCTTTTTTTGTTTCCCTTTCTCTTTCTATACTGATTATTTTAAGTAATTTTTCATGGTCTAGGAAAGCTGACAAGCTTAGGCAAGGCATGGCTCTTCTCATTCCAGAGCTGGCCTTGTTCTTCATCTGCACTTGCTTCAAGGGTGGCACAGCATGCTTCTAAACTCAGATACAGCAATACTGAGATGGTTTCTTCTCTGATTTATTTAGGTTTACAAAATTTGCAGTAGCTGTGATCCCTCAGTGTTGTAATCTGGGAACAACATAAATGGCTGAGGGCAGAGTGAGATTTTCAGCTGCTGCTACTCAGTGATTCACATTATGTGTTGTCATTAGCACTCTGATCGGGCAGACCATGGTTTCTGGGGCTTCCTGGCCATTTATAAATACCACGTGAAGGCGTTAGCACCAGCAAGGCAGCCCTGACAAGGCCTTAATTGCTTTCATGGAAAAGTTTGGCCACATCTTCTCTGGAGGGAAAGAAAATGTAATATTTAGTTTGCCTTTAGCCTTTTGCAGTCCCTTCCTCTCATATTCAGGAATCACGGCTTTCCCTTTTGTTCTTTTAATTTTTTGGCAATTTTATTTTTAAAAATACACTTCGTAATTTAGTCATTACTTGACTCTATTTCCATATATCTGTATAAATATTCAAAGATCCTCACCACAGTTTCATTCATGTTATTGTTAATAACTATTGTGACTCACAATTTTATGCCTTACCAAGTAGCTTAATAAACAACAAAAACACTTAATAATCATTGATTATTTATTATGGGAGAAAGATACACATGCCCTGGCTCATCCAACCCCTTGTGACCCCCGAGATAGATGCTGTTCTCTTTGGGGAGGTCACTGAGTTCATTGATGTGTTCTAGTAATTTCAAGTACATACAGGAGGTGACTGGAAAAGCTGGTTAGTCTGATCTCAGAGTCAGTACCTTTAAGAAGTAAATTCAAATACTTCCTACTCTCTGACTTCTGCAGTTATCACCCACTTTTGCAGAGGAAATTAAGGCTCACATGACTAGAAAACTACTGTGTTGCATTTTGACCCCCATCTGATTCCAGGCCCAGAGATGTTTCTACTTCCCAAAGGGATGAGTCGTCACAACTACGAGTGTGTGTGCTGATAGAGGGCACATACTGCAAAGCTGATGAACAAAGGATGGGAATGGCCTGTGACATAACCAGAGGAACCTTATGTAAAGGCGTGAGGGCCAAAGGCTGCCTGCCTGCTCAGATGGTGCAGACCAAAGGCTCTGATCTTAACAGCCAGGGTTCAGAGGCACAGAGGAGAAAAGACACAAGCCATGTTCACTGGGCATGCAGCCCAGTACTTTGGCCATTGAAGGAGGTAGCCTGAGGCCCAGTGATTGATCCCACAGCCAAGGCTGCCTTCTCTCAGCAGTAGTTGGCTCCCATAAAGAAGGCGGCACATGGAAAAGTCTTTGTTAGGGTCCCTAATGACGGGATAGGATTTCATATCACAGCTGCCCCTAAACAGGTACACTTTGCTTCCTTCATGCTCCTGATGGATCCCACGGGAAAGAAAAGAAAGAGAAGAAAGGTTACACTAAGAAACAGGTCACAGGGTAGTTGTCTGGGTTTGTACCTCCCCTGCCACACCACCTCCAGGTTTGTAGATTTTGAATTCTTCAATTTTCACACACCCTGTGTGGCCATGGGACAGCAATGAGAAAAACTTTCTGAGATAATTGTTCACAATTCATCTACCATGACTCACTGGAAAATGAGTGCTTCTGTGTCTTTTTTGTATTACTGCCCATGGTTAGATGCCCCCTCAACTTGCCTCCTTACAGCTAACCTGCCATTTACTGAGGATCCACCTAGGCACCGTCTCTCCCAGAAGGACTTCTGAGACAGTTCTTTCTGCCTTCATCAGTCTGCCTTTTGTCTTCTTTCCTATTCTTTAAAAATGCTTTTGCCATCTTCACCTCACATCAGATAGAGGTTTGATCTCCAAAATATACAAAGAACTCAAGAAATTGGTCACCAACAGATCACATAATCCAATAAAAAAATAGAGTATAGACATAAACAGAGAACTCTCAACAGAGGAATCTAAAATGACTGAAAGACACTTAAGAAAATGTTCAACATCCTTAGTCATCAGAGAAATGCAATTCAAAACAACTCTGAGATTCCATCTTATACCTGAAAGAATGGCCAAGATCAAAAACACTGATGACAACTTATGTTGGAGAGGTTGTGGGGAAAAGGGAACACTCCTGCATTGCTGGTGGAAACGCAAGCTGGTATAGCCCGTTTGGATGTCAGTGTGGTGATTTCTCAGAAAATTAGGAAACAAACCTCCTCAAGACACAATAATACCACTTTTGGGTATATATCCAAAGGATGTTCAATCGTGCCACAAGAACATGTGCTCAACTATGTTCACAGCAGCTTTGTTTGTCATAGCCAGAACCTGGAAACAACCTAAATGCCCCTCGACCAAAGAATGGATAAGAAAAATGTGGTACATTTATACAATGGAGTACTACACAGCAGAAAAAAAATGACATCTTGAATTTTGCAGGAAAATGGATGGAGCTAGAAAACATTATTTTGTGTGAGGTAACCCAGACACAGAAAGACAATTATCACATGTACTCACTGATAGGTGGTTTTTAAACATAAAGCAAAGAAAACCAGTCTACAAACCACAATCCCAGAGAATCTAGACAATAATGAGGACCCTAAGAGAGACATACATAGATCTAATCTACATGGGAAGTAGAAAGTAGAAAAAGACAAAATCTCCTGAGTAAATTGGGAAAATGGGGACCTTGGGGGAGGGTTGAAGGGGGGAGGGGAGAAGCAGGGAGTGGAGCAGAGAAAAATGTAGATCTCAAAAAAAAAATGCTTTTGCCATAGTCCCTATTAACTTATCTACCATCTGTCTCTATCCTGCTGTGTCAGCTCCTTGAGGGCTAATGCTGCCTACAGTGTTCAGCATCCAGCAATATGATGATTGCAATAAATCCATATGAATGAATGGAACAATATAAGCTTTATATTTACTTGACTACTTACAGACCTTAATTAATACATAGCCTTTTAAAATAAAGATCTCCTTTTTCAGATTTTTTTAAAAATTATTTATTACAGCAACTTTACAAATAAAAGGTCTACAAAGAAGAAAAAAAAGGTGCCAGTAATTTCCTTGCCATGAGGTATAGTTTCATCTAATAATTTCCTATACTTACATGTAAATGCAAAATCAAAATCTTATGCTTTAAATGGCTTTTTCAAGTATACTGACAGTGGATCTGGAGGTATAAGGGGGAGGCAGTTTCATCCTCAATTCAGTTCAATCAATGGGAAACCAGAACCCAAACATACACACATAACTGATGGTAGAGCTAGGACCCACAAATCCTGTCACAGTTTTAGGCTCTAGGCTCTATTGCTCCACGTGAGGTCTCCTATTTGGATGGTTCAAGTTTCAGTCAATCCAGCAACACTGGGTATGGGTTAGTGATTCAGTGTTTCTCCTGAAAAGAAACGGGCATTAAGTTGATCCTGTGCCCATATCTCAGCTACTCTGTGTATAAGGGGTACCATATCGAAGGGACATCTTGAAGGGAGAAAAAAGATAGGTTATTTAACAACTTGTTCTAGAATTTTGTGATAGATAGGCTAACCAAGTAAGGTAGACTGGCAATAGTAAAAGGCAGAGCTTCTTTCCAAAAGTTAAATAACATCTGAACAGTGATGACTTGGCTCAGAATATATTGCTATGGTGACTGCAACCATAGGTTTAATTTCACTATAGTCTACTGAGTTGTACTCTAATCCATGGCTGATGATTGTACTCCCAAACAGTGCACACAGAGAGTGCTCAGTGGATATGCACAGGGTTGTTGAATATTTGTTGTTTCTTATGAAGGATGGTAGGCAAAACTGAGTGGCGACAGCCCACAGCCACACCACTGTGCCCAGAGCAGAAATCTTAAGACAGCATGATCTCGCTTTTTGTAGCGGTCCTAATCAGGACGGACCTGTAATCTTACAGACACACTGTGGGTTACTGGCTCGGCAGATGGAGGACCATGTCTTATCTGTGCATCCACATAATGCACACATAATGAACTCACATAATGGTGAGTTCAGAGCTCAGAGTCTTTTCTTTTGTTTTTAATTACATCTGTGTGAAGACTTCTTTTGCTGTCCTAGCGTGGGAGTTAGGAAGATGTAGACTGGTAATTCCCCATTCCTTTTCCTGAAAGCTCTGTAAATCACACTCTGAAAAAAAGCAACAAGCTGAATTCCAAGCCTCTCTGCGGAGACGTGCCCAGGACTGGTGGGGTCTGGACTCTGTCCACCGAATGTGCAGATCTCTTCTGCACAAACATTGTCCACTCCCAAGGGAGCCCACGCTGAGTGCCTAGCTGTGGAGACTCACATGTCCCTCTTTCCCAATGGCAGAACTGTCAGGGAGAGGGCGAGGGAATGACAAAGCAGGGCTGAGCTGAAACGTGCTCCTTCTCTCAGGGGCAGGAGGAGGGGGATGCCACTCTTCTAGCAGGAAAACCAGAAGGAAACAAGGAATGGAGCTGAAAAATGATTTCCTGAACAGAGCGGGGGACACAGAACCCGTTCTCATCTGCCCCTTTCCCCTCCTCCCATCTTCATCCCCCTCACCCTGTTTCTTAGCATTTCTTTTGTAAGAGAGAAGTCCTCAGGTCCAGTGGAAAACTGATTAGAGGAACAGAGACGGCCTCGTGCCTCGTGCTCACGCCTTCTGTCTCTGCCGCTATCAGTATCTCTCATCAGAGTCGTACTTTTACATTTTTACATCACCTTCCAGCAGTGACACACAAAGTCCACATTTTGCAATAGGATTTACCTAAGGTGTCCATCTTGTGCTTTGGGATCAACATATAAAGTGTCCACTATTAAGAATCATTCATAAAAGCTCCCCCGCAAAAAATCTTGTGTACCGGTTTTCCCCTCACCCTAACTCCTAGAAACCACATTTAAAGTGTCCCCTTGTATGATATTGTCTCTTACCTTTGACTGGTGCTACAGGAATGGCCTGGCAGGAGCTAAGTTGCAATGCATGAGGCAAAGCTAACTAGGAAGGGGGGAGAGGTGGGATGGGACATGGCCAGAGAAGCCTTGAGGCACAGGGGCTCACGGTTTCTGGATTTACTCAAGAACACCAGCAGAAACAGAAAAGAATTTGCTAACAGGATTCTTTCCTGAAATATACTAAGCTCAGTTTGAAGGAACTGGAAGAGAAAATACTTACTTTTCTGGGGGACAAAGTAAAGTACAGCTCACTAATCCTCCAATCTTTTAACAAACTCTGCTGTAAAAATCCACAAGCTTTTATTGGCAATGCTATTTGTCAATTCCGCCGCTTTCTGACATGGCAACCAACATGATCAGATCTATCTCCATTGCCCATCTTAGCGGTCAGGCAGCAGTGTCTTTCAGATCATGCCCTGGTCTGGTCTGGTAAATTCTTTCCAGGGGAGACATAGGACACATTCTCTCAGCTGCCAAGTTTCCTACTTATAAGGTGTAGAAGAAAGAGGAAAAGAAAAGCTGGCCACCCTTTTAAGTTTTTTTTTTAATGTATGATTTCTTTATTAGAGCTTGATGTTTCTAGAAAGGTAGTTTCCTAGCTCACTTGGGCCTTTGTGTTACATCCATGGAACTTGTTTTAGCATCTTAAAGGCTTATGAGAGCTCTGGGGCCACCAGGTATCAATGGAAGACTTTTGTGCGATGCTTTTAAAAAAAGTTATTCTTGCTTATGGAGAATAAATCTATGAAGGTTTGTGTCTTTAATGTCTACATGGACATGATCTAGGCAGTTACACTGTAGTGTGATAAGATATCCAGGTTGTCCAACCCTGCAACTAAGGCCTGCCTAGCCTTCCAACACCCATCTTTCTCTAGTTTGCCTCCTTCTCTATTCCTCTCCAGACTCAAGACAAAGGCAGAGTTTGCCTCAGGCCATGACAAGGACACCTGAGTCAGCACTATGGGAAATAACGTGGCACAATAAGAGGAAATAGAATTTAAGGCTGGAAAACCCTGTGAGTTCCAGTTACCATGACTTCTCTGACCTTGGACACTGACTTATTCCTAGAACTTCAGTTCTTTCAGTTATTTTCAGAAAAATTAATAGAGTCATATTTATCTCGGTAGGCTTTCTTTAGAGCAGTTTGTTATACGACAATTATCTTCTACGTCTATTTTCCATTTCTTACCAAACTGCATAGGGACTTGACCATTTTCGTTTGCCACAGAGATCGACTGCCAGGAATTATCAATAAGCAAACAGGACAAGATAGAGATGAGTGAATGAAATTTGAAGGAAGGAAGGAAAGAAGGAAAAAGGCGGAGTGGCATATTACGGAAACACAAACGAGCACCCTGCACCTGTGATTTGGGGAAGATCAACTGCATTGATGAAAACAGTACTTGAAGCAATGTGTCAGGATGACCAAGACATCCCTGGTTAAAGCTCACCAGTGATTTTCCTTACTACTAGGATAAAAGGTCAAATGCTTTGATAATCTGACTCCTGCCTACTTCATGTCTGTAAAGTCTGCCCCTTCCTTCCATATCTCAGGCACGTGTGATCTTGTGTTTCTGCAGACATGTCAATTTAGTTCCTACTGTGAAATGTTTGTGTTAGAAAGGGAGGAGGAGGACACCAGGAGAACATGGTTCACCGAATCAACTAAGCAGGGCTCATATAGACTCACAGAGACTAAAGAGGCAAGCATGGGAACTGCAAGGGTCTGCACCAAGTCCTCTGCATATATATATTATTATCTGCATATATATATTATATAATATAATTATATATTATATATTGGCTGTTAGCTTGGTGTTTTTGCATGATGGTGCAGGTGTATCTCTGTTTTTTCTGCACTTGGGACTCTTATCCTCCTATTGGGGTGCCTTGCCCAGCCCACATGTGAGGGCTTTTGGCTTGTTTTATTGTATCTTATTTTGTTATGTTTTGCCGTTGTCTCTTGGAGGCCTGTTCTCTTCTGAAGAGGAAACAGGAAGGTAGTGAATTTGGGGGAGAAGGAAGGTAGGGAACCTGGGAAGAGTGGAAGGAGGGGAAACTGTGTTCAGGTTGTGTTGTATGTGAGAAAAATCTATTTTCAACTTAAGATGAAAGAACATTAAAACAATAAAGAAATAAAATTTCTTCTTCCCTTTTTTGAAAAACAAAACAAAACAAACAAAATGAAGAAAACTGTGTGAAGCCCGCAGATTTGTCTCTTCACTTCTATGTTATATGCTCAGAAAAGCCTGTCCTGTACATACATCTAGGAGCCTTCATCATATTCTATTATTTATTTATTCATTGTTGTTTCCTTCCCAACTCATACTGTTCAAAAATATTTAATAATATTTATTCCAAACAGAAGATATACTCTATGTTTGCTTAATATTTATGCCTTGACTGTTGTTTTCTAATTATTTTGGCTTATTTACACAGATATATGAAAACAAAACAAATATCCATGGTTCTAAATGGAAAACTCTCTCCCCAGTCCTTCCTACCTCGGTCTCACATACATATTTTGAGATTTATTCTTGTTATGTGAATAAAAACAACTGTGCCAACTGCTTTCACTTTTGAGACTTGGGAGCAATACTTCTGTGGGCCACACTATTCCTTGTTCTGGACTGGAAGGCCTTTGACTTGGGGTTTGAAAGGTAGAACGGTGGGGTAGAAATAGGCAAAGGGTAGCAATTGGCAGCAACTGTTCCAGGCTAGCTTTCATTCTCAGGACCCTCAAGGCAATAGTAATTTAAGGCACAGGATTCCCTTTCTGTCTCACCCTCAGTGACCTTATCAAATAAAGCAGATAAAACATCTGTAAAGGCAACCACAGGTGTGGGGAGAGGAGTCTGACCTTCCTTCAGGACTATGTGATGATATGATAGCATATGATACACATACAAAAGAATCATCTGTGTGATATTTCTGAAAATAAAACAAAACAAAAAACAGCTTTTCTGGGCTAAGATTTCTCTGATGATTATGTAGCAGGTCACTCAGAACTCTACCTTGGGGCAAATCTCATCATCACTTAGGGGTCAACATCTAACTCCAAGTGCACTTTAGCCTTAAGAGATGGGCTCCTATTGTATCTGATCTTAGAACACCCCCATCTGTTTTCAACATGCTGCATCTGACGTTAACTAATGTCTCCTATTAGCATTAAAAGAAAACAATCTGGAAAAATCCACTCTCAAGCAGAGTTCAAACAGGCCACAAGGAGATGTGGAATCTCAATTGTACAAAGTTTGCTAAAGTAATAGTAATGAATTTATACATTATACACAAATAAATGTGTGTCTGTGTGTCTGTGTGTCTGTGTAGGTGTGTGTGTGTGGTGGGGGGAATGAAGCCAAAGCCCATGGAATGGTTCATGAAATCAAAGACAAGAATGCTCTGTCTGATTTATGAAAGAGACCGCCAATAACAGAAGGAGAAAAATCCTCCTGGTGTGGGAAAAGGCATGATCAAAAGAACCAAATGATATGGAAATGAATTGGGAATCTTTCTCCAGCTTACTTACTGGTAATGGGTTAAAATTCTGGTCCACCAGATGGTTATATCCATGGTCAAAAAATGAGTGTCGTATCACAACATCAATACCCTGATTGGCCAGCATTCCTAAAGTGTTTAGCCATCTAAAAGGCAAAAGAAAAAAAAAGCCACATCAGCACATTTAAAAAGGCATTTTACAAGAATTGAATATATCTACAACTCACAAATAAGCACTACTCCCTCCCCCAGGCACCAGCGTCTTTATTTGATGCTTTGAAAGGGAAAATTTTAGGTGCTGAACATGAAGCTGTAAGAGAACTCAAAGATTTTCAAATCTAATCTCTTTATTTTACAGGAAAAGAAACTGAAGTCAGAGAGAATAAAATGAATTGTTCATGGTCATAAAGTTATCACAGCTTATGACACATTTTACTTCTGGAATACTAACAAATGAATGCTATGACCACTCATAAGCCTAATGTGTCATCCCTGGCCACAAACAAGCAACCACAGGATTTCACGGTGCACCCTGCATCCTCGGTCTCCTCACTCTGTAACAGGAGTCCAACCTACATAGGCCTATGCACAAACAGCCTTGTCATGTTGGTTCCCTCATGCATCACTGTCCCAGGCAATGGAATTGTATTTTTCTCAACACAACACTAAACGACTCAGAGATTACCTGAATTACCTGTTATCTCCTCATATGTGATACCTATATTGACCACCCACTTATCCTTGACTATGCAAAATGCCAAGTTTACACCACATGCAAAAGCCTGATTTCTAGATTCTTCCCAAACTCCCTGCCGACTCTGCTTTGTTGAAGACACATTTAATTCATTCATCAGTTTGTTTCTCTCTCTGTACTGCTGAAATCTTGCCTCATATTTGCTCTTACCTCAAACTTCATTCTCTACAGGTCTAAGCTGCACAAACCACTTTTGAGTAGTCAAGAGAGCATGCTCCTTTGTACAAACCCAAATCTTCACACATGTTTTAACTCCTGCTTAGCATTTCCTACCTACCCTCCTCTAACTCATTTCTTTCCGTTTGGCGAATTCCTTACCATATTAAGCAAGTGCTCTTTTTTAAAACCTGCCATCCAAGTCAGAACATCACCTTCTGCCTTCACAGAGCTCTTTATTTGTGCCCTCAGCCAACATGGCAGACAGTGAGCAGTCACCTATCTCTCTACTGTTTCCTACTAGTTACAGGTCCTCAGTCATGCAACATTTGAACTTAGACTCAGAACACCCGACACAGTTCCTGGCATGTTGTAGGTACACAGCAGTGTTTAGGTTGACATTTATCTGGATAAAATTAGATTCTAGGAACTTTGGAAATCACCATTCAGCACATGGGAAAAATTACACATAGTTATGATTTCCTAAATCTGAAACCATATGGAGCTCTAAACCCATGACTTCTAGAATTAAGTTTTTTCCTTACTGGAATAAGGAGCATTTCTAATTCTTATATTATGAATAAATAATGCTTACATTTTCAAATCTTTTTTTCATTTACAATTTTATTTTATTCTTATAAAAAATGAACACATTTACTGACAATTAGAGTTACAAAACCAAATCCCAAAGCAAAGCAAAACACAAAAACAAAAATTTTAAATAGAGAAAAGTCTGTGTACAACACAGTAGAATATTGTGTCACACTGTCACACTGGGACACTGTGATCCAGAGCATTGAAACAACTTTGGAAATATCACATGACAAAACTACTTGCCTTTATTATTTTCATTAGTTTGGTGAGCCTGTGAACCAGGCTAATAGGTTCAGCTTTTGCTCTGCTTCCGAGGCACAGTAGCAAACGGATTAGCGAAGGATGCCTTGTGTTGGAACTGCAACACGGCCTCTGGGTGAAAGTCACCTAAGTCAGAACTCTTGCCATGTTCAGAAAGTACAAATATTGTGGTCTATTTTGTTTTATTTATTAATATTTATCCATAAAAGTAAATATGGAGTTTCCTTGTCTAGAAGATATAAAATCCGAGGAAATGCATAATCACATTTGCATGAGCTCCTCTATCAGCACCATCTGCACAGCAACACAGGACAGTCTCTTGGTGTTTTGTGCATGTACATTGCTCACTTATTAAATATCTATTCTCCCATTTCATAAGTGTTTATCTACTATTATTGCATGCTGCTAGATGCTGGAGACATGGCAGCCTATCAAGACGAATTCACAGTATTCCAAAGAATTTGAAGACTGCCACGGTAGCACTATCCTTGAGTCTCCATTAGCAGAGAATTCTGATCCATGTATACATTTGCACGTACCCTAGGAAGCACATTTATATGATATATTGGAAAAGTCCTGGGAAAATGCCACCTTTCTGCATGCTTACTGGCTTCCTGAGGCTTCTTAGAATGCTCTGCCCCTAATATTTTTCTAGGAAAAAACTATCCCTTCATGAACACAGCATATTGCTATGTGCTGCCTGTAGAGCTAAGATGGGACGGATGACAAGGGAGGAAGAGAGAAGACCAGGAGCAGAATGAACCAGGTTTGTCTGATCTCTGTGAACCAAGCACTGATAATTTGAACTACAGCCCAAATGTCAACAACTGTGTTCATCTGCAAAGTCCATGTAGAGCTCTATGGCTATCTGGTTGATGCTCATGCAAAGGGAGGTCTCTGTTCATCTGCCTCCATCAAGGTCTGTAGTACTTTTCATTTCACACCATTCTTTAAAGAGAAGAGAACTCAGGAAAACATTCAATACAATTGGGCTGCTTTCTGGATCTCACAGCAGAATCATTTGGCAACAGCTAAGGAAAAGCCATTCCTGAGCTGATTCCAAGAGGACCCCATAGTACTGACTGCCAACCTGGCTTCTCCCCCTTGCAACAGGATTCATATCAAACTAGTGGGGAGTAAATTATAAAAGAAGGCTCTTAGCAGTACTGCACTAAATGCTGATTCACTCCATCATTCATTTCAGCCATGTTTATTGGATGTCTCTGTGAAACACAATGTTAGATGCTGAGATTATAAACATGGAAGACCCAGAGTAACACCATGAATTACACTGAGCAGTTATCTTTGCGAATGTTTGACATGATTCCATCTGAAAATGCCAGCTGCTTGGCCGTCCTGATCCGTTCTTCACAAGTGTATTAGTGAAGCTGTTTCGATGGAAGGGAACTTCATCTGTCTAATTAGGGACAGCTGTTAGTAGCAAAACACACAGCTGAGGGCAAAACTACAGTTCATGCTTTGCTCAGCCAGAAAGCCAGGGCCAAAGGACTACAATGAACCAGGAAAAAAAATAACTTGGTTAGTCTCTAGTTGTGAGAGGTTTGTACTGGCTACATGACACTGGAAAGCCAAGCAGAGCTGTATGCTTCTGGCTCAAGTCTTCTCCAGGCAACTACAGTAGCCTTCAAGTTCATTTTCTCATCCCTTCCAAGATCTTGTACATAACCCTGACAAGGTCTTATTTTAAAATGCTCGTCAGATTATCTCTCTCTTCTTTGAAATCCTCAGTGGCTTGGAATGAGCCCAGAACAAGGCCTCATTTCCTCATGGTTTTCAAGCCCCTCCATGAACTGGTGTGAACTCTCTTCATGGTCTCAGCCTTCAGTCCACCCCTGCTTAAACAAGGCTTTCCTCACAGCAGGCGCTGCTCCTCTGCCATTGTCTTTCTGGTAACATTTCTTCAGCCTGAGGTACCACAGCACTCTTTCCATGTCCCACACAAGTGCCACCTTTCCCCGAGACCCTTCCTGACAATTCCACTCGGGGAAATTCTGTATTCCTTTGCAAAGCCATCTCCTTTCTTTTATAGAAAGGCTGTGGAGGACAGAAAGAGAAGCGGTTTACTGGACTCTGAGCAGGCCGACTGGGTTTGAGTCTGATCTCTGCCACCAGCCAAGCTGCCTGGGCTAACTTACTTTAACTCTGCCCTTCAGCTTCTTTGGTTGTGATGAGAGGACAATAGGAGCCTCTGTTTCATGGGCTCACCACAGAGACAAAAGCATGGATCTCACTGGTTGTCACAATATCAAAGCATCTCAGACAATACTTGGCACCTGGTAGATCCAGTATACTTCAAAGACTTATTATAGCATAATTATTCTTTGCAATGTAGTTACCTCTCATACTAGTCCCTCTAGTCATGTTTCTGAAGGACAAAACCATGCCTCCCAGAACCATGGTAAAATGCAGCTGGGAGAACGTATGGTATTGACTCTGTGGTTTGAACTATGACTTACTCAAGACGTCATCTGTGCTCTGATGCTTATGTCTGACAAAATGTTAGTAGTTGGAGAAGTGACTAATTACTGTTTGTGAAGTGGTTAAAGACATCCACAAATCAATAGATGATAAACTTTCCAGTGGAGAGAAGCTTTGCCTTGTGACAGGAAGTGAGTGTGTTATGGTTTCACTGTCTTTTCCTGGAAGTTTCTGGGAGTGAAAACATGAATTACTTACAAGAATCCTGCAGCATAGGAATCGGACAAATTGTTTGTGCCTCCAGCTGATGTGGTCACCACGCCTTCGAGCCAAATTTTCTTTCCTGGAGTGTATGTATTGACCACCTGTTCATACAACAAAAGCAGAAGGGGACAGATGAGGTTTTCAAAGCTATTCCCAGACGAGAAGCACTGTCATTCCCTAAAGGAAGTGTCTCTCATTCCCTGGTCCCAAGTGGTCCTGATTTGTGTTTTGTTTCATGGAGATGTGTATCTGTTACTTTCCTTTTACAGGAAGACCATGCGGAGAAAAGAGGTGGTCTGCTGTGGTTGCTGAAAGGCTGACTCTGGAGCAGACCGCCCAGAAGGCAGAGCGAGCTGCCACATACAAACAAAAGCATTAGTGTTCCCACATGTTCATTTTTTTTCTTAAATAAACCAAGTGATGGCATGATAGAACAAATTCGTGTTCTAGAATGTAAGATGACTTTAGGGATGTGGCATCCCTTACTGGAAAAGGTGAACTACATCATGTTTCTCTGTGAATAGGTGCTGAGAAGCAATGCTTTTCAGGACCACGTTATAACACTTCTGGAATAAAACACACCGTCTATGTATCAGAAGTCACGATCCCTGAGAGGAGAGAAAAATGTTTTGGGAAAGTGTGTAATGAGAATGGCATGTATATTGCACCACAGTTTGAAGACAACTGAAGTAAGTATGAAAAGAAAAGTCCCTGACCCACTGGTCAGATCTGCACAGGGAACCACAGCTTCAGCCTTCCAAGCAGAGGCAAAGCCATGTTAATATGTGTCCCTTTGAAGTTTTGAAATTACCCAGTCTCTGTTCTACAAGTTGGAGGTTGGCCAAACTATTCAGATCAGGGTGCAGATACCCTGGAAAGCAATCAGACAGTTCTGTATTGGGTAATACTAGTAGCTTCTGAAAGCACAGTCTGTGTTGCAAGCTTGTCTATAGCAGTTCATTGAGGAAATAATAACTAGCAGGAATGGTGACCTGTAGGGCTGAAACAAGGAAAAGACAAAAGTAGGATATGTTTTTAAATTTGCAACCAGTTCTGGTAACCTGTACTCAACCTCATAGGAATTTTGGCAAAAGCCTAATTCTCAAAACTGTCCAACTGTCCCTCAAGGTAACAAAATGGGGAGTAGTTATCTCATGATTTCTATCTCCTGATGATCAAGAGTAGCCTAATAAAGTTATTTCTCCTTTATTTCATGTATAGCACTGAGAGCTGAGTATATTCCCCAAATATTTGTTGCCTCTGCTAGAGAAATCCCAGAGAAGGAATAAGAAACAAGTGCCAGCTGAGTTACACTAGCATTAGGCTCTGGCTGCTGCTACAACAGCTAGGACATGAAGAAAGACTGGAGGATGCCAGGATGCACAAGGGATGCTGGTAAGGAATACAGTGCATGTAGATACCCACTAACTCCTCTCCTAGACATGCTCACTAAAGTCATTCTTCTTCAGGTTTCTAAAGAGTATGAGAAATCACCATGTCACTGCCAGTGGCAGGTGTCCATAGCTGGAGGACTGAAATACAAAATATATTCAGTGCATAATATGAAATACTAGGCAACAGTTGGAGCAAAAAAATTCAGCATAAATTCAGAAGCACAGATATACTTTAAAGTTTCAGTGATAAGTTAAAAAAAAGAAAGTAACATAGTAAGATAAGTGGTATGGTACTATTTATGCAATCATTTATTATACAATAAAGAACAAAGACTTCTGTTTTAAGGTTGGATCAAACATATAATGAAGACACAAAGGAAGAAACTAGAACAGAAACAGGACTTTAATGAACTGACGATAGGTTTGCTTTAAGTTGAGGTGGAATATACTATAGTACCTTAGGGCTCCCAGAAAGAATATATGTAGATGTATTTTATGAATATATATACAAATATACAATATACTATATATATATATATATATATATATGTCTATACATGTGACCAAACTCATAGGAAAGCATCATCAGCAAGTGTATTTGGAGAGCTCTCATTCGTTTCTGGCCATTTAGACGTGAAATAATTACACAGAAACTATATTATTTGCAATACTGTTTGGCCAATAGCTTAAACATATTTTGCCTTACTCTTATATCTTAAATTAACCAATAATTCTTGTCTGTGTTTGCCAAGTGGCTTGGTACCTTTTACCAGCGAGGTAGTCTCATCTTGCTTCCTCTATGTCTGGATAACAACTGCAGACTGACTCTTTCCTCTTCCCAGAATTCTCCTGTTCTCATCGCCCCACCTCTACTTCCTGCCTGGTCACCCTGCCTATACTTCCTGCCTGGCTACTGGCCAATCAGTGTTTTATTAAACCAATACAAAGTACTGTGGGACAATGATCTTGTACCCTGTCACTTATATTGTATTGTTTTAATAGAACGCTGATTGGCCAGTAGCCAGCAGGAAGTAGAGGTGCGGCAATGAGAACAGAAGAATTCTGGGAAGAGGAAAGAGTCAGTCTATAGTTGACACAGAGAAAATCAGACACCTAGGAAGCAAGATGAGAACACCTCACTGATAAAAAGTACCAAGCCACGTGGCAATGATTTAAAAATTTTATGAATATACTAGAACCCATTGATTTTCATATTTTAAAAGTGTGAATGCTATGATATGGGAATTATTTCTCCATATCTAAACATTTTCTAAGTATATATCTACCTATAGATATAGATAAAGATCATTAGAAAAAGTACAGCTAGTATCTAAACATGTAGAAAATCATAATGTAGGAAGAAGAATGGATCCTTAATAATCATAATGTAGGAAGAAGAATGGATATTACAAGCTATCTTTGACTTAAGGAAATCATTATCTTTGACTTAGTTAACATTTGAAAGCATGGATTTGGAATAGATTAACTATAAGTCCCTTCTGAAAATAATATATTAAAATGTATTAGTATTTTATGATATGGATGCATGTATCTTTGGCTCTTAACATTCAGAAGTTAAGACTGTCTTTGGTTATAACCTGTTGAACCCTATAAGTTATAGTAATAACTGGTCTAGAAAGGCATACTAACTGATGAACATGAACATCAGGGAAGTAACCAACCACTAACTGCATCACAATATGAAATCCCATAGTTGGCACCACTACCGGGTCAAGAAACTACAAATTATAATCCCCAGAGAACAGGTTATCACTATTATGCTGCTAAATAAACATAGTATTAAATTTATTCCAAATAATATCATTATACTCATAGAGCAATGCATCCCCCAACTATTATATGAGAAACTTCTATTTGCAATAGATGGTGATTGACACAGAGACCCACAACTGACCAAAATGCAAGGAACATGAGACTGTAGAATGTTCGGCCCTTAAAGGAACAGATATTCCATATCTTCCCTTCACCAAAGCTTGGGGATCATTGTGGAAGAGAGTGAAGGAAAGAGTATAAGAGCCAGATGTGATAGATGACAAGAAATCAGACAGACGGGGAAGAGAGAGTGCAGACTGGAAGTGGAAGGAGGCAATCATTAGCTTTTAGGAAAGGGAGAGACAACTTTTTCTATGAAGGTAGCCCGCGGTAATAATGTTGACAATGTTCCAGTGGAAGAACACACATCCAAGAACATGCGAACAGCACAAATTGGTTTTGATGGGTTTAAAATAAAAGACACTAAGTTGGGTGGGTAGGAAAGATAGGTGGGTGGATTTGAGAGAAGTTGTGGGAAGGGTGAATACCATTACAATGCTTTGTACAACACTCTCAAAGAACTATTTTTTTTTAAAGCATGTGTTTGATTATAGAAGTTACATTTAACCAGGCAGTGGGAGACAAATAAAAGTTTAAAAACACCTCTGAGATTATCATCTCAGAAACGAAGATCAGGATTGGTAGATTATATAATAAACTTCAATATATAATATAATAGATTTCACCCAGAGGTGGTGAAATCACCTAGGTAGAATATTTTTTAAAAATAGGGCAGAAAGATTTAAGGATTTCATTAAAAAACACTGAGGCATTTTCAAATGCTTTAATTTAACACTTCAACAAACATTAACCACCTGCTAAACGCTAAGCAGACCTCTGGGGCAGGTAGACCTCTGGGGCAGGTGTGCTGTCACTGGTCTACTGTCATCGTGCAAGGAGACGAACAATAAGTAAACAAGCAAATAGGAGGAATTCAGGTGATAAAAAGAGCAAGGAAGAAAAGAAGACAATCAAATGCTAGGTAGGAGCTTGTCAGGAATGAGAAGGATGCTTTAGACAGTGGTGCATGAAGAGCACTCAGAAAGGCTGCATCTGAATTGAGACTTGGTTAAGAGGAAGTCAGGTCATTAATGTTCCCAAAGGAACAGCATAGAAAAAGATGTGAGGTGAAAACAGGACCATAGACTGTAGCACGAAAAGAAGGCCATCTGGAGTACAGTACATAAAGAGACGAAAGATTGGACAAACGAGGTTAGAGAAGAAAGGAGGGTGCTTTCGTTCTGAGTGTGATGGAGGCTATTGGAGGATTTTAAGCAGGAGAGGGGTCTGATCTGACTTATGTCAGATCATTGTAGCTGCTATGAGGTCATACATATGTCTTAAAAGGATTGTAAAACCTGTAACATGATATACAAATTAAGGGTTCTGTTATTTCTATGACCACTTTGAGCTTTAATGTCTTTATACATAGATGGAATAATACCTGACAGGATTGTACTAAGGATCCCAGCTGTTTGACAAAGAATAAATAACATGAGGCCAATGACAGGATAATCCTGAGCTAGTAGAATGGGATGTGGACCCAGAGGGTGAACATAGATTTATAAGCGCCCTTTAAGATGATGCATGCATTCAGAGAACTTGTCCAGATATTCCTACAGTTTGGCAGTGGGATTCTAAACCATTCATGATGCTTACAGGAAGCCTTGAACTATGATCTGTTTGAGAACAGGAAACCCAGTCATCTTTTCTTTTTTTGCATTTAGTATTTTTCAATTGTGTGTGTGTATATGTGTATGTGTAGGGGGTTATGTGTATGAGGATGCAGATGCCTGTGGATGCCTCTGGCCTTTGATTTTCCCGGAGTTAGTTACAGGCAGTAGGGAGCTCTTTGATGTGGCTGCTGGGAATTGAACTTGAGTCCTCTGGTCCAAGAGAAGTACTTGGTCTTAATTACTTAGCCATCTCTTTACCACACCTTTCAATCTCATTTTCTTAAGTGTTTAGTTTTTTGAAGAGTACCTGGCACAGAATTGGGGCTCCACTGAAAATAGGGCTCTAGTCACATATAGAGCGTGATGTAATACCAGACCTGCGCTTGTATTAGCTCACAATAAATTCACTCTTGAAGGAAACTATATGTCTTAAGAAAGGGTGATTAAACAGGTCAATGAATCAAAAGCCATGTGCTGCCTGCAAATATAAATTCAGAGATTAGTAAAAATAGAGACATACAAGGAAAACCTATGAGAACACGAGAGACTTAGGCAAGAACACTGCTTATTTATTTGCTAAGCTTCGTTGTAGCTGAGAGGAAAAGAGAAATCCTGTCTCTTGCAGCATTTGACTTAAATATAACACCCAACAAACTCTTAAAGGTAAACTATTACCCAACAAGATTTGAATGTCCAAGACTTTTATGAAGAACCGTTATGATGTTCTGACAGTGAAAATTTGAGGAGGGCCATGTCCAGTTACTTTGTGAGCAAGTTCGCTGTCAACACTTGGAAGCTGAAAATGGTACACTGTACTTGGAGGGGTAATTTGCATGAGATAGTTTTATTTCAAAGAGTTTAAAGCATCCCTTTTAAATGAAGATATGACTCCATAAAAAGTTTGAAATTCTAAAAACTATGCATACACGATCCTACAAAGTTCACTGAAACAAAAAAAAAAAACAAAAGTTAATCTTTATTTTCTTCTGAATGTAGAGAGAACTGAATGAAAATAAATATTTCCTTTTTGTTCTCAGAGCTGAGGATATAAAGCACATGGTCACCTTGCATGGTCACCTGGGTCAGCCTCAGCTAGTTCTTCCCGCAGCATTATGATTGGTGAGGTAGTATTCAGTGGTTGTTAAAGGCCTAGGCTCTGGAGACAGAGTCCTGCATTTCACCCTGGCCTTACTGTATACTCACCGTGTGACCTTGAATATTTAAAATTACTTCTTTGTATTCTAGTATAGAATAGAATGTCTACCTCAGTGTATTTATGCTTTAACTAACTGACATTTGTAAAAAAAAAAAAAACTTAAAAACAATTCCTGGTGTATAGCAAGCACTTAAGCCCAAGTATTTTCTGGATTTCTCTCCTTGTTCAAGGTACCTGAATTTGTGTTTGAGAAGTTTAATATCAGCATTGGTTGCTCTTTACTCAGATAAGTAACTTGGGTTAATGGATAATATCCCAGATAAATGTTAAGCACTAGGAAAGAGCAGTTTAGGATTTAAAATACACATGAATAATACACACAAGCAAAATTAGCATATCTATGTATATGGAGTTGAATTAGAAAATACTCAACCACTTTCAGCATAAGCGTCCTGTAATCCACGTGAATGAAAACTGCAGAGTGAGGTAAAACTTGGACACAAAGTAAAGCAGTTATCTGACCAGGGAAATATTCCTAAAGGCACTTAGGAATATTGTTGAAAGTTCATGGAGTCAACAGGAATGAGCAAATGTTTTCTATGCCATTTCCGTGAGGACATGGGAAATTTGGTGAATTGGGAGTTTTCCAAGAACAGAGAAGGCCAGCATGGTGAAGTGTGGTGGTGGTATGGATGCTGATGCTGGGAGCTGGTTGAGCTTGGGAAGAAAATCAGCTTGGGCTGAAGAGGAGAAAAATCAAACAAACAAAAAGGAGAAAAAAAAAAAGGAAAAAAACCCAGAAAAAGCGGATGGAACCAGCTGCAAAATTCCCTTAGAAAATGAAACTCTAAGAAACCAAGGGCTATAGTTCAACACTGTGGTTTTCTGAGTAAATATGATTCTCCCTGTGCTGGAAGAGAGAAAAGGAGAGGTCTCTGGGAAGTGAAGGGCTCTGGTGAGGAATGATGTGCCAGTGAAGGTTACTCTAAGGGTAACTACCTGAGTTAGCATAGGAGGAGGGTGGCTGCCCAGCTCCCTCCCAGCTCTTTTGTTCTCCAAATCAGCCCTGGGGCCCATGTGGTCAAAGGAGCTCTGAGGCACCCAGAGAAAAGTCCATTAAGTGGCCATCAGTTGCTTGCTTCTCCATCTGCTAAAGGCAGAGAGGCAGAAGGGGTAGGCTTTCTGGAGTCTGTCTCTTATATTTCAGAGACATGGATTGAGTGAGAATGTTTGATGGGTTTATGTGGACACACTGAGGTGGAGGTAGGGTAGGGGGAGGGAGAGAGTAGAGAAGAGCTGTGAATATGTGGAAGCAGGTGGGGAGAGCACACTTAGGAAAATATTCTTGATTTTTCAAAAGTAAAATAAGAACATAGCCATTTACGGGGCACATTTTTAAACCTCATCTTCCTCTTCCTGTAGTTCCTTGATATCCTGCCTCTAAAGCTGTAATCTACGTTTTTGAAAAGACTCCTGAGGACCTGACTTCAGGCGTTGGCTGTGCAAGAGATGGTAGCATTGCTGCAGCAGACATGTTGTTTATGGTTATCCAAACCAACACCTTCCTTAATGAGAAAGGAAGCAATAAAACAGGAACAGTGGACAGGCCAGCTGGGCTAATCAGCCCTGGCAGGGGGCCCACCCTCCAAAAGAAGCTGGAGCCCATTAATTCCAGGATCTCATGGACTTGGGAGCCAACCTTCCCCTGAACTTCACAAGAGCTGTTGCTCTCTACCCAGAGCGAGCCTCCTATACTGCTGGTCACAAAGGACTGCTCTTTGGAAGTCTCTTCTTCTCGGTCTTTTCAGGCACCATCTAGTATTCTTTGTGTGTGTGTGTGTGTGTGTGTGTGTGTGTGTGTGTGTGTGCGCGCGCGCACGCGTGCATGTGGAGGTCAGAGGACGAGTTGAGGGAGTCAGTTCCCTCCTTTTCAACATGTTGGTTCTACGGGCTGGACTCAGGTGCAGGTTTTGGTGACAAGCGCCTTTACCCATTTAGTCATCTGCTTGGTCTTCAGGAAGCTCCTTACACTCTACCTGTGTCTCTCTCTTGCATTTCAGCAGTCTAAACTCTTTACTGTTTGTGAGTGGTCATGGTGAACTCTTGTTATTGTTTGTTTTGTCCACTCTTTGTGTGTAGTTACTGATTTAACACTACCAACTTTACTGGAAGAGGAGCAGATAAAATTGACTCTTCTTCTTCTTCTCTGTTCCTTTCTGAGTTTGGACCTCACAATTTTTTTCTTTGTCTTCCTGCTGTTCTCCTCTTTCCTTTCTAGACTAGCCTCCACTCTGCAGTCCTTTGTTAACTTTGGATCCCTCCCCAGTTTCTCATTGCATTGCCAGCAGTGGGGAGCAACCATTTTTTTTGTTGTTGTTGTCCCTCACTGAGAGAGAGGTCTGTTTGATCAGCAGAGAGATGAAAAATAAATAGAATAATAAATAACTTGTATCTGATTTTATTGCAATTGGCGACTGTGGACCACAGGTTAGGACATTGACTGCTTTATTTACGATGGTATTTACTACCACACATACCCAGGGCTTAGCTACCCATTCTCCATTGCTTCCCCATAAATCCCATGCAGGATGGTCTTACTGCTTTAGAAAAAGGTTCTATACTTTTGTTGCTTGTTTTGTTTCACCTGCCCCTCTCACCCATGCTTCCTGTTAGTTTTTCCAGGATTATTTAAAATTATTTTCTTTATGAAATAGTCCTCAACCTAAGGAAGTTTCTTTCTTTTCTAAGTTTCAAAGTTTTTTGAACCTATCTCTGATTTTGATCTTATTGCGCAAAAATGTAACTTTATATATTTCTCTTTTTCATGTCTCACGGATTTCTTGATAATGACTTAGTCAGCAAATGAAGATATTTTTTGATAAAAAGACTAAGTTTCAAAGAAGACAACTTAAAACACATAGTTAGCAAGGGCAGACACCACACATTCACAGCTCCAGTTTATAGCTCTGTTACCTTCTGATAGAATTTTACTGCTTGAGGAGAACCACAAGACTTTGCTTGCCTAGGCTGTCTCCATATTTAAAATGTCCTTCTAAAGTTAGATAAGCTGGGCTTTTCTGAGCTGAGTCACTCCAATATCTCAACACATTCCACTTGTTTATGCTGTCTATTGTTTATGTAATTTCTTTCTATTCTCTTTCTGCTACAGAGTATCATATTTACTCAGGTTTTTGTATTTGAACAACTTTTTAGTCTGTTTCAGTGATATTTTTGGGATTTAAGATTTTACTCTCTGTTCTTATCACAAATTAAAGGAAAGAAACTGATTGAAATTGAGACAACAAATATTAAACTAAGAACACATAGACAGGATGAAGTCAGTTAGGAAGCAATGCCACTTTGAGCATATGAAAGAAAACAAGAAAGAATGTTCCAGAGTCCTAAAGCAATGAAAAGTGATAGTGAAGACAAAACAGAAAGAAGTTTCTGGCTGCCCCCATTCCCATCCTTTTCTCTGACTAACCAATATTTCAGGCTACTGAATACTTTGCCACTCAAATGTCAGACTCTACCAATATTAGTAGTGATTTTATTCTTGGTTAGGACAAGCACTACAATCTTCTTCCTTCCGTGCTGTAATGTTGCAAGAGCTTAAGTTGCCACCTCATTCTCACTGAGAATGCTTTTGGCTCTAACCGGCTATTCCCCCAACTGCCCACAGGTGGCTTATCTTTCCACACTGCCATTTTCTCCCACTGTCCCTCTCTACGGAATGTGAAAGGAGCGCAATGCATCAAAGTCAAGTCTTGAAAAGCCTTCTTCCCTTCTACCATCACTTGTCTGACATCATGAAAGCTTTAAAATTCTCATTCAAATCTCACTTTCAAGGTAGTCACCTCATATCAAGTAATTGTGGGGTCACACTGGTATCCTCTCACTAAGAACACTGCTATTTTTCTTTGAAAACATCTCTAATCCTGGGTGGTTAGAAAGAAATTTTGCATAGGCTACAAAAGAAATGGTTAATAGATGTCAAATTCAGAATAGTGTAATGGATGACCATGGGTTCAGTGAAGTGGGCCTGAGTTTGAACTCTCTTTTTACTACTTAGGAAGATCTGTAGCCTGGAGCAAGTTACAATAGATTAGTAATTCATGACTGACATTTGTAACCAAAGGGTAACATGTTTTATAAAATAATAATCTATCTTTCATAATTCAATGCTTTTGAAATCAGGGTGTATAAATAAACATCATCAACTGAAACTTGCCTGCAGTTTACCCCATTTGCTTCTAGCTGTTTCTAAGCTAATGGTGTAGTCTATAAATACCTGTGTCTAAAAATCAAAGCCATTGAAGTTAATAAAATGGCAAGGATGAAAACCTTGAAGCTTGGCTCTCTTCTGATCAGTGCCTTTTGGGCTAGCTCCTTCTATAATACCATTATTGCCTCCTGTGAAGGGCAAAAGCTAATTTCTCCTAGGTCATGCTTTTCCATTTGCATGGACGGAGCATGTGACTCACACAGGCTCATTTATTTGAGGATCACAGAACTTAAGCTGCTATTTCCTCATTTTCACAGGCAGCTGTCAGTGTCCTAGAAGGAACCCACTATGGTGTTCACAGGCCAGTGTCTCTAAACTGCAAAGTGGCTTTGCATTCTTTCTCTTAAAGAGGTCCCTATTGTATAAGACCTAAGCACCATAATATTTGGGTCACCCAAGTCACTAATGTGGTGTATTTTGTATTTGCAGTCCTCAGTGTACTTTTATTTTGTTGTGCTTTCTTGGCTTGTGATTCTGTTCCTCTTCACTGATACCTACTCTTGAGAAGGTATCTTTGATTTAACACTAATATCTTAGTGTGGAGTTCAACCAGGGTAGCTGTCATCTTGCTAGGTTGCTTAATATTTCACATAATATTCCTGAAATGAAATAAAATAGTGTTTTCTAAAACAGAATATCTGGTATTTACAAGCAAATTGCACTGTTATTTGGGGCCCAAAGACAACTCCCCTTTACCTCTACACACATGAATGACACACTTCTGCCATGCCTGTGTATAGACATAATTCACAGGGGTCTCTACATTAATTTCCTTATCTCCAGAACCACACTACGGAGTTAGCAGTTGACTAAACTTTCAATGTGAACGGCAAATGTTACTTCTTTGCTACTTTGATTTTATATTGGTCATCCATCCCCAGATCCTTTGTGTTTCCATCCCTCCAATATTTATTGAATATTTGCCAAATGCTACACACTGGGACAGTATAGAAAAGATTCAGCATTGTTAAATGATAGAATGAATTAAAGACTGATTTCATAAACACTGATTTTTATGGTGATAACTACATTCTTATCCTATTGATGTTTATATTTTAGTTTCTCTCACTAAAATTATCATTATTACCACTTTAATTATGCTTATATTTTGTCATCTTCAAAAGTAACTAAATTTGTTGATATGTTAAAAAGTGGACAGACTGAAAAACTTTAAGTTTCACTGAGAACAAAAATTTCTTTCTGTATGTTTATTAATTTACCAGAATTATTTATTTTCTACCTTACTTCCATGACCTTACATTTAAGATACATGAGAAGCAGTATAATATCATTGTATTTATTGAGACTTCAAAAGAGTTGACCTTTGTTGGAGAAGGGAGGTTGCTTGTTGGTTCCCGGCCGCCCTGCTAGCTTAGACCCAAAATAATCACACAGAAACTATATTACTTAAATCACTGCTTGGCCTATTAGCTCTAGCTTCTTATTGGCTAATTCTTACATATTAATTTAACCCATTTATATTAATCTGTGTATGGCCATGTGGCTTACTGGTTAAAGTTCCGGCGTCTGTCTCCAGTGGGGCTACAAGGTGGCATCTGACTCTGCCTTCTTTTCCTCACACATTCAGTTCTGTCTTTCACGCCTACCTAAATTCTGCCCAGCTATAGGTCCAAAGCCATTCTTTATTCATTAACCAATAAAAGCAACACATAGACAGAAGGATCTCCCACACCAGACCTTTATACAATAACATAGTAGATGATTAAAGATTGTTAACATCCATTGCCACTTATATATCTAGTCTATCAAGACCTTTTCATAATCAATTTCTGAGTAAACCCGTACTTCAGATATGGGATGTCTTGTTAAACTTAATTCCCATACTTCTCTTTCCTTCAGTGGCTCTCTCCTCTAATGTGGGTATGCTCTGTAATCTCTAAGGCATCCTTGTCTCTTCCAGTTACAGCTTCCCTCTTGCCTTGACTCCTGCCTCCAGGGGATACCACTGGTGAACAAATGGATCTGCTAAGATCATCAGTCTGGTATGCAATTCCACACGTGTCCTTCTTTCCTAAGGAAAAACACTCCTGGTGTTTTCCTCTCTCAGGTAGTGGTAACTTACTGGAAGGACAAACTGTGTGTGTGGCTGTTTCAGAGATCTGTGCTTCATGTAATGTTTAGCATTTTAAACTCAAATTAATTACTTAATAAAAATTAAAAGAAGTATAACAATAAGAATGATAATGGTCTTGGTATGGACCACATAAACCCTTCTACTTATCCACCCACCACATCTATCAGTGGCTCCCAAGTAGCTCCCAAAGGAGAACTGTATCAACTATAGGACTCCTCTTCCTTTAGGTGCTAACCTGCAGATCACTCCTCTGAAAGATTTCCCCTGGCTTCTCCTCTACATTGTCAGATGGATACGTGCCATGATGAGTTCCCATGTCACACTATCACAGCCATCATTGCACTTTATTATCAACATGCTTCATCAGCTGCTTCCCCACTGGACTAGAAGGTCTATGAGGACCAGCACCACATTAGTTTTGCTCATCACTGCATTATCAGAAGTCTAGAAAATTCTACAAATGGCACAAATAGTTGATAAATGAATGGAGAAGGATAGAAAGGAAGGAGGAAGAAATTAAATTTTCAAATATTGAGGAAGCCCACTATAGTTTATTTAATAATCAAACTACAGTCAGATGGACAGTACTTGTGGAAATACTTTCCTCCTGACTGGGATTTCACCAACTCCTTCCTGTGCTTATTGAATTGCTGAAAATAATATAAAAAGTGCTATTTCCTCCTCTGATTCCTCCAGGAGATGAAGACACAAATCACAGAGTTCAAATGAGTTAAGCCAAAGTGGTTCTTCTTGGTTCTTACGTCACTGTTTTGGAGCTAGCCCAGTTCTCTGCACTATACCATCTGCGTTGTGTCCTAAATGTCTCTCACTTTTCCCATTTGACCTGTCTCTGCATTGTGAGTCTCGATCTTTCCTTTGACTCACCTCCCAATACAGATAATTATTCTTGTTCTAATGGAAAGGAGTGTGTGCTCATCCAAAGGTGTGGGTTGTCCAGACATTTCACTGGTTTCCAAACGCATCATATAGATTTTCTTCTAACCTGATAATTCACTGAGTGCTGAGAAAACAGAATTCTTCTCTAAATGGCAGTCCAAATTTGGAAACCACAGCTGCTTTTAGCAATTGAGTCATTGCCTTTCAGGTGCCAAAAATATCACCTATTAAATTCTCCAGGGTTCAAAGACAGAGGAAAGAGAGAAAAGGCAAAGAACAAATGGAGAACAAAGATAGTATGGACTATTTCTAGTCACAAAAATTATTAAAATAAGTGCAATAACTAACAAAATAACAGCAATAGAAACTAGTGTTCAATATGAATTAACAGACCAGCTGTGTGTGACCGTCCTAACTTCCTTAAAAAGGAGGGAATGTAAATTTTTAGCATCTTCACTTTATAGGTAAAGAAATAAAGCCAAGATATTCTAGCTTTCAGTCCCAACTAAGGTGACAGCTGCCACCAGCTGAGTAAAAACAATTTCTGATTAATCTTATGTGACAATCTTGATGCATCTCATCCATCAAATCTTCCAGCTAAAAATTTTAGCTACCATGGGGCAGAGAAACATTGCTATGCTCTGTGCAAATCCCAGCTCCTCTGTTCCATCACATAATAAATGCTGTTCTTGCCGTGAAGTTTTGAAGTAATTGCTTATACAGTCATAGAACACCAGAATAGGGGCTGTGACTTGAACGGTCTCTCTGCTCTGGGTATGTTTTGTTCCTAATGGCTAAAAGGTGATGCCTGATCCTGCTGTAAGGCTAGCCCTCCCTTCCAGGAGTTCTCTACTTGTAGGTCCTTTCTCCTAAGGGAATCCACTATTCTTTCCTGAAGTAGAAGGCCACTTCAGGGGCATCAGGCACGTTTTAAAAGGTTTGAATCTCAATTTTCCATAGTTTTTGTTCTTTATCTAAAATTCGTGGGGCCCTATATAAACCAGGAAGTCAGTTTTGCTCTTTGGCTCCTTTAGTTCTGTGATGGTTAAGGGCTATGTAGTGGTAAAGGGGAGAGTGGAGATAGAATCCCTTCATCTCTGTTTAAACTTACACTCACCTGCTACCCTTAAAATCAGAATACAGTTAGAACCTTCTCTCTTGTCACAGTATTATTACTAATAACAATATTTTAATTAGGTTCAAAGCTAGAAGAATCCAAAATAAAGGTACTTGATTATCCTCCACATTATTGTAATACAAACACTTAGAAGGCCGTCTGAAGCATATTGCAGGAGAGAATTAACTTACAAGTAAAGGAATAAAAGAAAATTCCTTCTAGAGAGCAACACTTAAATTAGCACAGTGTGTCTAGAAAATTGTAACATTCTGTAGGTTGAGTTTCATTTGTTTTTGAGGCTGAGTCTCATTAGCCAAGGCTGGCTTCCAATTCATGCTCGTCTTGCCTCAGCTTCCAAGGACCTCGGTTATAGGCATGCACCACCATGATCAATAATAGGTTGATATTCTGTTGTACCAGGCAACATGTTTCAATGTAGTTAAATATTAAAACTTAAAACTGAATTCCTTGAGGCCACATCTTATTCTATTTTGTATCTCCAGTATCTGGCACTTTGCCCGGTGCTAGCAATACTTTCCACTAACTGTTGTCAAACAGAATGGCAGAAATATTTCAGATCATTTAGTTCCTCTTGCCTAATAGAAGGCAGTTATAGAAAGAGGTTCTGGCCAATATCCCTGGTCCCATGGTGATTACACTGGGATACAGAAACTCAGAAGTCTTGAGAGTTCTCAGGTTCTAACACTCCCCAAGAACAAGTGAGCATGGAGGTTGTATGTTATTTGAGTATGACATTAGTATGAGAATATAAAGAAGGTTCAGATTTCCACTTTAGTTCTCAATGGTGCTTTTCTGTGATAGCTTCAAATAGAATTTTCTTTCAGAGATGGTTTTAAACATGAACCTTTCATTTGTCTACTTATTCATTCATCCAGCATTTACAAAGGGACTACTTGTTGAGAAGTGTTTTATCTGTTCAAAAGAATAGCTGAGTGCAAATTTCTGGAAAAGAACCTTACCGGACGGCAGAAGACATTGTATTTTGATGAGATCCAGTGGAAATTGTAGACAACAGATCCTCATTATTTAGAATGAATAAATCTAGTATATCTCAAAATGTGACCCTATGACATGTAATACACAAAATCAGTAGACAGATGCCTATTCAAGGCAGAGTTCTCAGATCTACTAAACCAGAGTTTCAGGAACAAGACGGAACACATTACTATGAGCAGCATTAGTAATCTTGATTGGTCTGCCTGGAAAGACCTACATGCAATTGCTTAATATGATTTAGTTTCCTCTTCCTTTTTAGAAAAGTCAACTCCTACATGGCTGATTCTAGGATACTAAGAACGATATAAATATGGATCAGAATCATTAGCTCTCAAAACCAAGACTTCAATGAGCATGAGCAATGATTATCTCCTTAAACTAGCCCCAAGTGAATCCCTAGGAAAAGAAACAAGCAAACTTGACATTGAAGAATCCCTTTAAATAAAGAGTTTCACTTAAATTTAAATGTAGGACAAAGTTGGATGGATGAAGAAAATGTCCTTTTTTATTGTTTGTTTTAACTAGCCTTTAATATGATTCCCATGTGGCATTTTTATTCTTTGAATTTTACTTTTTGTTTTAATTATTTTATAACAACTGCATATAGTCATAGGATACTGTTCACTATTTCAGTTTTTATAATGAGGATCTTTACCTCTTCATTATTTCTTTACATTCAGAGCCACTGAGCTTCCTTCCAGGCATTGATAAGCTATGTCACTGTGACTAGCTACCTTGCTATGCTGGAGATATGAATGCATTTCCGACCATTCACTGTGTTACGATTTTATCCCTCTTCTCTATTCGTTCCCTTCTCTTCTCTTCTAGCTTCTGCCATTTTCTAGTTTGAGTGAATTTTTTACCTTTTCCACAGGGAAGGGAACATGCAGTATTTGTCTTTCTCTAGTTCAACTTTGCTGAAAATGACAGAATTTCATTCTTCATTGTATAAGAAACCTTACACTATTTCTTTATCCATTTATCCACCGATAGATAACTTGGTTGATTCTCTATCTCAGTTATTTCCAACAGTGCTGCAGGAAGTCTGGGAGCGCAAGTAGCTCTTTGATATGATGGCATTCTTTGGTTGTATAGTTCTTTGCCTGGTTTTTTAGACATTTCTGCACTATTCTGTATAGTTCTTTGTCTGGTTTTTTAGACATTTCTGCACTATTCTGTATAGTTCTTTGCCTGGTTTTTTAGACATTTCTGCACTATTCCTTACCCATGAAATCATTTGTTAGAACAGCTCTAGATCTTGGTGTGACAAATATAAACTCTTCTAACTGAGAAAAACAATAATGACCCACAAGCATCACTGAAAAAGGGGACATGGCCACGTCCATCTGGAATCTTTTCCTACCCTTGTTCCCACAGCACTAAATTCCAGTTGAAACCATGTGACCTTTTCCTTGTCATTCTTCCAAACATATCAGCCCACAGATAATTTTACTCACTTTCTGAATTTTCCTAATCTGGTCAGAGAGTGTGTCTAAGAGACGAGTTTTCAGGAAGTCCATCACCTTGACCACCCGGCCATCAATGTAGCAACTGGAATAAAAATAAAATAAGAGTCAGATAAAATCCTAACGTGGGGACTAGAAATATACTTCCTTTCACAGAAGTCTCTGACTCCTGAGGACACAGCCTAGGATTATACCTGAGCTTCCATATCCAGATTGGTTTTGACTTGGTACTTTTCAAGCAAATAATATACTTTTTATTTTCTCCATGTCCAATTCCATTTGCCAGCTACCATGACTTTTTTCAGCCTTGCTCAGGTAAGCACCCATTTCTTGCTCTCTGGGAATGGACAGATATTTCATAATCCAAATTGGGTAATTGGGGGAAAGTACTTTTTCTCTTGGGAAAGGGACTTAGCCTTCAATCTCATGGCTGTCTCTATCTTTACCTTAAAGCAATAAAGGCATGGGAGAGTTTCAAAGGAACACCCACACATTTGCTAGATTTCTACTTTTAAATAAGAAAATAAACAACAGAGCAGCATTCTGATGCAGTGCAGTCTCAATGACCTTATATGAGTGAATGAGAGAGAAAAGGAACAAATGCGAAGAAACCCACACATCAGCCCCAAGCTCTCTCCTGAAACAACAGGGCTGCTGCTCATTTGTTTTACTTCAGCCTGGTTTTCATTAGTAGCTTAAGGAAATCATCAAGCTGCATTGACACTGTTGTGAACATTTGACCAAACAGGCTCATCCCACCTTATGCGGTCCTCTTTTCTGAACCACTTATTCTGAAAACTAAGCAGACACAAGCTCTGGGTTAGGTGACCTTCATTACCTAGAACCCTGCCTTACTACTACATTGGTAAAACCTGGAATAAATGAAAATTTAAGTGCTTATGATTCCCATATGCCTAGCCTAATCCACTGAAGTCTCATTGGTTGATAACTAAAGATGATAGATTTTCTTTCATTTGAAATAAAAGATCTACCCACCAGTGCACACAGACCTCCATGAAAGCCCTTCTTAGTGTGAATCCCCATTACAGCACATGCTCCATGGAATGGGCAGACTTAAAAACCTGATATTAAAAAGAGGAGCTCCGGTTGAGGGAAGGGAAGGAGACAGGTCTTACTCAACCTCCTATTGGCCCCCTTCACCACCGTAAGATATTCCAAAGAACCCGATGTTTAAATGACTGACATGTTAAAAAAAACAACAACAACAACAAACTAACAAAACCCCAGAGACATTTGAGTTCAGATACGTGATTTCTACAGACCTCAGTTTTAGCATATTTATTTATTTATTTATTTATTTATTTAGATTTTTGAGACAGGGTTTCTCTGTAGTTTTTGGTGCCTGTCCTGGAACTAGCTCTTGTAGACCAGGCTGGCCTCGAACTCATAGAGATCTGCCTGCCTTTGCCTCCCAAGTGCTGGGATTAAAGGCGTGCGCCACCACCGCCCGGCCTGTTTTAGCATATTTAAATTAAAATTTTTATCTGTCTATCTATCTATCTATCTATCTATCTATCTATCTATCTATCTTCCTACCTGTCTGCCTATTTATCATCTATCTATCCACCTACCTACTTACCTACCCACCCACCACCTACCGTTTGCCTACCTACCTGCTTATCTATCATCTATCTAGTTTTTGTTTGCATGTTTGTTTTTGAGACAAGGGCTCACTTTGTAGTCTAGACTGTCCTAGAACCCACTATGAAGCTCAGGCTAGCCTTGAACTATGGCCTTCCTCCTGTTTTAACCTACTAAGTTTCAGAATTTCAGATGTGTGCCTCCATGTTTGGTAGTTTTCTTATTAATTAAAGAGGGGTGGCATATCTGCTCCCTGGGATTAATTTCAAATCAAGGAGATTATGAACCTAAGGTGCCTAGCACACAGCAGGCACACAGCAGGCACATAGTAGGCACACAAAAGCTTTTCTTGTTTTCTAACCTTTTCAAGTTCAGTTCAGACATAGGAGACTGGTTGGTAAAATTATGTACGAACAAAGAATCCTAAAAAGTAGAATGCTGTCAGAGGATATGTACTTAGATTTTGTGTGTGGTTACTTACATAATGGAATAAAAGAATAATATGACATTTTACATCATCTCTTGTTCAAACTCACGTTCAACAAACATTTATTATGTATAACACAGTTTCAGTTCTGGCCACTGCCTTAACATTTCATAACCTTTTGTTGCTAGTATTTCATTATTACCATCTTTATTTTTTTTAAAACAAGTTGAGCTTGATCATGCATTACATGAAAAATGGGCATATAGGAGTGGGATCGTTAAAATTAAAGCCAAGCAAGCTGTGCACTGCTGTTCTAATACACAGCTGAAGAAATGACCACTTCCATGCTGACAAGTCTTATGACAAACAGAGAGCTCTAATTGTTCTCATCATAGTCAAGCAAGTATATTGCAGTTTCTCCTTCTCTTTACGTTTATTTCCCAGTAACTATGAGAACAATTGGTGTTTATAATTTGCTGGCAACACATATAGTTTAATAGTTATTGAGATAAAGATGCCAGATGTCATTTTTCAGTTCTCCACAAATATTTAGACTAACCCATCTGATCTATGGTCCCTTCATTATTTTCCTCTTTTCTTTTATTCCTTTGTACAAGTTACGTAGAACTTAGAATTAAAAACCCTGACTCAATATGCTTTGCCACTTTCTACCCACATGATATTTGATCCACCCACATTTTTCCAAGTTGGCATAAAAAGTGATGGATTTACTTCTAACATTTCATACACATGTATCTGGGTTTCTCTTTCTATAAGAGGAGTTAAAAAATTAAAGCCTGGAGCCGGCAAGATGGCTCAGTGGGCAAAGAAGCTTGCCACAAAAGCCTGATGGCCTCAGTTTGCTTCATGAGGCCTACCTCTGACTTCCACATGGATGGGCTCTTCCTCTCGCTACCCTACTCCCCACCCCCACGTGTGTCTCTCTCTCACACACACACCCACATGAAATAAATAAAAATGCAACAAAAATTAAAAACTTAAGCCTCTATTACTTTTACAGGGTTGCTATGGTGGACAAGTAAGGAAAAATACTTGACCCAGAGCCTAGCATATCGAAGGTATCCAATAGTCAAATAGACTCTGTCAGGTTACTTCAAGGTTCAAGGTAGCAGAGATTTGACTGGAAGGCTGTGGGCTGGGGTTAAGGGAAGCCTCTTTTGAGAGACGAACACACCTGTCCACTACTAGATTTGAAGAAGGAAAATAAGTATCAGTAAAGGCAAACTCTGGACTCCTTGAAGGTGGGAAGGGAGAAACATGCTCCATATTACTGCTCGCTCGGTGACTGATATTCTCTGTGTCTGGACCCAGAAATAGCACTTTTCCTCCTTCACTTGGCATAGGAGTAGGTGCTCCACTAGAAACTTTAACCTAAGCTTTTCTGAGCCCATCGTTGACCCCATTTTTAACCTAACAAGCTGGATCCAATTATTCTCAGTTGTTCCATGGCTACTCCTGAAAATTGAATTTGAACTGGCGTGGGAAGAGCTACAGGCAGAGAAACTAGTGGACAAGGTTACCTTGACAGTGTGGGAAAGAAGTGATGTGGCTCCACACAAGGGAGGGCATAGAAGGAACGCAAGTAACAGGCTGCAATGAAAACACTCAGTATTTCTTTATGGGGTGACAAACCAAGGCATGGAGTAAACGATGACCATGAGCTAAAGAGAGAGAGAGAGGGGAGCCTTGGAGAACATTATACTGAGGACATTTCGGCATTAGAGTTGGGCCACCGCTTGTCAAGAGAGATGAAAGATGCTGTTTGAGATATTAAATACACAGAGAATGTTAAGGAGGATATGCAGAGCAGATAGAGATAGCAGAAAATCAAGATGGGCAATGTTGACCTCATCTCTTCTTCAGCTGAAAGTCATGAGTAAAACTATGGTAATAAATGAGGTTGCGAAACAAATAAGGGAAGGTCATAGAATGTCAAAGACCCTTTAAAGTACTTCTCAAATACAGCCCTGGGCATTGCCTGCACCTCTGACCCAAGGAAGGAACCAAATCCATTTACTGCCCTAAGCAAAACAGTACCTTTCTAACAACCTCAGTCTGAATCTAATTTATATTTGGATGTCAAAGGACTCCTCATATTAGACTGAGAATTTCAGCAATTTTCATTTGCAACTTAAATTCACTTTTGTCTTAAGCTATTGAAACAGGAACTTTGGTCACAAAAATTTGGGACCATTCTGAAGAGAGGGAACGGAAATCAATTAATAACAGAGCAGGGACTGAATAACCCTGAAGCCTCTTTTATTATACTTTATTTTCTAATGTTAGACAGGATCTTGTTTTAATCAAGTCTAGTCTAGAATAATTCACTGTGTATCATAAGTTGGCCTCAACTCACAAAGAGCCTCCTGTCTGAGCCAATTGAAGGCACTTGAGTACCAGCAACACCTCTCCATAGTGTCACAGTTAGAGACAATATATAGACATAATATAGACACAGATGAGGTATGAAGGAAGCAAAGCAGTCGTGCTCACCAGTAGGTTACTGAATCATGATGATGAGGGCCATTTATTTATTACTCACTAAGTTATAGTCCCAGCTCCAAAGATACTGATTTCTAAGAAAGACTAGGTAAAAGGAAACCAGTCTAGATTGTGATAATTTTTCAGTTAGTTGGGGGCAACTCTCTTCCCTTCTGTCTTTTGCCCTCAGAAGATCATGATGATTCTTAGCTACCCATCAGTCTCCACAGCGTTACTTAATTTAGCGATGGTAGCAGAGGATTCTGAAGACAGATATGTCAAGAAGAAAGCAACTGGTGGTGGGAGAGCAAAGGAACTCTCCAATTAGAGAAACTCTAGAAACTTCTGTATAAATGCCAGCAGGGTGATTTTAGAATCCCCTACAGTAACGCTTTTATAAACCCCAAATTCTCTAAGGTCACACAAAGAAATGAGTCACTTAACTGATGGGTGCAGTCAGGAAGACTGTGCTGAAATAAGCTTTTCATAACTATTGCAACAGTTGAAACACTCAGGCATGATCAGAATAGTTTGTCTTGCTTGATGGCAGCTCTTGTCATTCTTGTCTCTAGACTAGCAGGTCACACCAATCATGGTAAGAATGGCTGGTTATTCAAAGCAAATGGATCCTCTTATGAATTTATTCACTAATTTTCTTACATATTTAAATAAAAGCTAAGATTTTATTTACTATATATCTTATTTTTAAAAGCACTATCTTTTTATTATAAGAGAAATAGATGCAAATTAAAAATAAGCACAAACAAAATAGAAGTATAAAATGAGGAGTCACTTAAGAGACCAACACTGTGAACCATTGTTCACATTTTGATAAATATTCTCCCGGAGTTTCTCCTCGTTAGTGCACATGAAATTTCCTATAATGTACTGAGTAAAAACTATTCTACATTCTATTGAACTAGCATATAGATTTAAACTTGCCCTATCTAAGACACCCAAGTCATCTCACAGAGATATTGTTCAAAACATTTTGCTTTGGTTTTCCCTCTAGCTTGACCATGTATGGAGAGATACCCTGCTATCCAGCTGCAGCTCCAGTGTCTTCCGCCTACCTCTTTCCCTATATTCAAGATTCAGTTTTAGGGCTGTGTTACAATTAGCCACTTATGCCCATTAGCTTCTTAAAACGTTTAATGAAGAGAGTTTGTTGGCTCCAGGGGCAGCTGGTTTTGTTTACCTGTCCCTTTACTTTAAGAGGAAAAACCTTTGCCCCTTATTATCTGACCCCTTCTTTTATTTCACATAATTGCATTAGGGCTGACTTCCCAATGCTCAGGAATTTCCGGACCTTTTTCTGCTGCCTGCTGCTTTCAAGGAGGAGGGGTAGTCTACTCAAAATTTTAACACCCAGCCTGCTGACTGGGCAGGTAATTCCATAAAACTGGAGCCTTTCCCTCCAAATGGGGAGAATCTTAAAAAAATCATTAGAGCAACCCTGTTGACCTGTGAAATCTAGTTTGACCCCAGGAAGCCAAACAGAGGAGAAGGCTGATTGGAGACCCTATAGAGCTGTGTAAGTGTGCTTGCCCCTCCTCCCCAGGGCCTCACTCTGGGCTCCTGCAGAGGCACCTCTTTGCACTTGTCATAGGGTTTGATTTTGAGGCGGCACCATTCCTCATCTTCTTTGCAGTGTGTCAAACTTCCTATCCTGTGTCTAAAATTATTTAGAGCAGGAAAGCTTGAAAAAAGAGAATACTGTTACAAAGAAAGACTCTAGGCAATAAAATGCTTTTTGAGCTTTCTTAAACTTGTTTGAATAATTCCATGCATAAATTATTCAACAGAGTAAAATATTACAGTTAAGGGATTTAAGTTTGTACTATGAAAAAAATAAAGAAAATTACTATTTGCTTTATTTGCACAAGGCTAAGATTATGGACATCCCACTGGCACACAATGAACACTCAAAAATATACTCAACAAAATAATGAGTGACTGCATGATTCAATCAATGGTGAGTCAAAGACACAGATCTGAGGCTGAAGGGTCTCAGGGCTAAGCACACCATTCCTAATCTGCCCCTCTCAGTAACTCCTTGCAGATTTTGGATCCTGAGCTAAAAGTGTAGTGGAGAGACACTGTGTCTTGGCAGGAGCTCAAACAGCTGGACCTTGATCCCAGCAGTGCTGGGGAGAGTATGCAGGAAGCTGGAAAAGGAACGGGTGGGAAAGTCCTACATAGTCTAGCTATGGAACTGGGCTCTGAAGAGGCCCACTCCAGGGATTTGCAGTTATAACAGGCAATGGCACTGAGCTTGAGGGCAGGAAGGCATCCAGGTGTTTTATGTCTGAAAACTGATTGTGGGGTCATCCTTGCAACGAGATCAAATGCACAAAATATAAAATTAGGCTCAAAAGTAAATATTTATATAGAATGACAAAATAAATGACGACAAGCCCCCAGAAGTTGAAGATCTATCTTCTTTCTGTCTCTAGTCTTATCCCTTTCCCCATTTCCTCTAGTTCCCTTTCTCCTGCTCTTTAGGCAATTTACTAAAATGTATACACAGAAATACTTCCTGATAGCACCCTTTAGAAAAGCCTAGCAATGCTCAATAACTCCTAGAAGTCAAGGAAACCAATTCTAGAAAAGGCTAGTTGTTATTCCTTTGGCTCTGGTCCCTTTAAGGGCAAGCCACACCCACTTCCAGCCACTTTTGACCTCCTGGTCGCCATCTTAACTCTCTTTCTTCTGTCTCTGTCTCTCGGCGTGTGTGCACATGTGTCTCTCTCTGTCTCTATGTTTTTATGTCTCTATGTCTCTCTATCTCTGTCTCTCTGTCTCTCTGCCTCTTCTTTAAGTAATAAATGTTTAGCTTTACATATAGTCTTATGTTTACTTACTCTGCCATCTGCCGCACCCTCCCGCCTGACTCACCCGGCCTCATGGCGGGACCAGCCTGCCACCCTGGAGATCTTGCAGGGACCCACAGCTGTCCTTGTCGGACTAGAGGCTGCTCTGCAAGCCTGACAGGGAACATGCCAGCATTAAACAACACTAGTAGTTAGAACCATTACCTTACTGGTAAACCTAACAGTGGGGTATCTGTAGGAGGAATTGCTGGGCCTAAGATGCCAGAGCATACCATGGACATGCAGTATTTTTAAAAAGTCTCTTTATTCTTGAGAATTTCATATATGTATGCAATGAAATATGATCACTAAGATGTGTTGGCCCCTGCATCTTGCAATACCAACCTACCTACCAAGGTTTGCTCACTGGTAAAATAGTGGTACAGTTGTTATAGGTGTATAACTGATTTCTGGCTGGAGGTGACAGCACCTACCATGGAAAATTAGACACTAGAATATGGATAGAATTTTCATATTCATGTATTGGAATAATTAATATTTTGAAAAATAGAACAACAGAACTAGTTTATAAATGTAACGCAATCCCCATTAAAATTCCAATGACATTCTTCACACTGAAAAAATAAAAAAAATTCATACAGAAATCCACAATATCTCAAAAAGGTAAAGTAATTCTAAACAAAAATAATAATGCTAGATATCAGAATTATCTGACCTCAAATTATACTATAGAACCACAGTGACAGACCACATGGAACTGGTGCAAAAGCAGACATGCAGACCAATGAAAGAGCAGACAGAGGACCCAGAAGTAAACTTATATAGCTGTAGACATCTAAATTTTGACAAAGATGCCAAAACATACATTCGAGATAAGACAGCCTTTTCAATAAATAGTGTTGGGGAAACTAGACATTCACTTTCTGAAAAACGAAATTAAAAACCTATCTCTAACTCTGGGGAAAAATCAACTTAAAATGGATCAAGGACTTTAATATAAGGTGTTGAAATAGCTAGAAAAGCATAAAGAAAATACTTTAAGATAGAGGCAGATTCAAGATCTTTCAGGAAAGGAAGCAACTCTAAGAACTAACTAGTCAGATTACATAAAAGTAAAAAGATTCTTCATAACAAAGGAAATAATCACCAGTGTGAAGCCTGAGGATGGGAGCCTATAGGATGGGAAAAAGCCTTCTTTGTTGTTTCTCAAAAGGGTTTAATGGTTGTATGCAAAGAACTATGTGAGGCCGAGATAGGAACAGCTGGTAAAGCAGCTGCCATACAAGCCTGAGGGCCTGCTTTTGGACCCTGAGCATCCACGGCAAAACTGGGTGTAGTGCTGCATGTCTGTGGAGGCAGGAACAAGAAGATCTCTGAGTGTGTTGCCAACTAGTATTGTTAATCTGGTGAGCTCCAGGATCAAAGAGAAATCTTGTCTCAAAAGATAAGGTGAAGAGGGATAGAGGAGAATACTGCAGCAATTTCTGGCCTCCACAGGCATTTGCACACAACATACACACAATAAATAAGCAATAACTATAAAAATAAAATACTATCTTTCCCCCGAAAAACTCCTTTCAATCAACAAATGGACTGATGAACGGTGTGGCAACTCTTGAATCAAGAAACACAAATGACAAATACATTTTTTTAAAAAAAGTGTTTAATATCTTCTTAGCCAATAATAAATGCCAATTAAAACTACTTTGATAGTCTATCTCATCCCAATAGGAATGGCTAATATCAAGAAGACAAAGGACAAAAACATGCTAGGGAGAATGTAGAGAAAGAAGAATCCTCATTTGTTGCTTAGACATGTAATTTGGTGCAGTCATCATTGAAATCATTTTGGAGATTCTTCCAAAACTTGGTATTAGAGAAAACACATGACCCAGTTTTACCCCCCCACCAGGCTTACAGTGGAAACACCCGAAGTCTTGCCATAGAGATGCTGCATACTCGTGTTTACTACTGCACTATCTATAACAGCCAAGAAATAGAGTCAGCCTAGATGGATGGATCAAGAAAATGTGGTATATAGCACAGTAGAATTTTACTGAGTTATAAAGAAAAATGAAATCATAATATTCACCAGTAAGCAAAATAAAACAGATTCATAAAGACAAATACTGCATGCTTTTCCTCTTACAGGATTCCTAGATTTTAATTTGTAGGTATGCATTGTGCTTGTATGTGTGTGAGTGTAAATGTCATGTAAGTAGAAAGACAACCATGAACAGAAAAAAGGGAGATCTTGTTAGAGGGGAGAGGAAGTGGAATACAAGTGATCTGAAAGTTGGGGCTGCAGGACAGAAAGGAACCAATAGGAAGGCATTCAGACAGAACACAGGAGAGAGATTGGGAGGCCAACAGGAACGAAGCACTATGAAAATGCCATAATGAAACCAATTACTTTGAATGCCAACCTAAAAAATTAAAATATAATATAAAACAAAATAAAAACCAAAGTTAAATGAAAATGAAAATTACATATATGTAATATCTCCATATTCATGTAGTTTTATATAAATTAAAGCTACATGATTTGTATAACTTTTCAAACATGCAAGCAATACTATATGTGGTTTAGAGATTCACATGTACATAGTAAAAACATTAAATGTGAAATTCAAAATGTCATTGTTTTTTACCGCTGAGTAGTACTCTAATGCGTATATATTCCACACTTTCTTTATCCATTCTTCCATTGAGGGGCATCTAGGTTGTTTCCAGGTTCTGGCTATTACAAATAATGCTGCTATGAACATAGCTGAACAAATGCTTTTGTAGTATGATAGGGCATCTCTTGAGTACATTCCCAAGAGTGGTATTGCTGGATCTTGGGGTAGGTTGATCCCGAATTTCCTGAGAAACCGCCACACTGATTTCCAAAGTGGTTGCACAAGTTTGCATTCCCACCAGCAATGGATGAGTTCCACTTACTCTACATCCTCTCCAGCAAAGGCTATCATTGGTGTTTTTGATTTTAACCATTCTGACAGGTGTAAGATGGTATCTCAAAGTTGTTTTGATTTGCATTTCCCTGATCGCTAAAGAGGTTGAGCATGACCCTGAGTGAGGTAACTCAGACCCAAAAAGATGAATATGGTATGTACTTATTCATAAGTGGATTCTAGCCATAATTAAAGGACATTGAGCCTATAATTCGTGATCCTAGAGAAGCTAAATAAGAAGGTGAACCCAAAGAAAAACATATAGTTATCCTCCTGGATATTGGAAGTAGACAAGATTGCCAGACAAAAATTGAGAGATTGGGGGTGGGGGTAGGGGTGGAGTGGGGGTAAGGGGAGATGGAGAGAGAGAAGTGAGAAGGGGAGGATGGGAAGAGCTTGGGGAAATGGGACGATTGGGATGGAGGAAGGATGGATATGGGAGCAGGGAAGTATATATCTTAATTAAGGGAGCCATTTTAGGATTGGCAAAAGACTTGACTCTAGAGGGGTTCCCAGGTGTCCAAGGAGATGTCCCCAGTTTGTTCCTTGGGAAGCTGAGGAGAGGGCGACTGAACTGGCTCTATCCTATAGCCACATTGATGAATATTTTGCATATCACCATAGAACCTTCATCTGGCGATGGATGGAGATAAAGACAGAGACCCACATTGGAGCACTGGACTGAGCTCCCAAGGTCCAAATGAGGAGCAGAAGGAGGGAGAACATGAGCAATGAAGTCAGGACCGCGAGGGGTGCACCCACCCACTGAGACGGCCGGGCTGATCTAATGGGAGATCACCAAGGCCAGCTGGACTGGGACTGATGGAGCATGTGATTAAACTGGACTCTCTGAACGTGGCTGACAGTGAGGGCTGACTGAGAAGCCAAGGACAATGGCACTGTGTTTTGATTCTACTGCATGTACTGGCTTTGTGGGAGCCTAGTCTGTTTGGATGCTCACCTTCCTAGACCTGGATGGAGGGGGGAGGACCTTGGACTTCCCACAGGGCAGGGAACCCTGACTGCTCTTTGAACTGGAGAGGAAGTGGGGGGAAGGGGAGGGAAATGGGAGGAGGTGGAAATTTTTAATAAAAATAAAAATAAGTAAGTTAATTCATTAAAAAACATTAAATGTGTGCTAGAAGCATGCAATCTGAGATTATTCAGTTATATGTCTGGGAAAATAGTGATGCCAAACTGGGAAACAAGTACACTTCTCTTTTATATTTAAATGATTTGTTTCACATAAAATATCATAAGCAAAACGAAAATAAAAATGATGCTTATCAACTATAAATGGTGGATAATAAGAACTAATATCTAATTCTGCTTCCATTTTTTATTTTATCAAGGTTTGTATAACAGGAATCTTATCTTCCTTCGTCCTCAGAAAGAGAGAAAATGTACACACAAGAACTTTTAAAAAATAAAGAAAATAAGGAGACTTATCCTGGCCAACACAAACAGAAATCATTCAGGAAAACAGCCCCGCGGACAAAGGTGGAGAAGTGGGTGGACAGCAGGTTGCAGCATCCTCTTTTCTGGGAGACTACATGGGACGAAACTTGCCTGAGTTTATGAGGCTACGAGTGTGAAAATCAGTCTTCTTTCATTTAAAATACGACTGTATCACTACTGAAACTAAACTGTATTACCTGCTATAGATTTCTTCTCAGTTCCCAGAGCAAGTCGTGGGTAATTGTCTGAATGAAGACAGACCTTGCTCTGGTGAAGCAACCAAATTGCATTTCAGTGGGCAGAAAAATAGTCATGGCTTGTGAGTGTGTGTGTGTGTGTGTGTGTGTGTGTGTGTGTGTGTGTGTGTGTGTGTGTTTGATTCTGGAGGGGTTTCTGGCAGTTTTTTTTTCCACTGCAAATTTATTCTCCAAGTTTAATGACAGTATTAAAGCTTTATAAAGTAGATAAAGGTACTAAGCTGATGCCTGAGTTTCCTTTTCTAGTTGTGGTATTTCTCCCTTAGAACCAGAAGGGACTATACGATTTCAAGGGCCTTCTCATCTATAGGCATGCAAACCCTGAGATAAAATTATTGGTTTGTCATAAAAGTCATCACTAAGCTTCCTTCCAATACTTCTGGAAAAAAAAAAAACAAGTTTTACCTCTAAATCTAGCCCACTACCACTAAAGAGCTGATGTTGCTGGGTACCACAGTCTCTCCTGGTCACAGGAGTGCCATTGGCAAGAGGAGCCCATGGTAACACAGAGGCATCTATTGGCAATGGGATGTGTCTCGGCACTTCAGCTTCTTCGTGAGGTGCCTGTGTACTATGGATGAGGTTCCAGCCTGATGATTTTGGCACTTTGTGCTTCCTTATAATAAATGATAATGTAACCAAAAACCCGAAGACAGCGCTACTGAGGGTTGTGACATCAGACACTGGAAATAACTTTCACAAGCAAACCCTATCTTCTGTTCATACAGAACCCACTGTGCTTGATAAGCACCTTTTCGTTTGTATGTTTACTGATTCTTAGCACCTTCCCGAATGAAGATCTGTTCTTCAGATCTCTTCCAGAGGAGAATCCGAAATGCAAGCTAAGAGTAAAAAGGACTGGCACTAGAGGCTAAAGCTCATCTCAAGACCTCTACCTTGAATTTAAAATGATTACCATTCCTTGGTCCCTCCTCTCACAGACACAGCTTTTCTGCCTGATTTGTGAGTCTGTCTGGCACAGAACACGATGTACTAGAACAAGAATCAACAGCATAAGATGAAATGTAGCTGAAGCAGCGAAGGTAATGGGCAATGATTATATCCTCCAAAGGAAGCAAAAAGGAAGGATGTTATGGCAGCTTGATGAAACCTGGACTAACAAAGTCTCCAAGGATTTCGGTCTACAAGAAAAAGGCACAGTTCAGTGATTTCCAAATCTGCATTTTATCAGAATTGCGTAGGACTACTTTCAGCTTTAGTTTTAGTTTGCAAATAGCTAATAGATTCACATTGCTCAGAAATCAAAAGGAAAAAAAAATCAAAAATAGGTAAAAAAAAACAGGTTAATTTAAGTTATAAGAGCTAGCAAGAAATAAATCTGGCATTTATAGCTAATACGAAATATCTATGTCATGATTTGGGAGCTGGTTGGTGTCTCAAAAGAAAGTCTTCTACATTTGGTGTTCCAGCATGGTGCTGGAATTTCCATATAGGTTCTGAAAAAATAACCAGTACGGTAAGTAGAAGCAGCAAGCTAAGTAAAAAAAATGCCTGTCATGGTGCAGGCACCAACTTCCTAGAACTGGGGTGGTTAAATGCAATTGCCTGTAAAATGCAGCTTCAGACTGGGGTCTCACACTTAGGCTTGGCTTTCATAGATCAGAAAAGGGGGAAGATCCAGCCACCAGATCTGCCAGTGTAGGGCCTAGCCACCACCTCTTAGTAGGTTAAAGTTTGGCTCACTTAACAGAGAATGTTGCAAGTTCACAGTTGCAGGCACTTAGTAAAGCAGGTTCAGATGGTGAAAAAAAAATAATAAAACCTCTAACAGGTTTACAGTGTGTTTAAAAATGTGTGTAGGTTTAAGAAAAAAGAAGAAAATGGGTATAGACAGTCATAGAAAAAAGTTTAAAAATAGTAAGGCCTTTAAAGAAAGAGTAAAGTAACATAAAAAGGATAAGCCATGTAAAGATGGGAAATAAATAGGGAGTCTGTATGGTGTGCTGTTGACTTTGAATTTTTTGAATGCTGATGAGTCAACAGCAGCTGCTGAGAGACATGGGTTTGTAAAAAGAACTACAGAATTAAACCAGCCTAGATACTTTAGGGATGCCTTAACTTCAAACTAAAAGTCAGAAAATGTACTGTGTTGGGAAAAAGATTATGCTTTTGTTTCCACAGGAAACGAAAGGCTATGGATTCCTTCAAGGTTGATAGAGATCAGGTTTGATTGCAGGTGACCTCCTGAAAATCTTAGCTACGGATATAAAGAAATAAACCCAGAAAAGCTACAAGACAGATTTTACATGCTCAAACATGAAACAGAAAAAAGATCATCTTTGGCTGGTTTGTGTACAATGCCAAGTTCATACTTGTGTTAATGCAGATATGTTACCTTTGAAAGTTTATGTGTTTTCAAAGTGAGGGGAACAGCTACCAGTGTAAACGGGTGGCCCAGGTGATTCAGCCTTTCAGAGTGCCTCAGTTTCAGATTCCTTAGAGTTCTGCATCTGGAACAGCTTCAAGGCTGCTGGATGAGAAGGTCCAGCCTCAGATTATTCCAGCCAGAACTTCAGATAAGCCTTGCACTTTCCCATAACATAGAGAGTAGTCAACAAATGATATAGCTAGCTCTCCCAGGACTTGACCATTATCTCAATTTTCTCAGGTTTCCTAAAGATGTAGTCATCCACAGACAACAGGAAGCCATTTAGAGAATACAATACCCACATTCCCAAGAGGTGGGATGGGTGTTTTTTGGTTGTTTGGTGAGTTATGGATGTTTGTCGTTGTCTACGGGGTAATATGGGAATATAGGATCAAAAGACAACTATTAATCTCAAACATTTTACTTTGGTAGGGATTTTGTATAGTGATACAAATTTAAGGTTATTTTTTTTATCATAGCATACTGTATATATGTCTCTATTTTTTGTTTAAGGGATTTTTGTATATTGATACAAAATTAAGATTATTTTTTGTTAAAACATACTGAGTAGAGGATTCATAAAATCTGGGTAGATCATGATATTATACACTGTCTCTTTGCCATGTCTTGAACCCAAATTCAAGCAAATAGCAGTCCCAGTAAAAACATATGATCAAAAAGAAGTTGGTTTGCAGGCAGTTATATTGTTCTTTGTATCATTTCCAATTCTTTCAATAGTGTTTATTTTTGTACTAATCATGTATTAAACATTGACCAAAGCAAAGAAGGGACTATGAAGGACTCTTCTTTGTCCCAACACCCATAAATCTTTCTTTTCTCTCTTAAACACAAACAAACTAATTTATAATTTTATGAATGTTTTATATGCTCTAGTTAAAAGGTATTTTGAAAAATGAGTACTTGGAGGACTGGGGATTGCTATGTTCAGTATGAAGGCAAGAGGAAGGATGCTCAATCTTGGTCTTCAACACAGGGTTCTTGTAAACTTAAAAGGGAATCACTGAGGTCTTGACTGTGATAGAAAAAAACAGATCTGGGAAATTGCTTCTGATTTTAAGGGGTTTCTTGTGAACTCTGAGCTGGTAGCTTATTCATTCCTGAGGCTGAGTCAGTTGGTTTCTTTCACATTGAAAATGCAGCTGGTGGTGATGCTCCCATATGTTCCTTTCCTGAAGAGAGTCTCTGTGACCGCCACACACAAACCCCAGCTTGTTATGAAATGAAACATCTCCCATGTTGTAGGAAATCATTACTCTGTCTTGAAGTTCATGCCTAATTTTCCCAAAGGAGGGGTGTTTTCCAGATCCCATTGGCTCCATGATACCCACTTCCAAGCCTATTAGGCTAACCCCAGATTTACGGAATTACCCACAAAGCATGAGAAATGTGAATGGTAAAAGCACTGACAATGCTTGGCCACACTTTTCATG